>NC_135811.1:33537694-33912432 GCF_964213995.1 Mustelus asterias | reverse complement strand
AACCTCAAACTACAGGAACTGTCTGAGTTAAGAACGTACAGGAATCAACACTGCCAAGTGTATCTGTCTCAACTCAAATACTGTAATCGGGAAAATTTAGATCAAAATCTTCATATTCCAGAGTTCAGATTCTACTTTACACAGAAGCTTGAGAGACTCTGATAATAATCTGGAGGCAGGAAGGGAACAGACTCGGCAGTGGGGGCGGCGAGGCAGAGGCAATTCAATGGCAGGATGAGATTTAAATTTTCTGAAAGAGCACCACAGTCTGTCAGCCAGATAATCTGGCTCCCAGGAAGTCTAATTTGAAACAGAAATTAAATTGGAGTCAATCAAACTCTCGAGAGCAGGTTGGTTAATCGTTTCCCCCCCCGACCCCGCAATTGGAAATGGATGAGAGTTAGATTTACCAAAATATTTTTAACCTCCCACTTGACTTTGATGGTTAAAGTTTCCCTTCTTTGAGACAAAGAATCTCATGTCATTATTTTCACATATGTTTTAAGAGAGTTTCAAACTTCCTAACTTCCTTCCATGCTTTTCACTTTGGGTTCCACACTGCCACCTCTCCTCTTCCTTGTGTACACCCGACCAGGCCGCAGATTTCTTCATGCCCACTCTCTGTGATACCCCTTGATCAGCTAATTAGCAGCAGCTGCATTTTGGGACAAAGACCAAGTGTGCCAATATTACATCAGGATGCAATCTGGATTTATGATCTTATGTTTGTTGCATTCAATACTGGAAAAAAGGACAGGAAAAGTTTTAAAGTTTATTTATTAGTTTCATAAGTAGGCTTACGTTGACACTGCAATGAAGTTACTATGAAAATTCCCTGGTCACCACACTCTTGACGCCAGGTGACCAGGTACACCGAGGAAGAATTTAGCATGGTCAATGCACCTGACCAGCACGTCTTTCAGACTGTGGGAGGAAACCGGAGCACCCGGAGGAAACCCACGCAGACACAGGGAGAATGTGCAGACTCCACACAGACAGTGACCCAAGTCTGGGTCTGTGACGCTGTGAGACAGCATTGCTAACCACTGTGTCACCGTGCCGCCCCGAAGTGGAAAACACTGAAAATTTCTCCATTTGTATTGCCAGCACGCTAACTAAATAACTCCAAATCGACCAGATTTTCAGTGTAAGCACAGCTAATATTTCAGTAGCTTTTACTTATGCTATTTACTTTTCTTTGCCCCATTTATAACGTCCTTCCAATAAAGTCCATGCTGGAAGTACAGAGCCATAGCCCTTTCTTTCACTGTGACTTGCTAATGTATTCATGTGTAGTAATCAGTGGAGGTTGAAAAATCCTTGATCTATTTTCATTTAGATTTGAGTTGATTTTTTTCCTTATATTTATAGCCTGTAATGACTCATACAGTCATTTTATGTCAGAAATTACTGGTCTGTCATTGACTCATTTTATTTTCCTTCCCCAGCAGGGACTCATTGAGATGAAACAATTCTGCTGCAAAGTGTAATTCAAGAAAGCATTTCAAAATAAACAGGAGTGAATATCTTAAGAAACATCAAGCAATTCCATATTCCACCCGAGACAAACGCATCCTGTTTTCTAATCTTACTAAATATGGGTGAATATGAGCAAACTCCGCACCACAAGGTTGAACTTAATCCTATGGCGTCTGTCAGATTTTAAAAATTATATTATGGAACACTGAAAAAAAAACCCCACATGACATGCTGATGAAGGTTGACTTACATAGCTCAGAAATACTTATCCAACTCCGACTTGATGGAATGCAGTTATACTAAACTGTGACAGAGTGGGGAAATCTTCCTGTCCTGCCAAAAAGAGGAGGAGGGTGGCACAGTGGCTAACACTGCTGCCTCACAGCGCCGGGGACCCGTGTTCGGATTCCCAGCTTGGCTCACTGTCTGTGTGGAGTCTGCACATTCTCCCCGTGTCTGCGTGGGTTTCCTCCGGGTGCTCCGGTTTCCTCCCACAGTCTGAAAGACATGCTGGTTAGTTGCATTGATCCAAACAGGCGCTGGTGTGTGGCAACTAGGGGAATTTCACAGTAACTTCATTGCAGTGTTAATGTAAACCTTACTTGTGACTAATAAATAATAAATAAACTTTAGGTTTGGCTCGCGGCGAGAGTTTAATTTGATGGTCAGCTAAAAATCAGTTTCCAGATGGTGGGGAATTTAATTCTCAGGACTTTAAACATGGGTTAAAGGTGACTGAACGTCCCAGTGAGCAGTGTCGAATAGCCTCATTGCACGCACCAGCATGTTATCAGAAACATGCTCATCAGAAGGCCACCTCAGTGGAATTCAGTTGCCTTTCCAGATTAATTTCCCCACAACCGAGGAATTAGAATATTCACATTTACAATTCCATATAAATGGCGTGAGTTTGACGTCTTCCTGGACTTTGAAGTGGTTCCTTACCTGGTCTGGCCTACATGTGACTCTAGATCCACAGCTGTATGGTTGACTCTGAAGTGTCACTCAGTTTGAGGGCAATTAGCAATGGGCAACAAATGCTGTCCTTGCCAGTGATGCCCACATCCCATGGAAGAATAAAGAAAAAAAAAGGCCCTTGACAATTTGGTAGCTAACAGATTCCAGGCAAAGTGAGCTGCTGAGACATTTCCTTTCCTGTTTGGTTTTCTATCCTCTGCTGACTGGAAGGTCCCATCTCCTTTTTAGTTACAGACATTATACTTTGTTCTAACGTACCTTGATTTATGATAGTTGAATTAAATTGCATTAATTAACGTCTGCCCTGCTGCTGGTTTGATCCTTTGCATGCACCAAACTGTGCTGATATACAGAGCCCTGGCACTAAATGTACACATTAGTACCTGTAAAGCACTCTGTTCTCCCACAACATAACAGGAAGCAGAGAGTTGGAATAAATGGGTGCTTTTCTGGTTGGCAATCAGTGACTAGTGGCGTGCCGCAGGGATCGGTGCTGGGGCCTCAACTGTTTACCATATACATAGACGATCTGGAGGAGGGGACCGAGTGTAGGGTAACAAAGTTTGCGGATGATACAAAGATGCGTGGAGGATGTGGAAAGTCTGCAGAGAGATTTGCATAGGCTAAGTGAGTGGGTGAGGATCTGGCAGATGGAGTATAACGTTGACAAGTATGAGGTTATCCACTTTGGAAGGAATAATAGTGAAATAGACTATTATTTAAATGGTGAAAAATTACAACATGCTACTGTGCAGAGGGACCTGGGGGTCCTTGTGCATGAATCGCAAAAACTCAGTTTGCAGGTGCAGCAGGTGATCAAGAAGGCAAAAGGCCTTTATCGCGAGAGGGATGGAATATAAAAGCAGGGAGGTCTTGCTGCAATTGTACAGGGTACTGGTGAGGCCGCAACTGGAGCACTGTGTGCAATTTTGGTCCCCTTGTTTGCGAAAGGATATATTGGCCTCGGAGGGAGCACAGAAAAGGTTCACCAGGTTGATACCGGAGATGAGGGGGTTAGCTTATGAGGAGAGATTGAGTAGATTGGGCTTGTACTTGTTGGAGTTTAGAAGGCTGAGGGGAGGTCTTATAGAGACATATAAGATAACGAAGGGGCTAGACAGGGTAGAAGCAGAGAGATTCTTTCCACTTAGAAAGGAAACAAGAACTAGAGGACACAGCCTCAAAATAAGGGGGAGTCAGCTTAGAACAGAGTTGAGGAGGAACTTCTTCTCTCAGAGGGTAGTGAATCTCTGAAATTCTCTGCCCATTGAAGCAGTGGAGGCTACCTCGTTAAATATGTTTAAGTCACAGGTAGATAGATTTCTGATCAATAAGGGAATTAAGGGTTATGGGGAGCGGGTGGGTAAGTGGAACTAAACCACTATCAGATCAGCCATGATTTTATTGAATGGCGGGGCAGGCTCGAGGGGCTAGATGGCCTACTCCTACTCCTATTTCCTATGTACTTATGCACTTATCCAGCACCTGTAAGTAGAATTGACATTTTACCCATGCTCTCACAAACTCCGTGTGCATGGTAACTTGAAAGCAACAACACAGCTTCCTCCAGAGATGTAGGGAAGCCACTGGTTTTTGAATGTTAATAACACAGTGTAGATGAGTGTAGAGCTTCACTCTTTCAGCCCTGAAGCTGCATCTAGTGTTCCTTGCATCTCACACCGCAGGTTTAAATTCCCTTGAGTACTCGAGGCATTCACCAACATCTCACATGAGGGCAACAGCAACAGGAGTGATAGTGTCCTCACTGAACACTCAGATTAGTGCATGGTGAGCTGTGAGTAATGGCTTGCATGATGCGTGGCGAGGCTGCACATTCACAAATAATGCTTAGTGCTTCATCATGCACGGTGGAATTTTTGAGCAATCACTATGGTAATAATGTGAGAGAAACAAATCAAAAGGAGTTCATTATCAAACTGTGACAGACCAAAAGATTTGATTTGAAAAGACCATGAGATGTTGGAACAAAGGTAGGCCATTCAGCCCATCATGTCTACTCCACCATTCAATGAGATCATGACTGATCTGATTATCCTCAACTCCAATTTCTCGTCTTATTCCCAAACTCTCAATTCCCTTACTTAATAAAAATCTGTCTATCTCAACTGTGAACATACTTAACAACCTAGTCTCTATAGCTCTCTGCAGTAAACAATTCCACAAACTCACTACCTTCTGAGAGAAGAAATTCCTCCTCATCCCTCTTAAATGAACCACCCCTTATTCTGAGATTATGCCCTGTGGTCCTAGACTCTCTCACAAGGGGAAACAACCTCTACCCTGCAGCATCTACCCTGTCAAGCCCCCCTGAGAACCCTATACGTCTCAATAAAGTTGCCTCTCATTCTTCTAAACACCAATGATTATAGGTCCAACCTACTTAACCTCTCAAAAAAATCCCTCCTTACTCACGATCAACCTAGTGAACCTTCTCTGGATTGCCTCCAATGCCAGTATATCTTTCCTTAAATAAGGGAACCAAAGCTGTTCACAGTATTCCAGGTGTGGTCAAATTCGTGCCTTGAATAGTTTTAGCAAGACTCCCCTATTTTTATACTCCATTCCCTTTGAAATAAAGGACAACATTTGATTTGCCTTCCCAATTACCTGCTGAACTTGCATACTAGATTTTTGTGATTAATGCACAAGGGTCCCCAAATTCCTCTGTGCTGCAGCTTTCTATAGTCTTTCTCCATTTAATTAATATTCAGCTCCTTTATTCTTCCAATAAATTCACATTTTCCTATATTATATTCCATCTGGAAAGCTTTTGGCCCCTACAAAACCTCTATTTCTCTTTGCTTAAAGCTATATCTAGGATGCAACCCTTACAACCACAGACGAGGTGGAGCAATGTCCTGATTGATTTACTCAGTTGACTGTGATGACTTTGGTGGGTGTCCTCTGGTGGCCCAAGGTCCCGGCTGCTAAGTGTCTCCTGCTCAGAATCAGGTGCACCCTCTTTGGCCTGACCTGCTGACTCACACAGGGGAGGTAGGGCAGCATGGCACCCTTGGACAGTCCTGGGATGAAGGCCTCAGGGTGCCAGGCAGGTGCTCTTCTTTCCTCTGGGTGTCTATATCAGTTCCCTGACTCTTTAAGGAGAAGGGGCATGTGGATGGAGGTAAAGGTGCCCTGTCCCTTTCTTGCCAAACCACTGCTGCACTGCACCATGGCTAAAGCAAGAGTGCGGGTACAAGTGCATAACTGGGAGCTACTGTATCTTGTTGGATGTGGGTCTCCAAGTAGGCTGCCATCCTTTTCATGGAGGTAGCCAAGTGCTCACATGCCAGAGCCAGAGATAATCTCCAACTGTGTCTTCAATATAGGTATACGTCCATCAGGTCCGACTTCAGTTTTAGTTTTTCATGCTTTTGGGATTCTGGGATCTATCCTTCACTGCTAACATGCTGTAAGGTTGTTTGGTATCTCATGAAGAGTCCTGGAGGCTTATATGGTTGTACATAAGCTGCTTATTGGTAATCCATAACTATATAAATCTCCAAGGCACGGTCCTGTGTGGGTGCTGAATCCATGCTGACTTCTTCCAGACTCTCTACACAAGGTCTACCATCATGTGACTCCTTACTGCATTCCGTGGGCTGTACTGCTTCCTTCCCCGCCCACATTAACCGTTACTAAGCAAACACCCTTATACTACAGTGCTCAGCAAGAAAGCCAAATATTTTGGCTGTTCAATTTTGGACTGGATTGGCTCAGACACAACAAACTGCCATTTACTTATCCCCAGTCGTCAGGCACATTACTTAAATTTATCATTGTAATGATATCCAACACTGATCCAGATCCATTTTCTCTTGTGCTGAATGTTATTTAGTTATCTGCTGTGAAACTGACAGATCACTAAGGCTGCAGTGATGTTTAGTTTAATACAATATTTTTAGCTGTACAATTAAGTCATGTTTTAGTTTAGTAGCCAGCAGCTCAAGGCTACATGCAGCTATGCTTCCAAATGCTATTTAATGCAAATTTGATCTAAAATATGCACATACTAAATTGACTAAATTGCACTCTGTTTTCTTAAAACATATATAAAAGCTTAATGTGTGTTGAAGATTCACACTAACAATAGCTTTCTATAAAAGAGTGCCATGCAGCTGTGCTTTCACATGTAAATTATTTTTTAAATGTTAGGGAATCAAAATGTTATAACTAGACTGTTGTCAGAAATGATTTGCCTTTCAAACAACCTTGTCAACACAGTGATGCCAGATGATTTGCAAATGGCTTCTTAAATTTGGATGTCCATAAGTGCAGCTGAATATTATAAAATACCGTTGTGTCAAAGCAGTTCAAATGCATTTTTTTATTTTGTGTACTAACTTTTCATCAGTTCTTTTTAACTTTTGCATCTATCTGTCCTTGCCCTAAGACCCTCATTTATCTGTTGATCTTCTCACTGTTGCGCCTATCCTTCAGCTACGACTGTAAGGTAACGTGGACAGTTTCCTAGGCAACCATTCTTTCCAGTTCAGGGTATGAAATGTGGCAAGGCAAAATATGTCAGACTTTGTCTTTCCAATCTGATGAGCATCATATTAGATCAGAGAGCCCCTGCCCATCAGTTCAGTCAATGGCTTTCCATTTCGGTGTTCAATCAGTTTCAAGAAGTATGAATGGCTACATCAGTACCTACTTAGACATTGCAGGTGCTGGTATCAACCAGCTACTTGTGGCTACTTGTGAATTACTTGTGATTGTGAAATATTCACATTTATGCATTTAAAGCAGATTCTACGAGGTTTTCCGGACACGCTCACCCCAAGACTGGAAAATCCTGCCTGAGGTCAACAGACCTTTGCATGATCCATGTCCTGCCCGCTATGATTCCCGTGGCGGGCGGGACGGGAAAATTCCACCCTCCAGAATCTGACTCTGAAGTAATTGTAAGTATTGTTTTAAGAGTCACCACAGAAATAGGTCAAATAATCCCATGGCTAAAAGTTAACTCGTGAAGTACTAATTAGGTCACAAGCTCCAGATAGTCACAGGTTCAATTCTTGGCCTGTGCTACACTGATTGGTTACATTCAGGGTTGCAATGCTTTAATTGGTCTCTGTGTCACTGTTCTGGGAATATAGAAATTATCCAATATTTCTGCTGAATGCTATACAGTGACCCTTGCTAGAATGTTTGAATATTTAGACTTTAGAGCAGGAATCTGCTGCAGAGAGTCCTGGGGCTAAATTGAAAAGCCCCAGGAAATTGGCGTGGGGCTCACACTGTGCCACTACCCCATGTATGTTCAATATGATGCCGATAACAAGTTCATGTCTCCTGCTCAATTTATGATTGCAATGTGCAGCCAGCGCCAATCAACATTGTTGAATGGATGCTCGCATTAGCCTAGGGCCCAAACTCACACAAGTTCAATCTATCCTGCACTGAAGCTAGTTTGTACGTCTTAAAAGGAGAGATGCATCGTGGCTCCACAAGGTGGTGGAAATCCTTGTGCACATGATCCCGATTTAGAAAAAGTCTGAATAATGGCGCAACGTGTGAGAGAGTGTGCTCCAAGGTTCTTGGATGCTGCATCGGTGTTGGTGAAGGAGGTGGGAAAGGGGAGAGATTTTCTGCATCCACGGGGGACTAGGAGACCCTCTAGATGAACATTAAGAATGCAGGGAAACAGATAGCTGTGGAGGTCAATGGTTAAAGTGAAGCCCGAGGATCTGGATGCAATGTTGTAAAACATTAAATTACTTTACATGAGTGGTCAAGGTCAGAGAAATCATCTTCACTTACCATGTTCCAGCCACTGCACTATTAGCCTCCCACGCTGCTCAATGCAGCACATTCCCATCACTCACCTGTCAACAATCTCTATCGATCAGGACTCATATCTCACATTTACATTTCACCTCACCCTCACACACTTTGCATTGCTGCAAGTCTCACACTTACATCTAAAACCTGCACACACTGCCAGCTATGCAACAATGGCAGTGACGGCACTGACACAGTGCACCACACTCCATTACACAGGGCAAGGTAATGCACAACCAGAAGCTTAAGGCGCTAACTGGAGGGGCACAGGAATGGCTGTATGTTATTAACCCCAAGGAAGAGACAGTGGTCTCCAGCTTTGGAGCAGCTATTGCTCAGGCCGTGGCCAGTGATGAGGGTGAAATCATTTTAGATGACAGTATCCTCTCACCCAATCCTCCTTCTCACATTCCACTATTCCTGATCCCACAAGCTTTTTTTAGAAGCTGCAGATGGTGTAAGCATCTACCTCTTGCTTCCTTACCCTCACCCCTTCCCCCTCACAATGACCTCTCCCTCTCTCCTTTCAGGTACCTGGCAAGGTGGTGATGCAGAAGCAACAGATGAAAGAGCAACTGATGAAGAAGAAACATTGTGACTTGGTTCAACACTTGCAGCTCAGGTATTGATACTGCACATAATTTAAAGCATAACACAAAGGCAGGACCTGTTACGAGGCTACGACCTTTTATTTTTGAAAATATGATTTTTCAACTTTCAACCGACAAGAACTTGCAATTTGAACTGAAACAGAGCAAACTGTTTTAAAATGCAAGGTCATATTCCAAAGTGAAGGTGAGAAGCTAACAGATCGCCCTCAGGGGAGTGTGAAGAGCGAGATATTTCCTATAATTGAGACATCCATCAAAACACATGACTGTTTAAGGATGGGACATTAAAAATATGAAGTACTAGATATTAAATAGGAGGCCACCACAGACAGACCCACCAAAAACCTCTTGGAAATACACAATGGATGAAGTATTTCAAAGCAGGTCTGCCCAGCCACTAGAGAGCGATTGCATGACACAGGTAATGTCCAGAAGACCTTCAATGGAGGAAAAAAGCCGAGGGCTGCTCGCTCTCCCTCTCTCTCTTTTGGAATAAACATGTCTCCTGCTTCAAGAAGCCAACTTTATCAGAAGCTTACCAGCAAATCAAAATCTTGTGTATTATAATAATTGCAACATCTATTCCATCTGGCTGCACCCAAAGAAAGCAGATAGCCTAAATCAGTCGCAACATTTAAAATCTATGCCTCAAGCACAATCAAAGGACAATTACCTTTTTTATTGAACTCTAACTCCCCTTATTTCTGATACATTTGTGTGTACATGAATTTGTGCCTGTGTATGGTGCGTGAACATGTGTATCTGTCCAGGTGTCTGTGCACCTACATGTGTGTGTGTCTGTGTGCGTGTGGGCCCCAGTCGCCATATGAGGGCTGAATGCTTGAAGTCGCATTTTTATATTTTTCTCAGATTTAGTGGTTTGGTTGACTCAAGAAAACCTGGCTGCTTTGCTCCTTATTGCGCACAGTTTAAATAGTTAAATGCATTCTCATTTTGTTGTGACCAATAGGAGATTGAATGGAGGAGGGACAATTTACCTCTTTATACCTGGTCGTAACAATATGGTGAGCATGTGTAGCCTGCAGCCAGGGCAAAGGACAAAGCTAACGCAAGTGCCAGATCACTGGAGGGGACAGTTGCTGTGTTCTGCTGCAGGGGACTCATGAGCATTTTGATGGGACAGGCTTGTGAAATGGGACAGGCTCAGTGAAATGCTTGGTGCATTGGGAACTCTGCCAGAAAGCCTGCATGTAATGTCAAAGAGTATGGAGCAGCCTGACACCAGATTGATGCAGAGATTGGAGCCCATCCGTACAAGTGTGGAAGTGATGGCCAACACAGTGAGAGCTCTTGTGGGCTCAACCAGGTCGCAGCAGCTGATAACTGATGTCTTAGCCCAAAAGAGAAAATGCTGGAAAATCTCAGCAGGTCTGGCAGCATCTGTAAAGAGAGGAAAGAGCTGACGTTTCGAGTCCAGATGACCCTTTGTCAAAGCTAAAAAGGATAGAAAGTGGGAGATATTTATACTGCAGGGGGAGGGAATGAAAGATGAGTCATAGGCACAGAAACCAGGGGAAAAGGCTGCTAATGGCTGTCCATTGAGAGAATAAAAGGGTGCGAATGGCCAAACGACAGAGAAGCTAAAATCAGAGGGTAAGCTGTGACAGATGAAGATATGGGGGGAGGGGGGTAGGGAATGGATGGGACAGAGGTAAAATTAGAAAAAGGGGGGGAAAAGGGGAAGCAAAGGGGGAGAAAAGGTAAGGAAAGGAGGGATCAAGTGGGGGGAAAGAATGGGGGGGGGGGAGAAAAATGAAGAAAGACAATAAAGAAATAGAAGGTAGAGAAGAGTAAAAAATGAAATTAAATAAAAACAAAGGGCTTGATGTGGGGTAGAGCTAATCATCTGAAGTTGTTGAGACCGGAAGGCTGTAAAGTGCCGAGCCGGAAGATGAGATGCTGTTCCTCCAGTTTGCGTTGAGCTTCACTGGAACATTGCAGCAGTCTTAACTTCCACTGAAGCACAAAGAGAAGTCACCGAATCTGGGTGCTGTATTAGAAGTTCAGAATTCTGTCAAGCAAGCTCAGATTGTTTTCATCATGGCGGATACCAGTGTTCAAATGTTGCAGAATGTCAGAGCAGCGCAGCCTCCAATACATTGCTAGGATTGTTGAGGTGTCACCCTCAGGGGAGTGGCTGTGCGTAGCACAAATCTGCCCTTCTTTTACAGGATGAAAGGATCCTTCTACCCTGCATTCTGTCAGCGCCCCTGGTGTTGCCAGTCAGCCAGCAAGCCCAGACTGCTGCTCACAATGCCAAGGTGGTGCTGTCCAAAGTTGGGCCTTCTAGTGCCAGAGATATTGGAGATCACCCTGCAAGGCCATTCAGCAGTCTGCTCCACGAAAATGCAGCAGCCATCTGCCAGTTAGGCTGCAGTCATTGGGGTAGCACTATGTAGGAACACTCAAACAGGCAAAGACATAAAAGGCAGGTACTAAGGGAATTCACAAGTGTGATCAGCTGATGCATTTATTGCCCATCAAAGCATGTGGGATCTCGGGCTTCACAGATAGAGGCATTGCGTACAAATGCAGGGACGTTATGCTGCCTCTTTATAAAGCTCTGGTTAGGCCCCAACTAGAATATTGCATCCAGTTCTGGTCACATTTTAGGAAAGATGTGATGGTCCATGAGAGGGTGCAGGAAGAGCGATGAGGTCCTGCAGCAGCAGTTTAGGGAGTTAGGTAGAAAGTGAAAAAGCAGGACCTCTCGGGTTGTAATCTCAGGATTACTCCCTGTGCCACGTGCCAGTGAGGCTAGGAATAGGAAGATAGTGCAGCTCAACACGTGGCGAAACAGCTGGTGTAGGAGGGAGGGTTTCAGATATCTGGACCATTGGGGTCTCTTCCGGGGCAGATGGGACCTATACAAGAAGGACGGGTTGCATCTAAACTGAAAGGGCACAAATATTCTGGCCAGGAGATTTGCTAGTGTCACATGGGAGGATTTAAACTAGTTTGGCAGGGGGGTGGGAACCAAAGCAAAGGTGAATTAGCTGAAGGGGAACCAGAGAGTAGGGCCAGTAAGACTCAGGGAAACAGCAGGCAGGGTGGGATTGCTAATCAGAGAGGGTGTGGTGGACTGAAGTGCATTTGTTTCAATGCGATAAGTGTAACAGGTAAGGCAGATGAACTTAGAGCTTGGATTAGTACTAGGAACTATGATGTTGTTGCCATTACAGAGACTTGGTTAAGGGAAGGACAGGATTGGCAGCTTAACATTCCAGGGTATAGATGTTTCAGGCGGGATAGAGGGGGATGTAAAAGGGGTGGGGGAGTTGCACTACTGGTTAAGGAGAATATCACAGCTGTTTTCCGGGAGGACACCTCAGAGGGCTCATACAGCGAGGCAATATGGGTAGAGCTCAGGAATAGGAAAGGTGTAGTCACAATGTTGGGGGTTTACTATAGGCCACCCAACTGCCAGCGCGAGATTGAGGAACAGATATGTAGGCAGATTTTGGCAAGGTGTAAAAGTAACAGGGTTGTTGTGGTGGGAGATTTTAATTTCCCCTATATTGACTGGGACTCACTTAGTGCTAGGGGCATGGATGGGGCAGAGTTTGTAAGGAGCATCCAGGAGGGATTCTTGAAACAGTATGTAGATAGTCCAACTAGGGAAGGGGCCATACTGGACCTGGTATTGGGAATGAGACCGGCCAGGTGGTCGATGTTTCAGTAGGGAAGCAGTTCGGGAACAGTGACCACAGTTCAGTAAGCTTTGAGGTACTGATGGATAAAGGAAGTGTAGACCTCAAGTTAAGGTGCTAAATTGGGGGAAGGCTAATTACAACAATATTAGGCAGGAACTGAAGAATATAAATTGGGGGCAGATGTTTGAGGGAAAATCAACATCTGGCATGTGGGAGGCTTTCAAGTGTAAGTTGATAGGGATTCAGGACCGGCACATTCCTGTAAGGATGAAGGATAATTGTGGCAAGTTTTGGGAACCTTGGATAACGAGAGATATTGTGAGCCTAGTCAAAGAGAAAAAGGAAGCATTTGTCAAAGCTAGGAGGCTGGGAACACACGAAGCAAGTGTGGAATACAAGGAAAGTAGAAAGAAACTTAAGCATGGAGTAAGGAGGGCTAAAAGGGGTCACAAAAAAGCATTGGCCAGCAGGATTAAGGAAAATCACAAGGCTTTTTATACATATATAAAGAGCAAGAGGGTAGCCAGGGAGAGGGTTGGCCGACTCAAGGACTAGGGAGGGAATCTATGCGTGGAGCCAGAAGAAATGGGTGAGGTATTAAATGAGTACTTTCCGCCAGTATTCACCAAAGAGAAGGATTTGGTGGATGATGAGTCTGGGAAAGGATGTGTAGATAGCTTGAGTCATGTTGAGATCAAAAAGGAGGAGATATTGGGGTTCATGAGAAACATTAGGGTAGACAAGTTCCCAGGGCCTGATGGGATATACCCTAGAATACTGCGAGAGGCAAGGGAGGAAATTGCTGGGGCCTTGAGAGAAATCTTTGTTTCCTCACTGGCTACAGGGGAGGTAGACTTCCTGGACTTGCTGGCTGTCCTGTCTGGAGACAATACACATCTCTTTAACCTGTGCTTAATGCTCCCTCCACTCACATTGTCTGTATCTTTAAGACCTGGTTGGCTGTAGAGATTTGCATTCTAATCACTATTCTGTAACTTGACTTTGTGTCTCTGTGCCCTGTTTGAGAGCAGATTTCCACTCCATCTGATGAAGGAGCAGCGCTCCGAAAGCTAATGGTATTTGCTACCAAATAAACCTGTTGGACTTTAACCTGGTGTTGTTAAAACTCTTACAAGGGAAGTCCCAGAGGATTGGAGAATAGCCAATGTTGTTCCTTTGTTTAAGAAGGGTAGCAAGAATAATCCAGGTAATTACAGGCCGGTGAGCCTCACATCAGTGGTCGGGAAATCATTGGAGAGGATTCTCCGAGACAGGATTTATTCCCACTTGGAAATAAGTGGACATATTAGTGAGAGGCAACATGGTTTTGTGAAAGGGAGGTCATGTCTCACGAACTTGATCGAGTTTTTCGAGGAAGTGATGAAGATGATTGATGAAGGTAGGGCAGTAGATGTTGTCTACATGGATTTCAGTAAGGCCTTTGACAAGGTCCCTCATGGCAGACTGGTGCAGAAGGTGAAGTCGCATGGGATCAGAGGTGAGCTAGCAAGGTAGATACAAAACTGGCTCGGTCAAAGAAAACAGAGGGTAGCAGTGGAAGGGTGTGTTTCTGAATGGAGGGCTGTGACAAGTGGTGTTCCTTAGGGATCACTGCTGGGACCTTTGCTGTTTGTAATATATATAAATGATTTGGAGGAAAATGTAACTGGATTGATTAGTAAGTTTGCGGACGACACAAAGGTTGGTGGATTTGTGGATAGCGATGAGGACCATCAGAGGATACAGCAGGATATAGATCAGTTGGAGACTTGGGCGGAGAGATGGCAGATGGAGTTTAATCTGGACAAATGTGAGGTAATGCATTTTGGAAGGTCTAATACAGATAGGAAATATACAGTAAATGGCAGAACCCTTAAAAGTATTGATAGGGAAAGGGATCTGGGTGTACAGGTACACAGTCACTGAAAGTGGCAATGCAGGTGGAGAAGGCAGTCAAGGAGGCATACGGCATGCTTGCCTTCATTGGCCGGGGTATTGAGTTTAAAAATTGGCAAGTCATGTTGCAGCTTTATAGAACCTTAGTGAGGCCACACTTAGAATGTAGTGTTCAATTCTGGTCGCCACACTACCAGAAGGATGTGGAGGCTTTGGAGAGGGTACAGAAAAGATTTACCAGGATTTTGCCTGGCATGGAGGGCATTAGCTATGAGGAGAGGTTGGAGAAACTTGGTTTGTTCTCACTGGAGCGACGGAGGTTGAGAGGCGACCTGATAGAAGTCTACAAGATTATGAGAGGCATGGACAGAGTGGATAGTCAGAAGCTTTTTCCCAGGGTGGAAGAGTCAATTACTAGGGGGCATAGGTTTAAGGTGTGAGGGGCAAGGTTTAAAGGAGATTTTTTTTACACAGAGAGTAGTGGGTGCCTGGAACCCGTTGCCGGGGAAGGTAGTGGAAGCGGATACGGTAGTGACTTTTAAGGGGCGTCTTGACAAGTAGATGAATAGGATGGGAATAGAGGGGTATGGTCCCCGGAAGGGTAGGGGTTTTTAGTTAAGTCGGGCAGCATGGGTCGGTGCAGGCTTGGAGGGCCGAAGGGCCTGTTCCTGTGCTGTAATTTTCTTTGTTCCTTGAGATTTGCCAGAATTTTGTTCTTTTTTTCATTGGACATATTCATCACTGGCAAGGCCAGCATTTGCTGCTCATCCCTAATTGCCCTTGAACTGAGTGGCTTGTTAGACCATTTCAGAGGCCAATTAAGTGTCAACCACATTACTGTGGATCTGGTGTCCTATGTAGGCCAGATCAGGTAAAGATGACAGATTTCCTGCCACACAAATGCCAAGCAAGGACCATCTCCAAGAAGCAAGAATCTAACCATTGCCCCTCAATGCATTACCATCACCAAATCCCTCCACTGTCAACATCCAGGGGATTACCATCCACCAGAAACTGAATGGGACTATAGCCATATAAATATCGTGGCTACAAGGGCAGGTAAGAGGCTAGGAATCCTGCGGTAAGTAACTGACCTCCTGACTCCCCAAAGTCTGTCCACCATCTACAAGGCACAAGTCAGGAATGTGATGGAATATTCTCCATTTGCCTGGATGAGCGAGGTTCCAATAACACTCAAGAAGCTTGACATCATCCACCACAAAGCAGCCTGCTTGATTGTCACCTCATCCACAGATATTTATTCCCTTCACCACGATGTACAGTGGCAGCACGGTATACTACCTACAAGATGAACTGCAGGTACTCAGCAGTGCACCTTAAACAGAACCTTCTAAAACCAAGACCGCTACAATCCAGAAGGACAAGGGCAGCAGACATGTGGGAATGCCACCACCTGGAAGCTCTCCTCTAAGACAGTCACCATCCTGACTTGGAAATATATTGCCTTTCCTTCACTGTCACTGGGTCAAAATCCTGGAACTCCCTCCCTAACAGCACTGTGGGTGTACGTACACCAAATGGACTGTAATGGTTCAAGAAGGCAGCTCACCACTACCTTCTCAAGGACAGTTTAGGGAAGGGAAATGGATGCTGGACTAGCCAGCAATGCCCACAGCCCCTTGAATGAATAAAAATGAAATGATGCTGAAAATCTTAAATAAAAACAGAAAATGCTGGAAATACTCTGCTGTTCAAGCAGTCATGTGAAGAAAGAAACACAGAATTAACAATTTGGGTGGGATTTTCTGGCCACACTCGCACATAGACCTGAAAATTCCAGCTGAGGTCAACGGACCTTTGCATGGTCCACCCCCACCCGTTATGATTCCCGTGGCAGGCGGGATGGGAAAATACTGCCTTCAAGTCAGTGACCTTCCTTCAGATACTTCACTAACTTCATTATCAGTAACTTTTGTGGTTACTGATATTTCACTCAGATGAATTTTCATGGACAGCTTGACCAGAAAGGGGCTTCCTGTCTTTCCTGAACCCATCGTTCTCCTCCTCATCTTCCTCTTCCTTAGCCAGTCATCGTATAGCTGGTGGCAAGGCCTGTGTCCTCTTGATGGTGAAGTTGTGCAGCACACGGTAGATCACTACAAATCTTGACACTTGTTCTGTTGAGTACTGCAGATGTGCTGTGGTGGTTCACATGCAGGTGGCACAGTGAACTGCCACAGAATGAAGGCATTGAGCATCTGCTGGCAGTATGCAGAATAGGCAGATCATCATGTTAACCAATGTAAATTAATCAATGTTAGACGTCCTCACTGAAATCTGCCAACTGCTGCAGCCACAACTACAGCGTGCACAAATGCAGCGTGACTGGTAGGAGACTGCGGACTTTCTGTAGTAAGAAGTTTAACAACACCAGGTTAAAATCCAACAGGGTTATTTGGTAGCAAAAGCCACCTTGGTAGCAAAAGCTACCAAATAAACCTGTTGGACTTTAACCTGGTGTTGTTAAACTCCTTACTGTGTTTACCCCAGTCCAACGCCGGCATCTCCACATCATGACTTTCTGTAGAACAGACTACAGAATGGACTTGAAGGATGATCTCCAGTAGCTCTGGCCCCAGAAGGCCCAGCTTCAGATTTCATCACCTTGACATGAGCACCAGCAATCTGGGCTGGCTGACAGGCAAAAGGCTGGGACTGTGAACCACCCATTTCCCTTAATTTGATGACGAACAGAGAGGTGGCCTTTTAGTTGGCTGCCTCCCGTAAGATCATGATGCCGTGTGGCCAGTCATCACCAGCAGGGTTGAGATCCGCATTTATTCCCCAAAAAATGTCGAAAGATAAGATTCTGCCCCCTATCTCTGTGAAAGGTTGGCAAATTGGATAGGTTTCAATGTCTGGTCGCAGTGGAGTGCCTGACAGCTGGGACAGTGAGATGCTGGACATTCATTATTGAAGTCATTTAAATCTTTGCTTGGTAGTTCGATGTGATAACTTATTGACTAATTGTCACAATTTCTCCTTCTTAATACAAGATGCAATTTTTCCACACTTGACGAGGGCTATGGAAATAATAGTTATTACATTCTTTACATAATTGATTTTTGAATCTGCGGGGGGGGGGGCGGCGGTTCTCCCAGCTCGACACATCCGGGAGTCCATTGATCGGGTGGTGGGGGTCACACGGCCAGCAATGCAGGGTCGCGGGCCTGGTTAGCGATTGAGCTGGCCAGCGATCAGGGGGACTGGCATTGCGGGGTTACTGTGCATGCGCCGATCTCCGCTCTGACAGATCGGCCCATGCGCAGTGGCCGCTCAGTGCTATGCTGCCAGCCTCTCCAGCAGGAATAGGCCCTGCCCACTGATTTTTATCGTGATTAACGCTAGGGCTCTCTGTGATGCACAGAGTGTGGGAGATTCATTTTGAAAGCCCCACAGAAAAAACCTACGGGAGTTACTCCAGGTTTTACGCAAATTCGGCACTTAGAATTTTTTTGGAAGAATCCCACCTCTAATGTTTCATGATGTCTGACTTTTATTTACATTCAGTAACAGCACCTACAGAAATGTGTGCTACATGCATTAAATATTCCAATCAGCATAAAAATTAAGTCAACTGTGATTTGCAAAGAGTTTGTCTTATTTTTGTAATTATAACATTTTTGGTTTCCGTTTAAAAATAAGTGTGTTCCTCCTAGATGAATAAGTTATCACAACAAATTCAGTCATACCAAGGAGTCTAGAATATCAGGTTTATACTACAGTGCCAAAATAGATCTACTTCGTTATCTCATGATTTATCTTGTTTTTTCTTCTACTCTTTGCAATGTTCATGGTGTCCTGCATCATGATCCTTATCTTGGGTTATACAATAAGTAAAAATATCACCTTGGCAGGCAGAGATTATCCTATGTTGGGCAGTAATAGATCCTCAATCTGTGGTTCACACCATCAGTCAGTGTTTGTGTTCCCTTCACAGCAACAATACCTCCATTGATTGTACTGAACTCTACACAAAAGTAAGTGAAACCTACTCTGTGAAATATTTAAAAAAAACACAACTTTGGATGCATATGTCATTACTGAAATGTCATATGGAGACTCTGAATGTCTATTAGCCTCACCATTTAATTTATATAATTATAATTTATAAATAACATGATACTTTGAATGATGCATCCCACTATTTCTCTTCATTTTAAATCAGACAGTAAAAAGAAAAAAATATTTACCCCACTCATACCCATATGGTTATTTTTTTCCCACATAAATATTTCCCCCCTCATTTATACTCTGCCATTAGTGCATTATATTTAAATAGATTGCTACTATGAAAATCAGTGACTTAAATTATTCATGGTAACTTATTGCTTCATCAAATTTATTGATTGTCTTAGATTGTGCTTCCAATTGCTTATTTAAACTACTTTAAAGACTTTCCCCATGTGCCTCCAAAACGTAATTGGCTTTTCTCCTTCTTAACACTCCACAGCCCACCTGTCCTCTGTTCCTCTCTAGAACTAGAGGACACCATTTAAAAATAAAAAGTCTCCAATTTAAGACAGAGATGAAGAGAAGTTTTATGTCTCAGAGGGTTTGTGAGCCCGTGGAACATTACCCCAAAGAACAGTGGAGGCAGGGTCATTGAATATTTTTAAGGCTGAATTAGATAGATTTTTGATTAACACGTGGGTCAAAGGGTATAAGGAGTGAGAAGGAAAGTGGAGTCGAGGCCGTAATCAGGTCAGCCGTGATCTTTTTCAATGGCGGAGCAGGCTCAAGATGCAAAATGGCCTATTCCTGCTCCTAATTTATACATTCATATCAAATGCAAAGAACTAACAAACAAAACTGCAAAAAGACATATGTTGTAGAAGCTTTTTATCTTGCACTCATCAGGACAATTCACAAGAATACCAATGTAAAGGGAACAAAAATTCATACCGCATGAGAATAGAGTGTTAATTGTTTGGCATGTAGACTCTGATTGGTAGAGGTATTACCATGGGGAATGGACTAGTTAACTGATGACTAACAGCTAACAGCCAGGCTTTGTGTAAATTCAAACAAGGCAGGTTGACTCTGACTGATCAAGGCTCTACCCTGGGGAATGAACCAGAGAATGATTGTCACCTATTTTGTTGAGCTGAAACGGGTGCAATGTGCGTACATGTTCTTTCTGCCTGCAAAGAACAGGGCCCTGTGTAATAAAGTGCACTTTACTGCATGCCTGACTGATAAACTTGAGTTGGTTTTCAGTATAATTCTTAGCATACTTAGGATTTGTTTAGCAAATGTTGTTCAACCGCAGAATCACATCCAGTATTGGACTGTGTTTTGAGTTTTGCAAGCACCGGCTAGTTGGGTATGGTCGGTACTTGTTGCAAGCAACCGAAGAGACATGCTAGTTGATATTAAGTGCCAGTCTTTGGGACATACAGCCTATACCTACATTACCCAGGGCAATGCCTTGACTAGAGTTAACCTGCCTCGTTTGAATTTAAACTAAACTGTCAGCTGACAGTCATCAGGTAACTGGCTGCATTCTCCATGGTAACACACCCGCCAATCAGAGTCCATTTGCCAGCCAGTCAGCACTCTCATCTCATGAAATATAAATTGTTGTTCCCTTTACATCCTCGTAAATTGTTCTGATGAGTACAAGGTGAAATGTTTCGGCAACATGTGTGTTTTTTCAGCAGTATACAAGTTCTATACTATCAAACAACCAATAGATAAAACATCAGATTTCTAACCAGCTCCCCTGCTGGTCTATTGGGATATGTGGTAATGACACATTTATAGTTTCAATGATATAGAATTCTTTCATTGTGAAATTGCTCCATACCACACAAAAGTATAAAACATTGGCTTAAAAATATGTAGCTTCTGCGCCCAATGAATGCTACCATTTGGAACAAGGAAAGACAACTTCTCAGAACATTACAGTGTTAAATATTACAAACTTTGAAAAGTGAGAAGATAAAATCACTGAATCTATTATAGTTTGTCTCTGTTAGAACTGGGCAATGAACCATAGAATGGTTACAGCACAGAAGGAGTTTGTTTGGCCTGTCATACCCTTGCCTCTCTGGAAAAGCAACTCAATTAATCCCAATCCCCCACTCTTAGCCAGTGACCCTCTTTGGATGCTCAACCAATTCCTGCTTGAAAACATTGACTGAAACTCTCTCCACCACAATCTCAGGCAGTGCATTCCAGATCCCAACTGCTCCGCTGCATAAAAAACCTTTTCCTCGTGTCGCCTTTGGTTTTTTTTTGCCAATCAGTTTAAATCGATGCCCTCTGGTTTCTGATCCTTCCACTAATAAGAACATAAGAAATAGGAGCAGGAGTAGGCCATCTAGCCCCTTGAGCCTGCCCCGCCATTCAATAAGATCATGGCTGATCTGAAGTGGATCACTTCCACTTACCCGCCTGATCCCTATAACCCCTAATTCCCTTACCGATCAGGAATCCATCTATCCGTGATTTAAACATATTCAACGAGGTAGCCTCCACCACTTCAATGGGCAGAGAATTCCAGAGATTCACCACCCTCTGAGAGAAGAAGTTCCTCCTCAACTCTGTCCTAAACTGACCCCCTTTATTTTGAGGCTGTGCCCTCTAGTTCTAGCTTCCTTTCTAAGTGGAAAGAATCTCTCCACCTCTACCCTATCCAGCCCCTTCATTATCTTATAGGTCTCTATAAGACACCCCCTCAGCCTTCTAAATTCCAACGAGTACAAACCCAATCTGCTCAGTCTCTCCTCATAATCAACACCCCTCATCTCTGGTATCAACCTGGTGAACCTTCTCTGCACTCCCTCCAAGGCCAATATATCCTTCCGCAAATAAGGGGACCAATACTGCACACAGTATTCCAGCTGCGGCCTCACCAATGCCCTGTACAGATGCAGCAAGACATCTCTGCTTTTATATTCTATCCCCCTTGCGATATAGGCCAACATCCCATTTGCCTTCTTGATCACCTGTTGCACCTGCAGACTGGGTTTTTGCATCTCATGCACAAGGACCCCCAGGTTCCTTTGCACAGTAGTATGTTGTAATTTTTTTCCATTTAGATAATAATCCAATTTGCTATTATTTTCTCCAAAGTGAATAACCTCACATTTGTCAACGTTATACTCCATCTGCCATCTCTTCGCCCACTCACTCAGCCTGTCCAAATCTCTCTGCAGACCTTCTACGCCCTCCACACGATTCACTTTTCCACTTATCTTTGTGTCGTCTGCAAACTTTGTTACCCTACACTCAGTCCCCTCCTCCAGGTCGTCTATATAAATGGTAAATAGTTGAGGCCCCAGTACCGATCCCTGCGGCACGCCACTAGTTACCATCTGCCAACCAGAAAAGAACCCATTTATTCTGATTCTCTGCTTCCTGTCGGATAGCCAATCCCCAATCCACGCTAACACCCTACCCCCAACTCCGTGTGACCCAATCTTCTTCGGCAACCTTTTGTGAGGCACCTTATCGAACGCCTTTTGGAAATCCAAAAACACCGCATCCACCGGTTCCCCTCCGTCAACCGCACTAGTCACATCTTCATAAAAATCCAACAAGTTCGTCAAGCACGACTTTCCCCTCATGAATCCATGCTGCGTCTGCTTAATCGAACCATTCTTATCCAGATGGCCTGCTATTTCTTCTTTAATGAGATCAGTTTCTCTCTGTTCACACTATCTAGCCTGTTCATAATTTGCACACCTCTTTCAAATCTTCCCTCGGCCTTCTCTTTGAGGAGACAAACACCAGTTTCCACAATCTTTCCACGCAGCCGGAATCCCTCACCCTGGAAACCATTCTTGTAAATCTTTTCTGCACCCGCTCTTAACCCTTTACATCCTTTTGAAAGTGTGGAGCTCAATACTCCAACAGAGGCCAATCCAGAAGTTTATATTTTAAAAAATCTTCATAATTTCCTTGCTTTATTTCTAAAGCCCAGGATCCAATATGGCTTTTTAACCACTCTCTCAACCTGTCCTGCTCGCTGAAAATGGTCAAGGTTACTGCATAGATTTACATGTCTGGCTCTTGGAAAGGAAATAAATTGTTTCTCAGCTCTTCCTCCCGTTGTAGTTCAATCTTTGGCATTTACAACCTGTCATTTATTGTTTAAAAGGTTTTTTTTAATGCATTTATGTCTGACTAAGTAGAATCCACCTGCTTTTTATTTAAACAGTGGCTCCTGCAGGTGAGATTTAATCAACAAGGCAGGAAATCTCTGTCACAACACATATCAGATTGCATATGACCAGCTGTGGAAAAGTCATAAATTTGCCACTCCAATCAGCCAGCACAGTATAACTTTTAAATACCTCACTTTAGTCTATATGATCAGAAATAGAAAAAAATATTCAAATCTGGTAATTGCATCCTAATATTCAATTCATATTTTGTTTTTCTTCAGAGCATCCTGTTGTGGTTTGTGTTCATTATTAGACACACTGATGAGTTTGAACTATTTCTCCCAGACAAGCCAGTGGACAGATACAAATATATTAAATGGCTTGTGAGATATTGACCTTTATCTCAAGGGCATTGGAATCCAAAGGCTCAGAAGGGTATGGTCCTGCTGATTTACTTTCCAGGTTCTTTCTTTTTGAAGCTGGGGATTGTTCTGCACTGTATTTTCTACTACCCTTTCCGCTGGAGTTCGAATTCTGTTTTATTCAACTCCTTGCTATCTGTCCCCTACTGCAATGAGTTACAAGATCCAAGGTTTGTGTGTTAAACCATTGTCATCAACCAGGATAGCGGTGTCTCTGACTTTGGAAACCCTTTGTTCCTCTACATGAGTTTTGAAGGTGTATGGGAAACAGTTTTTAAACTCCTTTAGCATTACTATTTCTCTTAAACCTTTGGGTGCACAGTCATTTTCAGAGCTCTCACACACACCTGTCAAAAGCTAACTGTTTAAATCTCTCAAATTCCAGGAAGGTCTGCATGGTTTTTTTTTTACGGGAGGTCCGGAAATGTTGGCGGATGTCTCTGGTACAAGTTCATAGGCAATGAGAATGGCAGCCTTTGTCTGATCATTCTGGCAGGCACCATGAAATGTCACAGGCCTTTCTGACTAGCTGACCTTGTATCAGGAGTGTCCAAAACACTGTTGGCCATTGTAACTGAACTGTCAGTTTCTCAAAGGCTGGAAAAGAAAGTTTCCACAACCTCCTCTTCAAATGTGGGGACAAATTGGGAGTATTTTAGGAAATCAAAATTTGCCTGGGGGCTAAAGGTATTTCAATTACCACTAGATATGGTGGCATAGTGGTTAGCACTACTGCCTCACAGCTCCAGTGATCCGGTTCGATTCCTGGCTTGGGTCACTGCCTGTGCGAAGTCTGCACGTTTTCTTCATGTCTGCATGGATTTCCTCTGTGTACTCCGGTTTTCTCCTGCAGTCCAAAAGACGTGCTGGTTAGGTGCATTGGCCATGCTAAATTCTCTCTCAGAGTACCCAAAACAGGTGTCGGAGTGTGGCAACTAGGGAATTTTCACAATAACTTCATTGCAATGTTAATATAAGCCTATTTGTGACACGAAAAAAAGGTAAAGTCAAGTTCTCCATAGCTAATGCTATCTGCCTCTGTTCTCAATCTTTGTGCGTTTGTAACTCCGTCTCAAGATTTTCGAGCCAAAAAGCATTCTTGCTTTCTCTCCTTGTGGAATTCCCTTTTCCTCTGGCTTCTCCTTCTTCCTTTTCCTTCTGGAATTTTAAGTCTATCCTCCCCTCTTTTAGGTGGCGGCATGGTAGCACAATGGTTAGCATTGCTGCTTCACAGTGCCAGGGACCCTGGTTCGAATCCCGGCTTGGGTCACTGTCTGTGTGGAGTTTGCACGTTCTCCCCGTGTCTGCGTGGGTTTCCTCCGAGTGCTCCGGTTTCCTCCCACATTCTGAAAGACGTGCTGGTTAGGTGCATTGACACGAACAGGTGCTGGACTGTGGCAATGAGGGGAATTTCACAGTAACTTCATTGCAGTGTTAATGTAAACCTTACTCGTGACTAATAAATAAACTTAACTGAATGTTGGCTCAGCCAACCTGGCCCGCTTCAGGTTCTGCTTCTGTTCCAAATCTGGAGTGAGGCATCTTTAGTACCTCTGATCTTTGCTCTTTATTTTGTATATTAACTTATATCTGCTTAGCCATAACACTTGGCGGTTCGATGTTTAGGAATGCTAATTTTTGCCAAGTTAAGTTCTCTTCTTTAGCAGAAATTCTTTCAATTCAAAAATCTTATACTCTATTGATAGTATCCACAAAGCTGACTGCTGTGATCCCTTTCTTTCTTGTTCTGACAATTTTGGCTTTATGTTACTTCTCATCCTTTAAAAGTCAGATCTGGCTCATTTGCAATGGATTTTATTCTGGACTGTAGCAGCCACTTTGTCATGGATGGAATTTATGTGTTTTCTTAGGATCCGTGATCAACCTGATTTTGTATTTGAGGTGTGTGCATTTGTATCCTCAGAATCGTTGTCCCTGTTGAAATAATCCCAGCAGCAAGGCGTTTTGAGAGATTAAAAATAAGGGAGGTTATTTATTACCCTACACTTGCCACGCGGGTTTAAAAATGTGACATCTCACATGCACACACACCATCACTCACACAAAGGTAAGAAACGGATAAAGAGAAATTAAAAAATAAGATTACAATCTCTCAGTCTCTCTTTCAAAACAGGCCTATAATTTCTTAGCTAAGGTTATGCTTTCAGTTGAAGGAAAAATTGCATAGGCAGAGGTTTCTCAAAAAGTTGCAAGGCTTCTTGTAGTTCATCTTTCTAGGTGCCCAAATCACCAACAACCTGTCCTGGTCCCTCCATGCTGATGCTATAGTTAAGAAAGTCCAGCAACACTTCTACTTTCTCAGGAGGCTAAGGAAATTTGGCATGTCCACTACACCTCACACCAATCAGTACAGGTGCACCATAGAAAGCATCCTTTCCGGATGTATCACAGCTTGGTATGTCTCCTGCACTGACACAAGAAACTACAAAGGGTTGTGAACATAGCCCAGCCCATCACGCAAACCAGCCTCCCATCCATTGACTCCGTCTATGCTTCCCGCTGCCTCGAAAATGCAACCAGCATAATCAAGGACCCCATGCAACCCAGACATACTCTCTTCCACCTTCTTCCATCTGGAAAAAGATGCAAAAGTCTAAGATCACATACCAACCGACTCAAGTGCAGCTTCTTCCCTGCTGCTATCAGACATTTGAATGGACCTACCTTGTATTATGCTGATCTTTCTCTACACCCTAG
Source organism: Mustelus asterias (assembly GCF_964213995.1). Lineage (NCBI taxonomy): Eukaryota > Metazoa > Chordata > Chondrichthyes > Carcharhiniformes > Triakidae > Mustelus > Mustelus asterias. Next base: position 33,886,711 of record NC_135811.1, on the reverse strand, counting down.
CTATGACTTGAACATTCTATTCTGCATCCCCTCCTTTCCCCTTTGTACTCTATGAATGGTATGTTGTCTCTACTGTGCAAGAAACAATACTTTTCACTGTATCCCAATACATGTGACAATAATGAATCAAACTGAATTGCCAGGTGGTTGCTTCTTAGGTGAGCTTGAAATTGGCACAGTTTGAGTACAGCCCTTCTTCCACTTTCAAAGTATTGCTATTTATTACCTTAACTGCATTACTGACTTGCAGCTGGTTCAATGGTTTTCTGCTGGTCTCTCTATCCCTGCAAGGCTGCTTTTGCTATTTTAAAAGCAGGCAACAAACATGGCTGACTCACCCATGTGACCTTTTTTTCTTAATTCATTTGTGGGACATGGACATCGCTGGTTGGCCAGCATTTATTGCCCTTCCCTAGGTGCCTGGAGCAGGTAAGAGTCAACCACATTACTGTAGCTCTGGAGTCACATGTAGGCCAGACCAGGTAAGAATGGCAAATTTCCTTCCCTAAAGGACATTAGTGAACCAGATAGGTTTTTCTGACAATTGACAATGGTTTCATGGTCATCAGGAGATTCTTACTTTCAGATTTTTTTAAAATTGAATTCAAATTCCACCATCTGCTGCGGTGGGATTCAAACTCGGGTCCCCAGAACATTAGCTGAGTTCCTGGACCTGTGTGATGTCACAAGGGGCTGGGGATTGTGAGGTGGGGTGGAGTTCACTCAGTTCAATAATTCACACAGTTGTCCAAGTACAAAACAAATGAACGTTTATCTAAAGGTCTTCAGATACTCAGCAACACAGAAAGAAAGGAAATAAACACCTAGCTCTTCTTTAAGCCTAAATTTACCCACAATATATCCCCATTTAAACCTGGCTGGCTAATCTGTTTCCTAGGGAAAACTCAACACAGTATATAACAGTTGCAGTCCTTCAGGAAGGCAAGGTCAAAACATGGACAAAAGATCAGATTACCAGAATGGTTTTCATACAGGGAAAAAGTTCCATCCAAATTAGGGTTTTTGTACAGTCCAAGGTCAGCAACAGTTTATGCACACGGCAAATTCGTCACTCTCCAGGACACCCTTAGAACATAGAACATAGAACAGTACAGCACAGAACAGGCCCTTCGGCCCACGATGTTGTGCCGACCTTCATCTGAAACCAAGATCAAGCTATCCCACTCCCTACCATCCTGGTGTGCTCCATGTGCCTATCCAATAACCGCTTAAATGTTCCTAAAGTGTCTGACTCCACTATCACTGCAGGCAGTCCATTCCACATCCCAATCACTCTCTGCGTAAAGAACCTACCTCTGATATCCTTCCTATATCTCCCACCACGAACCCTATAGTTATGCCCCCTTGTAATAGCTCCATCCACCCGAGGAAATAGTCTTTGAACGTTCACTCTATCTATCCCTTTCATCATTTTATAAACCTCTATTAAGTCTCCCCTCAATCTCCTCCGCTCCAGAGAGAACAGCCCCAGCTCCCTCAACCTTTCCTCATAAGACCGACACTCCAAACCAGGCAACATCCTGGTAAATCTCCTCTGCACTCTTTCCAGCGCTTCCACATCCTTCTTATAGTGAGGTGACCAGAACTGCACGCAATATTCCAAATGCGGTCTCACCAAGGTCCTGTACAGTTGCAGCATAACCCCACGGCTCTTAAACTCCAACCCCCTGTTAATAAAAGCTAACACACTATATGCCTTCTTCACAGCTCTATCCACTTGAGTGGCAACCTTTAGAGATCTGTGGATATGGACCCCAAGATCTCTCTGTTCCTCCACAGTCTTCAGAACCCTACCTTTGACCCTGTAATCCACATTTAAATTAGTCCTACCAAAATGAATCACCTCACATTTATCAGGGTTAAACTCCATTTGCCATTTTTCAGCCCAGCTTTGCATCCTATCTATGTCTCTTTGCAGCCTACAACAGCCCTCCACCTCATCCACTACTCCACCAATCTTGGTGTCATCAGCAAATTTACTGATCCACCCTTCAGCCCCCTCCTCTAAGTCATTAATAAAAATCACAAAGAGCAGAGGACCAAGCACCGATCCCTGCGGCACTCCGCTAGCAACCTGCCTCCAGTCCGAAAATTTTCCATCCACCACCACCCTCTGTCTTCGATCAGACAGCCAGTTACCTATCCAATCGGCCAACTTTCCCTCTATCCCACACCTCCTTACTTTCATCATAAGCCGACCATGGGGGACCTTATCAAACGCCTTACTAAAATCCATGTATATGACATCAACCGCCCTACCTTCATCAACACACCTAGTTACCTCCTCAAAAAATTCTATCAAATTTGTGAGGCACGATTTGCCCTTCACAAATCCGTGCTGACTATCCCGGATTAATCCGCATCTTTCTAAATGGTCGTAAATCCCATCCCTAAGGACCTTTTCCATCAATTTACCAACCACCGAAGTCAGACTAACCGGTCTATAATTACCAGGGTCATTTCTATTCCCTTTCTTAAACAGAGGAACAACATTTGCCACTCTCCAGTCCTCTGGCACCATCCCCGTGGACAGCGAGGACCCAAAGATCAAAGCCAAAGGCTCTGCAATCTCATCCCTCGCCTCCCAAAGAATCCTAGGATACATTTCATCAGGCCCAGGGGACTTATCGACCTTCAGTTTATTCAAAACTGCCAATACATCCTCCCTCCGAACATCTATTTCCTCCAGCCTATTAGCCTGTAACACCTTCTCTTCCTGAAAAACATGGCCCCTCTCCTTGGTGAACACTGAAGAAAAGTATTCATTCATCACCTCGCCTATCTCTACTGATTCCATACACAAGTTCCCACCACTGTCCTTGACCGGCCCTAACCTCACCCTGGTCATTCTTTTATTCCTCACATAAGAGTAAAAAGCCTTGGGGTTTTCCTTGATCCGACCCGCCAAGGACTTCTCATGTCCCCTCCTAGCTCTCCTCAGCCCCTTTTTCAGCTCGTTCCTTGCTAACTTGTAACCCTCAGTCGAGCCATCTGAACCTTGTTTCCTCATCCCTACATAAGCTTCCCTCTTCCTTTTCACAAGACATTCCACCTCTTTTGTGAACCACGGTTCCCTCACTCGGCCATTTCCTCCCTGCCTGACAGGGACATACCTATCAAGGACACCCAGTATTTGTTCCTTGAAAAAGTTCCACTTTTCATCAGTGCCTTTCCCTGACAGTTTCTGTTCCCATCTTATGCCCCCTAATTCTTGCCTAATCGCATCATAATTACCTCTCCCCCAATTGTAAGCCTTGCCCTGCCGTCCGGCCCTATCCCTCTCCATTGCAATAACAAAAGACACCGAATTGTGGTCACTATCTCCAAAGTTCTCTCCCACAACCAAATCTAACACTTGGCCCGGTTCATTTCCCAGTACCAAATCCAATGTGGCCTCACCCCTTGTCGGCCTATCCACATATTGTGTCAGGAAACCCTCCTGCACACACTGCACAAAAAGTGCCCCATCCAAACTATTTGACCTACAAAGGTTCCAATCAATATTTGGAAAGTTAAAGTCCCCCATGACAACTACCCTGTGACCCCCACACGTATCCATAATCTGCTTAGCAATTTCTTCCTCCACATCTCTATTACTATTTGGGGGCCTATAGTAAACTCCTAGCAACGTGACCGCTCCTTTCCTGTTTCTAACTGCAGCCCATATTACCTCAGTGTGCATATCCCCCTCAAAGTGCTTTTCCGCAGCCGTTAAACTATCCTTGATTAACAATGCTACTCCTCCACCTCTTTTACCAGCTTCCCTACACTTAGTGAAACATCTATACCCCGGAACGTCCAACAACCATTCCTGTCCTTGTTCTACCCACGTCTCCGTAATGGCCACAACATCGTAGTCCCAAGTAGCAATCCACGCCCCAAGTTCATCCACCTTGTTCCGGATGCTCCTTGCATTGAAGTAGACACACTTCAACCCATCTTCCTGTCTACCGGTACCCACCCTTGACCTTGATACCTTCCCCAATACCTCACCACCCTCAACACTGACTTCTGGACTACAACTCCTTTTCCCACTCCCCTGACAAATTAGTTTAAATCCCCCTGAAGAGCCGTAGCAAATTTCCCTCCCAGGATATTGGTGCCCCTCTGGTTCAGGTGCACCCCGTCCTGTTTGTAGAGGTCCCACCTTCCCCAGAACGTGTTCCAATTATCCACGTATCTGAAACCCTCCCTCCTGCACCATCCCTGCAACCACATGTTTAAGTGCACTCTCTCCCTGTTCCTCAACTCGCTATCACGTGGCACCGGTAGCGTACCAGAGATGACCACATGTTTTGTCTTTGCTCTCAGCTTCCAGCCGAGCTCCCGAAATTCCTGTTTTAAATCCCCGTCCCTTCTCTTACCTATGTCGTTGGTACCAATGTGTACCACGACTTGTGACTGTTTCCCCTCCCCCTTAAGAATCCGGAAAACACGGTCCGAGACGTCACGGACCCTGGCATCCGGTAGGCAACAAACCATCCTCGAGTCTCTTTTGCTGCCACAGAACCTCCTATCTATCCCTCTAACTAACGAGTCCCCAATCACTATTGCCCTCCCGCTCTCCTCCTTACCCTCCTGAGCCACAGGGACGGACTCAGTGCCGGAGATCCTCTCACTGCGGCTCACCACTGGTATGTCGTCCCCCTCAACCGTATCCAAAGCGGAATACTTATTGCTAAGGGGAACGACCACAGGGGATCCCTGCACCGACTGCTTCTTCCCAGCCCCTCTCACCGTCACCCATCTATTTTCATTCCGCGGAGTAACTGTATCCCTGAAGCTTCTGTCTATGGCCATCTCTGCATCCCTAATGATCCTAAGTTCCTCCAACTCCAGCTCCAGTTCCCTTACACGGTTTTGGAGGAGCTGCAGATGGATGCACTTCTCACAGGTATAATCAGCAGGGACACTGACGTCGTCCCTCACCTCGAACATAGTGCAAGAGGAACATAGCACTGCCTTCACACCCCCATCCCCTCTAGATACCTTGCCAGTACCAGGTAGAAACAGCAAAAAATGAATTAACTCACCCCTGCTCGCCCAAGCCCTGTGAGCCAAAGCCCTACAGCTTTCACTCTGCCTCCTGCTCACTCTGCTGCCCGCTAACGGTGCTGCCCGCTCAAAAGTGCGGCCTACTTTTAAACCCTCCTGCATTCACCAAGGCAGCTTCCATCCTTTAGCAGGACTCAGTGTTCTGTTTACTTGGTCTAGCAAGGCTACACAGCTGATCCCCATTGCTCCGATTCCTGATCAGGGTTTTCCATCAGCTTACCATGTCACTTCTGGATTGGCTTCCTGTGGCCATCTTGGTAGGGAGAAACTCTGTTAAGAAACTGGAGAATATTATGTGAAAAGTACTGCCCTTCCAACACACAGTCTCTGGTGACACCACACCTGTTACAAGTCCAAAGTCCTTCTCCAAATAAAGTGGATGGTCAATGCAATATATGTTCTGTGTCCGTTATTTAACACTTTGAATGTACCCAGTCTGGGTTTGAATGAGACCTTCTTGGAAGAAGAGTAAGATTTAAGAATTGAATAGAATAAAGGTTAAAATAAGGCTTGGATAAAATAGTTTGAAGAAAGGGATTTCTTTTTTCTTATTCATTTGTGGGAAATGGGCATCATTGGCTGGGCTAGCATTTATTGCCCATCCCTAGTTGCCCTTGAACTGAATGGCTTGCCAGGCTATTTCAGAGGGCAGTTGAGAATCAACCACATTGCTGTGGCTCTGGAGTCACATGTAGGCCAGACCAGGTAAGGACGGCAGATTTCCATCCCTAAAGAACATTAGTGATGGTTTTTCCCCAATAAATGTCAATGATTTCATCATTAGACTCTCAATGAAAAGATTTCTGGAATTAAATCGAATTCTGCCATCTACCGTGGTAGGATTCAAACCCAGGTCCCCTGAGCATTGGCCGAGTTTCTGGGTTAGTTCCCTAGCGATAATACCAGTCGGCCATCTCCTTCCCTGTTCCTGCTTTTCCCCATATTCTTTGATCCCTTTAGTCCCAAGAGCTATATCTCACACCTTCTTGAAAACATACAATATTTTGGCCTCAACTGTTTTCTGTGGTAGGGAATTCCACAAGCTCACCACTCTGGATGAAGACATTTCTCCTCACCTCAGTCCCAATTGGTCTACCCTATATATCCAGACTGTGGCCCCTGGTTCTGGACCCCCTCACACAATCAGGAACATCCTTCCTGCTTCTAACCTGTCTAGTTCTGTTAGAATTTTATAGATCGCTGTGAGATTCCCCCTCACTCTTCTAAACTCCAGTGAATATAATCTTAACTGACTCAATCTCTCCTCATATGTCAGTTCTACCAATCCAGAAACCTTCACTGCACTCCCTCCATAGCAAGAACATCCTTCCTCAGATAAGGAGACTAAAACTTCTTTGTAATGAGGTATTTGCTTGAGTCTCAGGATTGTCTGGAGTTATTACTGCCAAAGTCACATGGTTTGCAGTGGCCATTTCCTTGTTCTTGTTCAAATTTTGAAGTATTATCTGAAAGTTCATAATACACTGGAACATGGCATACAGATTCACTAGAAAGGATGTAAAAGTGTTAAATTACAAAGACAGTCATTTTTCATTCATTCTTCTGATGTGTCACTGGCAATGCCCACCCTGAATTGCCGTTGAGAAGGTGGTTGTGACCTGGCTTCCGGAACTACATCAGTCCATGTGTTGTAGGTACACCCACAGTGCTGTTAGGGTGGAGTTCCAGAAATTTGACCCAATGACAGTGAAGGAACGGCGATATATTTCCAAGTCAGGGTAGTGAGTGGCTTGGCAGGGAACTTCCAAATGGTGGTACTCAGCTCCAGAGTAGGATGGTGAATGCCTTGCAGGGGAATTTACAGGTGATAATGTTCCCATGCGCCTGTTGCCCTTGTCATTATAGGAAGTAGAGGTCATGAATTTAGGAAGTATTGTCAGAGGAGTCTTAGGGAGTTGTTGCAGTGCATCTTGCAGATGGTACACCCTATGGCTTCGGCATGCCAGTAGTGGAGGGAAATGGAAGCTGGAGGTGGTGGATGTGGAGCCAAGCAAGTGGGCTGCTTTGTCCTGGATGGTGTTGAGCTTCTTGAGTGTTGTTGGAACCACATAAATCCTAATCTCTACAATGTCTTTGGGGAGTCAGGAGTTGAGATACTTTCCACAGAATGGTCAGCCTCGGATCTGCTCTTCTAGCCATAGTATTTTTAAGACTGGTCCACTTTCTGGTCAATTGTAACCCCGGAATGGTGATGGTAATGCCATTAAAAGTCAAGAAAAGATAGGTGCTCTCCTGTTGGAAATAGTCATTGCTTGTGTGGTATGAATGTTACTTGCCACTGATCAACCCAAACCCGAATTGTTTAGACTAGGCCTATATTTCTACAAGTATAAAAGATGAAAAGGGAGTGATAAAGGGATTTGACAGGGTAGATAGAGTGAAACTTATCTCCATTGGTGGCAGAATTCAGACCTTAAACATACAGCTAGGCAGTCAGAAAGTTCTTCTTCACGCAAACATTAATAGAAATCTGGGACCCTGTCTCCCTAAACATTGCTGAGTCTAGGTCAATTGAAATGCCAAAACAGAGATTGCTAAGCATGGACAATAAGGAATACAGAACCAAGGCAGATAGATGGAGTTATGATACAGATCGGCCTTGATTTAAGTGAATGTTGGCACAGATTCGAGGGACTGAAAGGCCTACTCCTGTTCCTATATTCCTAAGCAGACTTGAAACTATAACTGGTTTAGAACGTATTACTGCAGTTGGCAGCTGACAAATCAAATACAAAGGTAAGATATTGAAACACGTTTGTGATAGGCGGCATCAATTTTATTCAGCCTGGCCTTTTCTCTCCCGGTAGCTATGGCTTTTACACAACTGGGTTCCACAGGCAGATGTTGACCTCGGAATTTCACCTTCTTGGCATCTTCATGTGTTACATTTAGCAGTATTTCTTGGAAAGCTAATTGACACAATGCAACATCGAATCATAACTCCTCCTCATCCACCGGTTGCCATTATGGCAAAGGTCACCGAGCAATAGTCAAGAATAGTGACTGTGACCAGTTGGTTTCCAATCCTTAACTCATAGTCATCAAGTTCAGTTATAGAACTCCATTGTCACCGCCATCTCAACATCCCGGCTTGGGTCACTATTTGTGCGGAGTTTGCACATTCTCCCCGTGTCTGCGTGGGATTCCTCCGGGTGCTCCTGTTTCCTCCCACAGTCCAAAGATGTGCGGGTTAGGTGGATTGGCCATGCTAAATTGCCCCTTAGTGTCGGGGGGCTAGCTAGGGTAAATGCATGGGGTTATGCATGGGGGTGGGATTGTGGTCGGTGCAGACTCGATGGGCCGAATGGTCTCCTTCTGCACTGTAAGAATCTATGATTCTATGTCACAGACTAGGGATGAAATCTCAAACCTGTACAAAATGTTCAGCAGCCAGGATCTCTGTTAGCACAGGGAGTGGCAGTATAGAGGAGTGAGGGGCCCCGGTTTACAATTGGTAGTAGTGTACAAGAAATGGGTGGAATTGAAGGAGTTCAATTTAAGGGAAAGGGGGATTGAGAGGAAGAGGGATAAGGTGCAGGTGAGCAGTACATTGTGAAAGATAGAGCAATGCAAGCATTGATGGAGAAGTGAAGGAGAGGAAGAGAGAGAGCACATAAGCCAGCAAATGCACACTGATGTTATGAGACAGTTACAGAAAAAGTGCAAGGTGAACAGGTTCGAAAGCGAAAACTGCCAATTTGATTGGAAAACTGGAAGATGAGTGCCAACTTAAACTGAATTGGAGGAGGAGAATCAGGTCCACTCTTGAACAATTTTTAAATTTCAACTTCTGATCATTCTGTGGGTAGTTGAGCCTATTCCAATCTTTTACACACAGAATAACATTCAGGAATGTGAATTCTGGCTTATCATATCCATGCTGATCTGATCAGGCCTAACTCCTGGCTGTGATCAACAAACCCAGCCTAGACTGAAGATAACTCCTGGGATGTTTCGTTCTGCATTGCTTAGTGCAATACTGCCAGATAGATTTACCCACTGAAGTATCACAGGAGCGAGGTTTTGCTAGCTTTCAAACAAAATAAGTATTTTGTATTTTGTTTGAAAACCATGCACATTTGTTAACCTGCTAACTAAGTATCTCCATCCAGCTTGTCTGATATTTCATTGCATATGTGTGATGTATTCACTTGTGGAACAGTTTCATTGCAATTGAACTGACACATCACTGAACTCACCAATCCCCAATTAAGAATGCAGCTCCTCATGTTGTAAGTGGCGGGAAATATTTCACATGAAAATATTTACACAAGTATTCAACAGAATTTTTGTAATATCACAAACTACGTTAGTTGACAGACAATGGCAGTAGGGAATATTCGTCAACTGAAGTAAAATACATCACTTGACGAGCACAAAAAGATATCATGGAAGCAATCAAAAAAAAGGGTTCAATGCTCAGAGCAAAGGAAAGTGGCATTTATGGACAAAAACATGGAGAAAGGCAAGGAAACTGGGTTCGGCAGAGAGAAGCAGAATGACAGATGATGGGGAATTTATACAGTGTTAATTTGCAACTATGCATGTGCTGACAATCACAACTTCACAGCATGACAGTTGATGGAACTGACCCTTGACATTTAAACTTTAGGTCACGGAAAAGGCTTTGGGAAAATCCGAGCACATATGATGCTAAAGTAACAGACAGCTGCTTGTGAGGTGCATTCAGTTGCATATTTACATATGTTGCTTTAGGGAAGATGCCTGCCTTTCAAAGAAAGATCATATTATCAGGCCAAGACCACCAAAGTGCTCCAGCTTCAGTGTTATTGGCACAACAGAATAGATCACAAAGACTTGACACTAAAAGTTTCGCATTACCGACTGCATTTTAATAATGCCACTTAAACTGAGACCACTGGGAGAAAATGCTCAAACAGAATGTTAAACTTGTTGCAAATTTTATTTAAAAAGAAACCTTAAAAAGATTCTAAAACTAAAATTGGCAAACTCAGAACCCACTGTTTTCCTGCCATATATTTTAGCTTATTGTGCCTTCAGAGCAATGAATAATTTCAGATGTAAACAGACATATTTATAATAAATTGTTTGTGGAAGATAAATGTGTTCATGCCTTCAAAATGCACACATTTGTTAACTACAGCATGAGATAAATTAACTCTTGACAAGCAGAACGATGTTCGAGCCATGTCTGTATTTACTTTAGAGTCTCTTTTAAAAGGAAGTTCTCAGACACTATGAAGTAGATTTCTAGCTTGGAGTATGTTCATAGAAACATAGAAAAATTACAGCACAAAACAGGCCCTTCGGCCCCACAAGTTGTGCCGAACATATCCCTACCTTTTAGGCCTACCTATAACCCTCAATCCTATTAAGTCCCATGTACTCATCCAGCAGCCTCTTAAAAGACCCTATTGAGTTTGCCTCCACCACCACTGACGGCAGCCGATTCCACTCGCCCACCACCCTCTGTGTGAAAAACTTCCCCCTAACATTTCCCCTGTACCTACCCCCCAGCACTTTAAACCTGTGTCCTCTCGTAGCAGCCATTTCCACCCTGGGAAAAAGCCTCAGAGTCCACCCGATCTATGCCTCTCAACATCTTATATACCTCTATTAGGTCTCCTCTCATCCTACGTCTCTCCAAGGAGAAAAGACCGAGCTCCCTCAGCCTATCCTCATAAGGCATGCCACTCAATCCAGGCATCATCCTTGTAAATCACCTCTGCACCCTTTCAATCTTTTCCACATCCTTCCTGTAATGAGGCGACCTATGTTCATAGCAAGTCTTTATTAACAAGTCATTACTATGTACATATTTGCAATAGAAAGTACAGTATGGAGCTGACTCCATTCTAGGTCTTAACTCAACCGTGTCCCCATCTAGACTAACCCTGGTTCTGGATCATATGCCTACATGTGTCACCGTGTAGGTGGTACCATGCTCAGTCTCTTAAGTAAACCTTTATGTACCAAACCCTTCACTACACCTCCCCCCAAGTCTTTATCCCATGCAAAAAGTTACTTTAGTTCTTACATTGCACATTTTCTTGCAACATTGATGTTATTTTAACATTATTGCTTCTACAGTATTAACATTAACAACATTCTCGCTACCCCATTTCTCCCCTCCAAATCCTTAAAGTTAGAGGTTCAGGTGGTTTGGAGGCTTTATAATCCTTCCACATCTCGTACACTGTCCTGTTGGGAGAGTGGCAGGTTATGGTGTTGTGATGCGCGATACAACACAAGAGAGGCGTGATGTACTCGGGAAATAAAGGCTTTTATTGCCAACAATAACAGAGCTACCATATACAGTATACGATCCCAGACTAAAGGGTCACCAGGCAGAGCAGTGACCTTTATACCTCTCCCAGGAGGCGGAGCCGACTGGGGTGTACCATAACAACTATATTAACAGGTAGAACAGCCCAACCCTAACCCCAACAGTAACATATATACAGACTCATAGTACTGGCCAGACCATGGCTCAGCACTACCTAGTGGGAACCAACAATGGTTCACCACATTCACCCCTCCTTTGAAAACAAAGGCCGGCGGGGTACAAAACACAGAATAATTGTTCGTTTGTCTATAAGTTCAAGCGGTCTGGGGGACCGCACCGTCGTTGTGACCTCCTCAACACCGGCGATGACACTGGTTCAGGCAATCGCAGTGACGTTCTCTCCAAGGCGGTGTCCAGCGACTCCTCCAGTGCCTCATGGGCCGGTAGACCCCGAGGTGGTGACAATCCGCTGAACTCGGGCACGCCTTGAAGTGGCGACCATCTCCTGGACTCAGGCAAGCTGTACACGGGAGTACGAGGGTTAAGTGGTGGTCCCGATACTGCCCGCGCCGTGTCAGGAGGGGAAAAAATGGTTGGGGGGTCCCTAACCATAGGTGTGGGAGCGACAGGGGTTTCCAAGTCCCCTGCCAGATCTCGAATCGAGACCGTGTCCTCTCGCCCGTCAGGATATGCCACGTAGGCATACTGAGGGTTGGCATGGAGGAGATGGACCTGTTCAACCAAAGGGTCGGACTTGCGGGTCCTAACATGTCGCCGCAGGAGGACAGGTCCTGAGTACGTCAACCAAGACGGTAATGAGGTCCCTGAGGAAGACTTCCTAGGGAATGAAAACATTCTCTCATGAGGAGTAGCGTTGGTTGCCGTACACAGGAGTGAGCGTATGGAGTGGAGCGCATCAGGGAGTACCTCTTGCCAACGGGAGACTGGAAGACCTTTAGACTTCAACGCCAGTAAGACAGCCTTCCAGACTGTAGCATTCTCTCGTTCGACCTGTCCGTTACCCCTAGGGTTGTAGCTCGTGGTTCTACTAGAGGCAATCCCATATGAGAGCAGGTATTGCCTCAAGTCATCGCTCATGAACGATGAGCCCCTATCGCTGTGGATGTAACAGGGGTAACCGAACAGGGTAAAAAGATCACGAAATGCCTTGATAACCGTGGCAGCGGTCATATCAGAACAGGGAATGACAAAAGGGAATCGTGAGTACTCATCAACCACATTGAGGAAGTACACGTTCCGATCTGTCGAGGGAAGGGGGCCCTTAAAGTCCACACTCAGTCTTTTGAAGGGACGAGTGGCCTTAATGAGTTGTGCCCTGTCAGGTCGGTAAAAGTGCGGTTTGCATTCCGCGCATACCCGGCAGCTTCTAGTTATGGACCTGACATCCTCCACCGAGTAGGGTAGATTCCGGGCTTTTATGAAGTGGTAGAGCCGAGTGATCCCCGGATGGCAGAGGTCATTGTGGAGAGTCTGCAATCAATTCTCCTGCATACTAGCGCATGTTCCACGCGACAGGGCATCCGAGGGCTCATTGAGCTTCCCTGGACGATACATGATATCATAATTGTAGATGGAGAGTTCGATTCTCCACCTCAAGATCTTATCATTCTTGATCTTACCCCGTAACGTGTTGTTGAACATGAACGCCACGGACCGCTGGTCCGTGAGCAGAGTGAACCGTTTGCCCGCCAAGTAATGGCGCCAATGCCGAACGGCCTCCACAATGGCCTGGGCCTCCTTTTCCACCGCCGAATGTCGAATTTCAGGGCCTTGGAGGGTGCGAGAGAAAAAGGCGACGGGTCTGCCCGCCTGGTTAAGTGTGGCGGCCAGGGCGAAATCAGATGCATCACTCTCCACTTGGGAGGGGATGGACTCGTCGATAGTGTGCATCGTGGCTTTCGCGATGTCGGCTTTTATTCTTGCAAAGGCTAAGCGAGCCTCCGTTGCTAGGGGAAAAGAGGTAGACTTGATGAGCGGACGGGCTTTGTCCGCATAATTGGGAACCCACTGTGCGTAGTATGAGAAGAAGCCTAAGCATCTTCTCAGTGCTTTGACGCTAGTGGGCAGGGGAAGTTCGAGGAGAGGACGCATACGGTCTGGATCAGGGCCAAGGACCCCGTTTTCCACCACGTATCCAAGGATAGCTAGGCGGCGCGTGCGAAATACACACTTCTCCGTGTTGTAGGTCAGATTCAGGCGAGATGCAGTGCGTAAGAATCTAAAAAGGTTGGCATCGTGGTCCTGCTGGTCATGGCCGCAGATGGTGACGTTATCCAGGTACAGGAAGGTAGCCCGCAGCCCGTTCTGGTCCACCATTCGGTCCATAGCACGCTGGAAGACCGAGACCCCATTCGTGACACCAAAAGGAACCCTTAAAAAATGGTACAGGCGACCATCCGCCTCAAAGGCCGTGTATTGTCGGTCCTCTGGGCGAATGGGGAGTTGGTGGTAAGCAGATTTTAAGTCGATGGTGGAGAACACTCGGTACTGCGCAATCTGATTGACCATGTCAGATATGCGCGGGAGGGGATACGCATCCAGCTGCGTGTATCTGTTGATGGTCTGACTACAGTCTATGACCATCCGGGGTTTGTTCCCATTCTTAATCACCACGACTTGCGCTCTCCAGGGACTAGCGCTAGGTTGGATGATCCCTTCCTTGAGGAGCCGCTGAACTTCAGATCGAATGAAGATCCGATCTTCAGCGCTGTAACGCCTGCTCTTGTTGCGATGGGCTTGCAGCCTGGCATAAGATTCTGGAATAGTGCCCCTTCTTGCCGCAGGCAGAGCACAACACCGCTTTAGCTGGACATCGCTGCCGAGGGTGTTTCACCCCCCCACAGAAGTAACACCGCGGGCCACCTGGAGCTGCTGCCGTCGTCAGGTCCGAGGCTGGGAACACAATCGCGCAGTTTTTCGGTCCCGCTGAATGAAGTGGGGTCTGTGACTGCCCCTGCCACGCTGTCTCCACGTGGTCGTCGGGGTACATCGCCAGACTTTTGGACGCCGTTTCGAGAGCGTGAGCTAACTCTGTGGATTTAGTGAGGTCGAGGTTACCTTGCTCCAACAGCCGAAGGTGGATGTACGACGAGTCGATTCCCGCCACGAACGCATCTCGAGCAAGGTCGTTCATGTACTGGTCTGCCGACACTGCCTTGCAGTTGCAGGCTCAGGCTAGCTGTTGAAGCTCGCACGCGTACTGTTCCGTCATTTCGCCGGGCTGCTGCCGTCGAGTGGTTAGAAGATATCGAGCATGCATCTCATTCGGCGGTTTGTTGTATCGCTTCTTGAGAAGCTCGAGGGCCCCTTTGTAGTCGGTGGCCGCACGGATCGCTAGGTATACAGCGTCGCTTACCCTCGCGTGGAGGACCCGGAGTCTGTCGGCGTCGTTGTTGACCGCTGTGGAGGCGTCGAGGTAATCCTGGAAACACTTCAACCAGTGGTCAAAAGTGTTCGATGCGCCCGCCGCACGTGGGTCCAACGTAAGCCGTTCGGGTTTAAGCATTTGCTCCATGTTTTCTTTGTCGTTTTTTTTTACAAAAAAAAGAATTTATTTGTTGGCAATAAAATTGATGCGCGATATAACACACGAGAGGCGTGATGTACTCGGGAAATAAAGACTTTTATTGCCAACAATAACAGAGCTACCATATACAGTACACGATCCCAGACTAAAGGGTCACCAGGCAGAGCAGTGACCTTTATACCTCTCCCAGGAGGCGGAGCCAACTGGGGTGTACCATAACAACTATATTAACAGGTAGAACAGCCCAACCCTAACCCCAACAGTAACATATATACAGACTCATAGTACTGGCCAGACCATGGCTCAGCACTACCTAGTGGGAACCAACAATGGTTCACCACATGTTGCTTATTCTTGTTGATGATTTGGAGGGTTGGACAGCTGTTTTTGCATGGATTTTGCCTGTTTCTTCCATTCCTTGAGGTTAAACCATGCCTGGTTGGTCTGGCTGTTTTGGAGGAGCATGGCTGTTGTTACTCTTGCCCTTTGCTTGCAGGGTGAATGAAAATGGTATTCACCTATTCCGTGGTGATTCTTCCTCTTTCTTTTCAATTTAGGCTGTCTGGAAGCTCACTGAAGCTGAGGAAGAACATTCCTATGGCAAGAAGATTGAGTAGTATGTTCAACTCTGCTTTGTTTTGTTGATGGTGTGCAGCTGTGATGCGCATCAATTGGACACGAGGCACAAAGCTTCGGTAAAAGAAGGCTTTTATTAACTAACAATGGAACTATCAGAACTTTAACACACTATCCCAGACTGAAGAGGTCCCGCCCGAGCAGGGGGTCTTATACCTTTCCCAGGAGGCGGAGCCCGACTGGGATGTGCCACAACAGTAACAACCACAGGTGTATCAATCCCACCCTAGCCCAACGACAACATTAGAACAACCCAACAACAACATTAGAACAATCCCACAGTGGGAACCAACGATGGTTCACCACAAGCTGCTACCAGGTTCCCAGTATCCCTCAGAGTTTTGGCACACTGGCGGGAAGTTGCTGTGTGTGCACTGTGGTTGATGTGTCTACCAACTGTACCATTATGGGAGTTGGAAGCAGAGGTTGTTCAGACTGTTGATTTTTCTCTGGTACCACTGCCACTGGAGGTGCAATGGCCATCTCATGTGTGGCAGGTTGGTCTGACCATCGGGGACTTTCTAGGACTTGGAATGATGATGGGCAAACCTGCGCTGTACAAAGAAAAGGAAGATCACAGGTGAATTCACAGTCTGAATACTCTTTGGAGTTTGAGGACTCAGGTCTGTGCTGTTCTGGCTGGCTAACAACAGCGGTAGTCTTGATATCTATCGCCGGCTGGATAAGACTGAAGACTATGCAGGCATCTCTGCTCAGGGGAGAAAGCCTGATTGTGGACGACATACATCACCTCAAAGTTTTGTTTGTCACCATTCCTCAGTGGTTCATGCCAGGAACTAGGAGAGGTTTTTGTGACCTAATATGCTGGACTGAGGATTGGTCTCTGCCCCAAGAAGTGTTTCTCCCATTAGAATGGTCCTACATTGTTCACATAACTCTGACAGCCTAGCTAGCTTGATGACCTTGTTGACGGTACGATCATCTTGAAGGAGGTAAGGGAGTTAATTATCTGCAACATGCATCAGGATTCTGTCTCCGGTGAACTCAGACTTTAAATCACCACATTCTCTCCCCTTTGCCATTCTATAGAGATCGTTACAGGGAGCTGGACTTGCCTATTAAATTTAATTGTCTCCAGTATTTTATTGGATCTCAAGTCAAAATAGATGTCGAAGGATTTCAAAACATCAAATTTGGAAGATGATTTGTCAATGGCTTGTTGTGCAATGATTTGTCTGCTATTGGCCCAGTAACGTAAAGAAGTGCACTAACTTGTGCTGCCTCAGATTTTTTATTGAGACTGGTAGTAACACTCCTCCAAAGACTCCAATTGCATGTCTGATCTGAGCCACGGGTGAACGCCAGTGGAAGTGGAAGTGTGGAATCACAATTCATTTTGAAGATAATAAAAAGTTGGGAACAGCTTTAAGAGATTACAGGCTTCCAAGGTGATGCTGCCGGTTAATATTGAACAAAGGGTCTTCCCATGCTTGCCGGTTCTGGCGGGCTCGCAAAATGGTGGAGGCATGCTTCTGCCTGAAGCAGGAAGGAATGCATTGATGGTGGAGGTCGGTTGGCTGCCAACTTAATTAATTCAGCGATATCGTGTTACAACTTGAGGCTCTTGGAAAAGACCACAACAAGCTTGCTGTTTCTGAACCTAAACAGCCGCAAGGTACTCGAAGTGGGCAAAGTGAATTATTAATGGCGATGTTCTCTTCTTGCTGTACTCAAGAGCCACACACCGAGACTCAGAGTCTGGAATCAAGTTTAGCAATGAATTTCTTTCATACAGTGCTTCTGAATGAATGACTTAAAAAGGGGGTTCTTCAGGGCAAGCAGGCCTGGAATGTTAAACTTCTGTGCGGCTTGCTGAAGCTGGACTTCCGAGGAAGATGCAATGGAGTCTTCTGCTTGAGTAAAACTTCTACCTTTCTTGTCAGCTTCTAGGCTCTTCCATCTCTGGAACTTTCTCTTTCTGGTGAATTTTCTCAACGTCTACAGGACAAGTGAGGCAAAAAAAAACTGTCCATCATAGAAAGACCTCAGACATTTCATCTGCAGCATCATTTGTCTGCAAGCAAGGCTGTCAGGCTTTCCATCCAAGGAGGATAGTTTCAGCTCCTCAAATTTAACTAAGAGAAGCAATGGGGGAAAACTAGGGAAGCAGCAACAAACATTCCATTATGGAATTCATAGCTAATGTACAAAGTTTGACTTATTGGACAGACAGGAGTACTGAAGGATTGTCCTAATATATGTTCTCAGATATATTTTTTTTAAGATTTAAATTAACATATGATACTACACCATGGAGAGGGAGACTTTTATCTTTCATTTCAAATGATTAGTTAATATTTATTAATCAATTTTTGATCAATTTTTGACATGTTTAACTCAAAACTTTTTTCTATTGAAGTATAGTATTGATTGGTGCAGCAAATGATTACACACTGAGCTTCAAAGAGTTATAGTCAGATACTCAGATATGTGATCACAGGTTCAGAATTGAGGGCACAAATCATTAATAGACACTCTGCTGCAAACCTTTGAAAATCTATCACTGCTTTATATGCAGACTTTGGGGTATCCTTTCCACAATCGTTAATATGCAAAAAATATTACTCTCATTCTTACTATGAGCCAAGATACCGGGGATAACTCATTTGCTCTTGTTCAAAGGATTGCCACGGGATCTTTTATGTTCTCCTGTAAGAACAGACGGAGCCACAAACACCATCACTAGAACAAACAGATTAACTGGTGCTTATCACATTGCTGTTGTGTTGAGCTTGCTATCCACAAATTAGCTGCTGAGTTTCCTACATTACAAATGTCACTGCACTTTAAAAATTAATTAATTGACAATGAAGCACTTTGGGATGTCCTGAGGCCATGAAAGCTGCTATAGGAATAAAAATCTTTTTTTCATTATTTGATGGAAAATACTGCTAGCCCCCCAAAACCGTTAGATCCAGAAAGAGTTCTGCATATCTATAAAATAAATGTTATAAAATGGAATTTTAAAAAATGTCTCCATATATTAGTAATACTCATAATACTATTTCCCTTATCTAATTGAATCATAGAACCCTTGCAGTACAGAAGGAGGCCATTTGACCCAGCGAGCCTGCACTGACAACAATCCAACCCTAGCCCTGTAACCCCACATATTTACCCTGCTCACCCACCCGAAACTAGGGTCAATTCAACATGGCCAATCAACCTAACCCGTACATCTTTGGACTGTGGGAGTAAACCGGAGCACCTGGAAGAAACTCACACAGACACGGGGAGAACATGCAAATTCCGCACAGACAGTGACCCAAGCCGGGAATTGAAGATTAGATAAAGAAAATTGACATGGTCAATCTAAGCTTGTTGTTCACTATGATGAAAAATTCAAAGATCAAGGAACATAGAGATTAAAAATAAGCAAGTTAATGGACCTTTGTTTACTCCCAAAGTTATTCGGGTTGTGGATTATGATAATTATGCACCTAGTTCAGAACAGTTCTAATGAAATGCTAAAAGTAAAGCAACCTTCACCAGCATACCTTGCACTAGTTTTACCAGATTGCTACAAAATGATCCCTGATGATCATACTGATAAGGAACAAGAGCAATAAACTGTATCCTTTTTACA
Organism: Mustelus asterias; assembly: GCF_964213995.1. NCBI lineage: Eukaryota > Metazoa > Chordata > Chondrichthyes > Carcharhiniformes > Triakidae > Mustelus > Mustelus asterias. The sequence continues at coordinate 33,867,556 of NC_135811.1, read as the reverse complement.
GAGTTGTGTATTCTTTCTCCACTGCAAATAGCACTAGAAATATCAGCGTTATCTCACACTATTTTAGGCTTTCTAAATACTGTCTGCATATTAACTTAAGATGTGGAGATGCCGGCTTGGACTGGGTAAACACAGTAAGAAGTCTCACAACACCAGGTTAAAGTCCAACAGGTTTATTTGGTAGCAAAAGCCACCAGCTTTCCCACTCACCTGATGGAGGAGCAGCGCACTGAAAACTAGTGGCTTTTGCTACCAAATAAACCTGTTGGACTTTAACCTGGTGTTGTGAGACTTCTTACCGTATTAACTTAAATCCATACCAAAGTCATGTCCATGAAATGTAGTGATTTAGAATATCCGCTGAATTTTAGATGTTACATTTCTTTCGACAATGGTAGTTTCCTGTTAATTCAGATAGAATAGCATCTTAAGGTTTTTACACAAGAACATTTGGAACACAAGTGCATTTGGAATACTGCGTCCAGTTCTGGTCGCCACACTACCAGAAGGACGTGGAGGCTTTGGAGAGAGTACAGAGGAGGTTTACCAGGATGTTGCCTGGTATGGAGGGGCTTAGTTATGAGGAGAGATTGGGTAAACTGGGGTTGTTCTCCCTGGAAAGACGGAGGATGAGGGGAGACTTAATAGAGGTGTATAAAATTATGAAAGGCATAGATAGGGTGAACGGTGGGAAGTTTTTCCCCAGGTCGGTGGTGACGTTCACGAGGGGTCATAGGTTCAAGGTGAAGGGGGGGAGGTTTAACACAGATATCAGAAGGACATATTTTACACAGAGGGTGGTGGGGGCCTGGAATGTGCTGCCAGGCAAGGTGGTGGAGGCGGACACACTGGGAACGTTTAAGACTTATCTAGACAGCCATATGAACGGAGTGGGAATGGAGGGATACAAAAGAATGGTCTAGTTTGGACCAGGGAGCGGCACGGGCTTGGAGGGCCGAAGGGCCTGTTCCTGTGCTGTATTGTTCTTTGTTCTTTGTTCTTAACAGGAATACCAGCCATTCAATGCCTCGAATCTGTTTCACCATTCAGTTAGTTCATGGCCATTCTATTCCACCATTGATGTACATCCCTTGATACCTTATCTAACAAAGCCTATGGCAACAACCTTCCAGGGCTGGCATGTATTGTCAATTCTCTTTTTCTTGGGTCAAAGAAACCATTACCTTATTTATAACAGCATTTCAACTGAGTGCTATTGTTCACATCACATCCTTTTGGTTTAGTTTATACAGCAGCAGTGAGATGCTGATGCAATTTGATATGAACATTGGTTTTCCATCTCTGGTAGACTTCTGATCATTTAAATAGCTGAAATCATTAATACTCTTCACCATAACTATTGGATTATCTTGTCTGCAATATTTGAATAATAGTTAACAACATTTAACTGGTACATGAGGGCCATTTTCAGCAAATTGAGGGACCTCGTCCAGGTAAATTGGACTCAAAGACTGGCAGGAAGAAATGCAATTGAGCAATATGTTAATTTTTCATGGGATGTGAGTATTGCTGACAAGGCCATATTTATTGCCCATCCCTAATTCCTCTTGAGAAGATGGTCGTGAACCACCTTTCTGAACTGCTGCAGTCCACACAGTGTAGATAAATGCACAGTGAGAGGGAGGAGTGCCAGGATTTTGACGCAGGTACAGTGAAGGAATAGCAATATAGTTCCAAGTCACAATGTACCTATGTGCTTGCTGTCCTTGTTTTTCTAAATGGTAAAGTTTGCGGAATGGCCGTCAAAGCAGCCTTGGCAAGTTGCTGTAGAGCATCTTGGTACACATTGCTGCCAGGGTATACCAGTAGCAGAGGGAGTGACTGTTTAAGGTGGTGGATGGGGTGCCAATCAAGTGGTTGTTTTGTCCTGGACGATGTTGAGCTTCTTGAGTGTGGGAGCTGTGCTCATGCAGGAAAGTGGAGGGTATTCCATCACTCTGCTTCATGGTGCCTTGTAGATGGTGAACAACCTTGGGAAGTCAAGACACGAGTTACCTGTCACAGAATTCCCAACCTCTGACCTGCCCATGTAGCCATAGTATTTATATAGCTGGCGCAATTAACGTTCTGGTCAATGATAACTGCCAGATGTCAATAGTGGGAGATTCAAACATTGTCACTGCCATTGATTGTCATGGGGAGACAGTTAGACTCCCTCTTGTTAGATATGGTCATTACCTGGCACTTTCGTTGCATGAGTGTTGCTTGCCACTTATCAGCCCAAGCCAGAATATTGTCCAGGTCCTGCTGCATGTGGACATGGATAACTTCAGTATTTGAGGAATGGTACTGCGCTTTGGGCGATCATCAGTGAACATCCCCACTTCTGACCTTGTGTTGGAAGAAGGTAACTGGTGAAGCAGCTGAAGATGGTTGGGCCTAGGACATTTCCCTGAGGAATTCCTGCAGAAATTTGTTAGGTTGAGATGATTGACCATCTTCCTGTATGCTAGGTATGACCCTAGCCAGTGGAGAGTTTCCCCTCTCACCGACCCCGATTCCCATTGACTTCAATTTTGCTGAGGTTCCTTAATGTCACATTCAGTAAAATGTTGCCTTTATGTCAAGGGCAGCCAATCTCACCTCACCTCTGGAATTCAGTTGTTTTATCTATGTCTGGACCAAGGCTGGAGCTAACTGATGGATCCCAAACTAAGCATTATTGAACATGTTAGTACTACTTGACAGTCGATAACACCTTCCATTACTTTGTTGATTATTGAGAGTAGAATAATGGGATAGTAATTGGTTCTGCTTTTCGTGGACAACACATACCTGAAAAATTGTTTACATTGTTGGTTAGTTGCCAGTATTGTAGCGATACTGGAACACCTCAACTAGAGGCACAACCAGCTCTGGAGTTCTGATAACTGAGATGGGGCCCATATTCTACTGCAGGGGTCTCCAAACTTCAGCCCGCAGCGGGCCGCTTCTGGATCGGAGTTTGGAGAGCGCTGTTCTACTGCATTCAACCATTCTTGATATCACATGAAGTGGATCAGACTGGCTCTGTGAAATTGGAAATCTTGGGAGGAGGCTGAATTGGATTATCCATTTGGAACTTCTGGCTGAAGATGGTTGTAAACCTTGTCCTTTGTATGCACGTGTTCGGCTCTGACATAATGGAGAGAGGGAATGTTCATAGCACCTTCTCTCCTCCCATTGCTTTTTTATTTCCCAAGACCATTCTCGACTGAATGTGGCAGGACTTTGATCTCTCCAATGGCCGTGGAATCACTCAACATTGTCCAAAGTATGCAAGTGGTCCTGAGAACCTCATTTTTAGCTATGCCTGGTGCTGCTCCTGGCAGTATTTCTACACCCCTCATTGACCCAGCATTGGTCCTTTGTTTTAGGAGAATCAGGAATGAGGGATATGCCGGACAATGAAGTTGAATACAATTCAACAATTTTAAACGGTTAAAAATAATTTAAACTACGGCATTATAATGCAAAATTAGCAAATTTTGAATTGCTAAATTTGTTCTGAATCTATCAAGGGAAGCGATAGTGCCGAGCTAATGTCACTGGACTAGTAATCTAGAGGGCCAGGCTAATGCTCTGGGGGCATGGGTTCAATCTCACCATGCTACTGGAATTTAAATTCAATTAATCAACTTGGAATTAAAAACTAGTCTAATGGTGACCACAGAACCATTGTCGATTGTTGTATAAAAACTTAGCTGGTTCACTAATGCCTCTTAGGGAAGGAAATCCATCGTCCTCACCCGGCCTGGCCTACATGTGACTCCAGACCCACAACAATATAGTGGATTCTTAAATGCCCTCTGAAATGACCTAGCTTGTCACTCAGTTGTATCAAACCTACTAATACTTGTCATGGACTAAATATGCCTTACATTACTTTATAAGAATTCAAATATCCCTCGCGATGGTATGTCTATATCTTCTGCATCAAGACTAGAAACAGATGTTTCAATAGAGCAGAAGAAGAAAGAGTGAAGCACATCTTTCCTCTTGATTACACATTCACAGGTGCAGTTGGCAATACCGTGGTTTCATTGTGTCCGCAATAGCATCATGACACTCTTCTCTGAATAAATAAAGACAAATGTCATGGCAACACTGCCATTTACATGTCTGCTTACTATCTTTCATTAGTGCTTGGAATTATCAGCACTGAAGGGGTTAAGTAAAAGATTTTATTTAGTAGAGAAATGCGTCAGTTGCTGATTTGATATAATTCTGCGAATACAGTATTACACAACAATTTTAAACGGTTAAAAATAATTTAAACTACGGCATTATAATGCAAAAAATGAGAGCTGGTCCGGATGCACTTGATTACAAAACAGTATTTGAAAGGATGCCGTAACATTCAATCCAGTGGGGAAAATAAAGATTAAAGTTAGGAGCACATTATACCCTTGTAGCTACTGAAAAGCAAATGCGGGTCTTATGCAAAGACAACCAAGTGGGTTGCTGCTACATTTTTTTTCCCAGAGCAGAGTACACCAACATTATAACAATAGATTCCTCAGATGTAAGCAAGAATTAAAACCCATGATTTTCTCCAGCTTGCCAAAGTGTAAACAACTTACTGAACCAACCATTAAGTCATGCCTAAAGTAATAGTAGTGTGTTGGTTTATCAATAACGCAGAGTTAATGTATTTATTGCTGCTTCACTTTAATACATGCAACACAGCTGATACAAGACGCATAAGGTTGTGGTGCAAACAGCAGAATAGTGTTTTGTTCACCCAAATGGTGATGATTAACTTGCCAGCTGCTAAAAATGAAGATAAGCAAATTGGAAAAGCCAGCCATTTCCAAAGGTCATTGACATGTCTGCGCTTCACAATGGTATTATCATTCTAGTCTGACAAATCCATGGAATGTTTCTGAATGAAATCCATCTGTAACAAGCACCATCAACTAAGTAAAGCAGTCCGATTTCAGAGGATGGCAACCATCCGTGCTGCTTACTATAGTCAGTGTGTCTGACATGACACAAACTGACAGTTACAGTGCTGTGTGGTGTACATCCTTTTGAGCAAATGGTTCCTGAGGGCTCAGATGAAAGCCTCATTTACCCCAAATCCTTTTGAATCTCTTAAGCCATAACATCTGTTCAAGGTCTTTATGTAAAAAAAAAAATGCTATTTACAAACTTGAGTTCTCACAGGACCTCTGATTAAACAAACCATCTTAAGTTTAAAAAAAATACTTTTTGATATTGGACGAATTTTCTTTCCTGCCTCCACCCCCACCACCTTACTTTTTAATGACTCTCTGCTTGATGCATTCGAATCCAGTTAGCAGCCAGCAGCCATATGGGTCAAGGACTTCTGTATGGTTGAAACCACACAGTGCCACTCACTGCACTCTCTGTCTTGTGTGTGATGTGAAGCAACCTGGCATTGTTACTTGAAATTTACCTTTTCAAAACAAAATGTTAAGCAGAATATCAGATTCATAATTAACGTAGTCATCACTCTCGAAGGATAGGCATTTTTTTGGTAAAAATTTCAGAAAACAAAAATTCAATTCATGCTCTTTATAATCAAATACGATATAAATGATACAGTATATCACCTCAAATACAATATAAATGATTCCGTATATCATCTCAAATATGAAATAAATGAAACAGTATATCACCTCAAATACTGTATAAATGTTACAGTATATCACCCCAAATGCTCTACACATGTTACAGTATATCATCTCAGGTTTTCACCCTTTCAAGAGTACTTAACACTTTGGCCCAAAACTTTGGCCTCTGAATGGCTGGAGTCCAGATGTAGAACCGAAGTTACACTTTGAAACATTATGGTTTCAGCCTAAGTTGGAATTGCTGGGAAGTTTCAACTTCTGATGGGAAATTCCCCTGCTCCCCGGGACTCTCTGTGAATGTCTCCGATCCCAAGTCAGATTCGGAGACTTCACACAGTTCTGCAGTACTTAACTGGTTAGTTACCCAAGAAATATTAGATAGATTAAAACCTAGTCTGTTGCCTGGGCAACTCCAGAACTGACTCCCGAATCACTCACGTTGATCTACACCACCAACCCAACCTGACCAACCCCCAATTACCACTGCCACTGGACTACCTTTACTGAACCAACTACACCCTGACCACCTGTCTACACCCGACCCACCCACCCCCACAGCCACCTGACTACTCTCTATCACCGTGCTCCCTCTCCCCACACCACCCGATTATCTTCTGAAAAACTGGACTACCCTCCCAACTCTGACAAAATTAAACGCTTTAGCTCAATGGAGCTTCTTCCATTGCTCCTAACTGACAAAAATTCACTTGAACTGATCTAGGTGGCCTATTAAAATGCTAGATGAGGGTTCAACCCTTGTTATTAGGTAGGATCCACTGTGACAGCATTGGAACATCCTTAAATGTTACAATGTCCATAGATACTGAGACATACTGGGCGGCACGGTAGCACAGTGGTTAGCACTGCTGCTTCACAGCTCCAGGGTCCTGGGTTCGATTCCCGGCTCGGGTCACTGTCTGTGTGGAGTTTGCACATTCTCCTCGTGTCTGCGTGGGTTTCCTCCGGGTGCTCCGGTTTCCTCCCACAGTCCAAAGATGTGCGGGTTAAGTTGATTGGCCAGGTTAAAAAAAATTGCCCCTTAGAGTCCTGGGATGTGTAGGTTAGAGGGATTAGCGGGTAAATATGTGGGGTGGGATTGTGGTCGGTGCAGACTCGATGGGCCGAATGGCCTCCTTCTGCACTGTAGGGTTTCTATGATTTCTATGATACTGAATTCACAGCAATCTGCATGAGCTGATCTCGGCAGGAAAGAACAATTTGAGTAGATTATTACTATTCTGGCTGTTATCTTATTGCATAGTAGTTTGTAGCACCAAAACATCACCACTGTGTATATATTATAACCACCACAGTGCGTGCTGTACACTGTGTTTGACACACAGTGCGTGCTGTACACCGTGTTTGACATACAGTGCTTGCTGTACAGCAGGGTTATTCCATTTACTCCATTTGGTCTTGTTTTTATAAGGTATGGTTCAATATTCAATAATAAGCTTACACATTACATCTGCTATCAAGCATCTTAGGTTGAAAATCAGTTGAATTACCCTCAAACTCAACCCGACCACCCTACTGACCAAACTTGACCCCCTCCCCTGACCATCTTACTATCCCTCCGACCACCCAACAGACTATCCCCAACCTGAGCCCTCCTGGCCTGACTAGCCAACTACCCCCTACCCACTTTACCCACTTATCCACTTACCCACCTCACTCACTTACCCAGCTATCCACCTCTCCCCCAACCCACTTACCCACCTCGTCTCTCAGTGGAATTCCGAAGTCTGTTTGTGAAGACAATGAGATTCGGATGCTTTGGTGGAGGCTTTTTATTGCTCATCCAAGAGCTTACTTCACCATTTCCCAGTGCTGACTGACTCTTCTGTGTATACATTACACATCTGAGTATAATTAACTAATCAATACTCAACACCTGTTCACCTTATTATCTAAAACTACAAGGTATTCCAATTCTGTCAACAGAACCGATTAGACACTAACAGATTCCCCTCTTTTCTTTAAATTAAAATTGATGTGCAAACAAAAGCTATTCATGAGAAAATATTTAAAACCATAACTCATGGTTATCTTATTACACAATCAACGTTTGACATATTCCATATACTCCCTCTGTTGTGGAAACAAGAAGATTTTTAATAAGCTTACAACACAAAATTTTCCACGTTCTCATAATCTATTATAACAAAAGGCATCTCTCTTCAAGAATACCGAATAATTTATTTGGACAAGTAGTTCTTTTTGTGAAACAGTCCGATAACTGGTGTTGACCCATTTTATTTTTGACATCTATCCTCTCCAAAACCTCTTTTATACTCGTGAGAACAATCCTTGAGTTCATTTCTGTAACACTTTGTTGAATGGACATTATCTCGGCATGAATGGTTATCTATAGGCACATTTATCCCCGATTGGCCCTTATAAAGGATTTTCTTTAAAATTCTTGATAAATATATAGCCATACCTGCCACTTCTGCCACCGCAAGTGTCTCGGCACCCAAGTTGCTGTTAACTACTCTCTTTATTTTCTTTGATCCCTATGCTAATAGAAATTTATCATTTCTTCCCACTAAAAATATAATGAACCCCACTTTACTTGAATAACCATCTGGAAGGTTACATTTGAGGTCTCACTAAAAATGACTGATTTCATCCCCTCTGGGTCACCTAGGTCTGGAATCTGACCATATATTCCTCTGAACTTAATCTCTGCAAGGTCTTATTAGCACTTCCCCATCAGTAGCACATTTCAGTATGGTGCTCAATTCCGATCTAGTTTGTGTGCACAAGCAGTTTAAGTTGCCTAATTAAGCCTCTTACTTAATCTGTTTCTTCCTTGGTTGTAAAGTTTTCCTTTTGTGAGGATCTGGCACAATTTATTGGGATCCTAGGTAAGACTGTTGAGTCAGAGTTATTCTGAACTTAGTCTACCTAATGTTCAACCCTATATACTTAAATGCTCCAGAAGCCCAACTTCTAATTTTGAAATTCCTTTATAATTTTATCTGTCAAATTCTCAAATGTCATCGATATGTACTATTACTCAACTGTCTCTCCTATGACTAGACTTCCATTCACAAGTTCTTGATCTCTTCCTGGGCTGTGATCACCATTAAGACCACTGCCTCAAATTACACTACATTTCCTAGCTTTGCACATTTTTACTTCCTTCTGCCAGTCCATAAATCTGATATTCTGCCCTTTGTCTTGTACAGTCAGGCTTTGTATCTCCCTTCGGCCTTTCCTGCTCTTCCTACTATGGTGGCTTCCCTCCACTCACTAGCCCCTTCTGGCAGATATGCCAACCTAGTTACAACTTTCAGTAGTCGACCTTTGTGACAAATGGCCCTATCCTAATCTTGATTATAAGTTGGTCTACTCTCAGTTAGTCCAGTATCTGCCACAATCTGTTGTTCATACAGGTCCTGCAAATGCATGTGCAAAATGCATGGTGCATCTTTGGTTTCCAACATCTGTTCAAGTTCAGTCAATGTGTAATCAATGCCAGTAAGCTGTGTAGAATCCATTCTAACAGTTTGCTTACCATGTTGCAAGATCATCAGTGCCAATAACTTTTCCTGGGATTCTCCATTCTTTCTGCCCTTCTCTTTTATAATATGCCATGTCCCCAGATTTAAAATTAATTTCTAATGGCCAGATTCAATAACTCAAAGCTCTCTTAGTGGTTAGCACTGCTGCCTCACAGTGCCAGGGACCCAAGTTCGATTGCTGGCTTGGGTCACTGTCTGTGTGGAGTCTGCACATTCTCCCCATTTCTGTGTGGGTTTCCTCCGGATGCTCTGGCTTCCTCCCACAAACCGAAAAGATGAGCTGGTTAGGTACATTGACCGTGCTAAATTCTCCCTCAGTGTACCCAAACAGGTGCCGGAGTGTGGCGACTTGGGGATTTTCACAGTAATTTAACTGCAATGTTAATATAAGCCTACTTGTGACACTAATAAATAAACTTTAACTTTATCTTTAACTTCAACTTTTTTCTGAAAATTCCACCTTAATAAACATTCTTCCCCCCTGCATGCATGGCATTCAAATGTTCTGCAAAAATTGAACTAATGGTAGTCCCCTCCAAAGCCTGTTGTTGGTCCCACATTATTGAAGGTATCTTCAGATTCCTGACATTAACTAACTGATCGGGGTTGTAGCACCCTGCCCCGCCCCCCCCCCCGCAACTATCTGAAGTGTGTTTTTCTCCATGTGCTGCCCACACGAGAGCAGTTGTCAATTTATAATTTGGTTCGTCAGCTAAAATTTTTTTGGAGTATTTTGTCAACCACAGTGTGATTTCTCTCACATATCCCATTGCTGAAAGGACTTTCTACTATTGTGTGCATAACTGCAACATTCAGATTTTTACACAAACTCCTGAATTCATCAACGACAAATTCTCTCTATTTCTGTTAAGAATTGAGCTGATGTTCCCATTTTTCAGTTATTTTATGGATAATTTCTTTTTTGACTTTATTAAAATATGCAGTTGACAGACTGAGTCTAGTCACTGTGGGATTTTCCTGCCGCGTTGGCCCCAATACCGGAAAATCCCACCCCAGGTCAACGGACCTTTCCATGTTCTGCCTGCTATGATTCCCGTGGGGGGCAGGATGGAAAAATCCCGCCATATATCTATAAAACATAGAAGAAAAATACTTTTCCCGTTATCCCATACTTTGAGCTCTATTGTTACGGTTTCATTAAAGTTTCTCACCAATGGCAGACTGACTATTGATTGGTCACGATGGCGTTCATTTTTTAAAATTTGATTTATTGTCACATGTATTAGCATACAGTGAAAATTATTGTTTCTTGAGCGCTATACAGACAAAGCATACCATTCATATAGAAGGAAAGGAGAGAGTGCAGAATGTAGTGTTACAGTCATAGCTAGGGTGTAGAAAAAAATCAACTTAATGCAAGATAGGTTCTGCTGTACTATTTACAATATCACATTTTTCACAAATATCCTCGACAAGTCTAGTGCACTCCTCACCTAGAACCCCTGAAATCCGCTAACAGGATCTTCAACCTATGGCCTGAAGGATGTGAAAATTGTCAATGTAGTTTGGTAATAATTTGTTTCTTCTTCTTTAAGTCCCTATTGCCATCAGTCATTGATATCTCTTTAACATTCTGTCTAGGGATATTTGGTCTTAAAGGAATACAATAATGTCCTGACTGTGTAAATTGCAAATCTACAGATCTACCAAAAACAACCACTTTATCGTGCTTCATGTCCAACATCATTTGGGTCATTTTCATTGAAGGTTTACTTAGCAGTACAAGTACGTCACTCAGTACCACTTCAGTACTGATGAAGTGATTTATCCCCGCTATTTTACACGGAATTAATATTCTTTGTAGGGATTTCAACACGTTACATTCTTTGACTTCAATCTTTTTTACTTAAAGAATCCATGTAGCATTTTAGCCAGTCCACTCCTCATACTGTAGATGTATGTCGACTATCTAGAATTGAGCAATGGGAAGAATCTGTGACTAGAGTGTTCATTACTGAACTGAAGCTTCTGGTGACCAATACAATTCCGTCCACTAGGTCAGTAATGTAGTCCTCACCTTCCATGTCATGTGTTGTATCAAGAATCCTTACTTTTCATTGTAAGGCAATTGAATGCAAAATGATACTTTGAGTTACACTTAAAGCATCTGTTGATCACCCCTTGGTTATTCCAGGGGTTCATCCTCATTCCATAATCGCCCAACTTCCAAAAGGATCTCTGTTCTCTTATTTGCAATTCTTATTTCGTACAGATGTTTGGGCCCTGTATTCAAAAGGTCTCAAAATGCTGCGAGCATTGCGACCTCCATTTTTGATGTCACTGCAGAGCAGGAGTACGCTTGCACCACAAAAATGGCCAGGAGTGAACACTTTGCCAGAAATGTCTTCAAAGGTTTCAGACATTTGATCTAAGTTTGCATCTCTGACTCTACCTTTGGGTAAAACCAAGAATCTACCCATGTTTGATACCCCAGCACAGTCCAATAATTTAAAGACCAGTACTGATTTAGGAATTTCCAACTGGAATCACTGCAATCTCGTATATAGTCGGTTAAACTCCACAGGAGCAATTTTGAGCTCGGACTTCCCATCTGAGGGAATGGCGGCGCGTGCTCAAAATCCAGAGAGTGTGTTTCATGCTGGCGAGTTTCCGAGTTCCGATCTTACCGGCCCCTCGCCGGTGGGACCGCAGAACGCTCATTTTAATACATTAACATGTCATTAGCGAGCACTTACCCCTTCACCGGATATTCAGCGGGCGCCGGCGTGACATCACACCGACACCATTTACAGAAGCGTGAACCTGGCACCTTCAGCTCAGGGGGGGGATTTCAGACGTGAGCGCTCAGGCAGCCAGAACTCTCCGTGGTGTGCTCTGCTCAGGGCACTGAAGAGGACTCAGGGGACACAGATAAGTTCAACTTGGGGCTGGGGGTGGGGCCCCAGAATCACCATTTTGGGAGAGGGGGGGTCACTTACCTTCCCTTCTTGCTTTAAAGGGGATGTGAAGGCACCTTTTGCTTTAAAGGGAATGTGAAGGCTGGCATGCAGGCAGCACCTCCCGTTTCTTCCTTCCTGGGTTCCTGTCCATATCACAACTGAAGTCAAAGAGTCATAGAGGTTTACAGCATGGAAACAGGCCCTTCGACCCAACTTGTCCATGCCGCCCTTTTTTTTTAAACCCCTGAGCCAATCCTAATTGGCCGCATTTGGCCCATATCCCTCTATACCCATCTTACCCATGTAACTGTCTAAATGCTTTTTAAAAGACAAAATTGTACCCGCCTCTACTACTACCTCTGGCAACTTGTTCCAGACACTCACCACCCTCTGTGTGAAAAAAATTGCCCCTCTGGACATTTTTGTATCTCTCCCCTCTCACCTTAAACCTATACCCTCTAGTTTTAGACTCTCCTGACCTTTGGGAAAATATATTGAATAGAGGTGTGCCCTTCCTTAGTGAGAGCTGAGAAGAGGGTGGGAGGGACATAGCACTGCCATTCTCAAACTCCACAGCGATGAGGCACCAGGTGAGCATGGTGGTTCCCCCAAGGTTGGTGGTATGAACAGACAGTGTGAAGGCTCTGTGGGTGAATGAAATGAAATTCATATGGAGCTCCCCAGTGATTGCAGCAGTTAAGTCATTATGCGGTAGGTGAATCATGGAGAAGGAATAAAAAAGTAGGATTCAGACCAAAAACATGCCAGCGTCATCAGTGGGAAACATTCCGCTTTTCATGCCGGAACCAACACTCTTTATCAAAATCTGGCCAAGCCTCATGGTATTCGATAAGATATATTTCATATAAATATTATCCATGAGTCTCAAGAGAATGACCAATTCTTGTTCATTGTCCAGTTCCTGAGTGTCTAGTTTCAAGAGCATTGTACAACTGATCTTGCTCCTGAAGGAAGTGAAAGTGCTGGAGCTATCCCTTGTATTCTTTCAGTGGAAACTTGATTTTCTCATTGATAATAAGGCTCCATTAAACAAAGCATTGATAGAAAATCATATCCCACCACCCTATAACTGGTTTCAGTCAACTTTCTTCAAACAGTCCCCAACTACAACCTTCTCTCAAAAAAAGTTATCTTCAATACTAGCTTTCTGTCTAGAAGTAACTCCTAGTCTCCAATATTCACCTTTAGACAACCAGCCTCTGCTCCCAAATGTCAGTGGAACTCCCAAGGCTGGTTTTGACAAGGACGCTGAGACTAGAATGCTTTGGTGGAAGCAGCTTATTGCTTTTCACAGAGCTCACTTCTCTACTAACACACCCACACCCAGTGCTGGCTGACTCTTTTTCATATACACATCCGAGTATAATTAACTAATCAATACCTTATTACCTTAACTGTCTGTGTGGAGTTTGCACGTTCTTCCTGTGTCTGTGTGGGTTTCCTCCGGGAGCTCTGGTTTCCTCTCACTGTCCAAAGGGGATAGGCCATGTTAATTTGCCCCATAGTTTCCCAAGATGTCTAGGTTAGGTGGCTTGGCCAAGCTATAGTGCCCCTGTGTGTGCAAAGATGTGTAGGCGGATTAGCCATGGTAAGTACATGTACTTACCTACGTGATTCACCTACGGGAATGGGGTGGGTGGGTGGGCCTGTGTAAGATGCTCTCTCGGAGAGTCGGTACAGACTCTGAGCCAAAAGGCCCCCTTCTGTACTGTAGGGATTGTATGATTCTTCTATATTTTTAAACCTCAACAGAACCCAATAGGTATTAACATCACCCACTCAAGTGGCTTCTTCTCGATGATGCATTCGACCCCTTTAAACGTAGCCAGTTGGGTTGTCAGTGTTTTGACTGATCAGCATCGGAAGCAATGATTCTGATGCTGATTGGAAGACTTGCACCAATTGTTGCAACGGGGAGGATGGAATGGCCTGGGACATGGAACAATGCTCTCTATTTTCTACAAAGGTTACTCTTTGTGCAACAGAGAGAAAACAGGATTCAAAGTAGGACAACATTTGGTGGCTCAAGTTCTATTCCTCCCCTGAGCGTAGAAGGAAATCATCTGGTTCATCCCAAGCAGTTCAGCTTTAGCTAGCACATTCCTAAACTAATCTCACTGCTCACTCTATCCCAGTATCTTCCGAGCTTTTCCCTTAAAATCATACGATGGTTTTTGCCTTAAGTACACCCCATGCAAAATCTATCAACATGCTCGTGGTTACCATTGGCCAGAAACTGGACCCGACTGGCCATATAAATACTGAGGCTATGAGACAGGTTCAGAGGCAAGGAATTCTGCAGTGAGTAACTCATTTCCTGACTCCCTAAAGCCTGTCCACCATCTCCAAGGCACAAGTCAGGAGTGTGATGGTATACTTTTCTCTTGCCTGGATGAGTGCAGCTCCAACAACACTCAAAAAGCTTGACACCATCCAGGACAAAGCAGCTCGCTTGATTGGTACCCCTTCCACAAATATCCACTTCCTCCACCACTGATGAACATTGGCAGCAGTGTGTATCATCTACAAGATGCACTGTGGGAACTCACCGGGGCTCCTTAGACAGCACCTTCCAAACCCATGACTGCTACCATCTAGAAGGAAAAGGGCAGTAGACAGATGGAAACACCACCACCTGGAAGTTCCCCTCCAAGTCACTCACCATCCTGACTTGGAAATATATGGCTGTTGCTTCACTGTCGCTGTGTCAAAATCCTGGAACTCTTTCCCTAACAGCATTGTGCGTTTACCTACCACAGGGAGTGCAGCGTTTCAAGCAGGCAGCTCACCACCACCTTCTCAAGGACAATTAGAATCATAGAATCATAGAAACCCTACAGTGCAGAAGGAGGCCATTCGGCCCATCGAGTCTGCACCGACCACAATCCCACACAGGCCCTACCCCCACATATTTACCCGCTAATCCCTCTAACCTACGCATCCCAGGACTCTAAGGGGCAATTTTTTAACCTGGCCAATCAACCTAACCCGCACATCTTTGGACTGTGGGAGGAAACCGGAGCACCCGGAGAAAACCCATGCAGACACGAGGAGAATGTGCAAACTCCACACAGACAGTGACCCGAGTCGGGAATCGAACCTGGGACCCGACTCCGTGCAATTAGGGATGGGCAATAAATGCTGGCCTAGCCAGAAACACCCACATGCCATAAAATTAATATAAACTATGCCTTTCTCCAACAAGCATTTGTAAAAATAAATTTCTCCGAGCCTCTCTCCTCAGTCTCATGAGTAAGTATATTTAAATTGATGACTCATCAACTATTGTACTGGTTCTCAAACATCCAACCTTGAGCATCTCACATGTTGCAGTTGTGCCTATTGCAGGATCAAGCCTCTCGTCACAAAGTAGAGATGAATCTCTGTATCCCTTCAGCTTAGCGCTTGCCAAAGTCACTGATGCTCATTCCAAGTGGTGATTTCTAGTGGGAAATAGAGCTTTTGAGCATGATCTGGAAATGCACATCACTGCATTAGACAATGCGGGGGGGAACAATGGATAGACGCAGGATATACTGAAGCTGAAGGCTGCTCTTTATTAACAATGATGTGTGCCCATGAGGGCTTCATGTTGGCTGAGCATTTTGGACTTGACGCAGGCCAGGACAGGTCAGAGGGGCATAATTTAAGAAGAGGCATTTCCACATCTTGTAGTCTGATGTTGTCATGCGCAGGTGATCTGCATCCATATTAAAGTGAGGCAAAATGCAGCCCAGGATCCCTAACTTCAAGTGTCGGATATCAGTGTGGTTTGGATAATTGTAACTGAGGAATGTGCAACTGCTCCTACATCTTGTTTAGTGTTGGGGAGAAGCTTGAAGAGGCAGCACCTCCAGGTGTCTGAGGCCAGGGTGCCCACCATCAGTTAGCACCTCACCTCAGCAAGGACACATGCTCTCGCGGTTGCCTCATCCATCAAAGGATCAGGACAATGTGAGCCTGATGGGTAACTCTTCACTCTTATTTTAAAGTAAAGTTTATTTATTTGTCACAAGTAAGGCTTACATTAACACTGCAATGAAGTTTACTGTGAAATTCCCCTAGTCGCCACACTCCGGCGCCTGTTCTGATTAATGCACCTGACCAGCACGTCTTTCAGAATGTGAGAGGAAGCCGGAGCACCCGGAGGAAGCCCACGCAGACACGAGGACAATGTGCAAACGCCACACAGTTATCCAAGCCGGGAATCGAACCCAGGTCCCTGGTGCTGTAAAGCAGCAATGCTAACCACTATGCTCCCGTGCTGCCCCTTATATTGAAGTGCATGGGTGCGATGAGAGGAATAGCAATGCTGGTGTTCAGGTTGCCTCATGATGGAGGGTATTTGTTCAAGAGGGTACTCACAGTGATTCATCAAGCTCCCCGTGTATTTTGTTGGCAGTGAGGGCCTCAAGCTACCTCGTCTGGCCTGTGCTATGGCCTCTTCCCCGAAGCCTCGTCTTCCTCAAACTCACTACCCCTATCCTCAGGGGAGATGTGCAGTTCCTCATCTCAGCATCTGGCAACTCCTCTTCCCTTTGCAGCACCAGATTGTGCAGTGCACAGCAAGCCACAATGAGCAAAGAGTTGCCATAAATGGGTCTTTTTCTGATTGGCAGGCAGTGACTAGTGGGGCTCCGCAGGGATCTGTGGTAGGACCCCAACTGTCCACATTATATATTAATGATTTGAAAGAGGGAACTAAATGTATTATCTCCAAATTTGCAGATGATACAAAGTTGGGTGGGAGGGTGAGCTGTGAGGAGGATGCAGAGATGCTTCAGTGTGATTTAGACAGGCTGAGTGTGTGGGCATATGCATGGCAGATACAGTATAATGTGGATAAATGTGAGGTAATCTCCACTTTGATAGCAATAATAGGAAGACAGATTATTACTTGAATGGGTGTAAACTGAGAGAGGCGGATACTCAACAAAACATTGATGTCCTCATGCATCAGTCACTGAAAGTAAAGCATTTGGCCTTACAGCAGGCAGTAAAGTAGGCAAATGGTATGTTGGCCTTCATAGTGAGAGGATTTAAGTGTAGGGATAGGGTTTGACTGCCATTTTATAGGGCATTGATGAGACAACACACCTGGAGTATTGTGTGCAGTTTTGGTGCCCTTATCTGAGGAAAGATGTCCTTGCTATAGAGGGAAGGCAGTGAAGGTTTGTCGGGCTGATTCCTGGGATGGCAGGTCTGTCATGTGAGGAGAGACTAAATCAGTTAGGATTATCTTCACTGGAGTTTAGAAGAGTGAGAGGGGATCTCAGAAACTTTTCAATTCTAACAGGGTTAGACAGGGGAGATTCAGAAAAAATGTTCCTAATAGTGGGGGAGTCCAAAACTAGGGGTCTTAGTTTGAGGATAAGGAAGTAAACCATTTAGAACTGAGGTGAGGAGAAATTTCTTCACACAGAGTGGTGAATGTGTGGAATTCACTACCACAGAAAGTAGTTGAGGCCAAAACGTTGTCTGATTTCAAGAGGAAATTAGATATAGCTCTTGGCGCAAAAGGGATCAAGTGATATGGAGGAGAAGGGGGATTAGGATATTGAATTTGTTGATCAGCCATGATCATAATGAATGGTGGAGCAGGCTCGAAGAGCCAAATGGCCTACACCTGATTCTAGTTTCTATGTTTCTATCCATGCGACCCTATGGGTGGTGTACTGGAGTGATCTGCCAGAATTGTTGCAGTTATGGAATCACATCTTTAGGATGGCTATGGTGTGCTCCGCCAATGGTTGGCCAGCATCAGGTGCCTCATTGTACCTTCTCTGTGTAGGAGTGAGAGGCTGCTGCAGACCTGTCTTCAGCCAGATCCTTTCCAGGTGCCCCTTGTCACTGAGGAGTCAGTGCTGTATTCTGTATGATCCCTCGAAGATGTCCAGTATCTGTGATCTACTCAAGATGTATTGGCCACCTCAAAGAGGAGTCAGTCTAACAACCTCACCTTAACATTCAATGATATTACCATTGCTGAACTCTTCAATGATCAACATTGACCAGAAGCTCAACTGGATCGACAACATAAGCGCCGAACTACTAAAACAGGTTTGAGGCTTGGTATTGTGCCGTCAGTGGGCCATTCCCCAACTCCCCTAAGTCATTCCACCTGAGGTATTTGATGAAATACTTTGCACTTTCTTGGAAAAGTGTGAGTGTGATGACATTTAAGAGGCTCGAAACCATTGTAAACTTTGTCAGAAGAAAAGTCCAAACCATTTTCAAAAGCACAGAAACTGTGGTACCGTTAGACACACAGGCACAATTTAGATTTAAATACCAAAACCTGCCACAGGTATGTTGTCAGAACTCAGTTTTTATTTTAAATAAAAGAATTTCTTGAGCAAAACTTTGCCTGCATAACGAAGATTAGATTTATGAGACACACTTTCTTCAAATAATTTGGAAAATTACCAAAGAGATACTGTTAGGGACTAAAGAGAAGCACAATACCATTTGCACTGCCAAAATACTCCTGATGGATCCTGGGGAATTGTACACACTGCACAAATTTAAACTGTAGGATCTGCCTAATTGAATCTCAATTCTGAGCAAAGCTGTCAATGTCAATATCAAGTTCAGACTATTGGGAGAGGCTGAGATCTAGAAGTAAAAAATATTATTGTGAGCAATGTCATTGGAAACATGCTGATAACTATAAATTTTATGCTACTCAGGCAATAAAAATTGCATTTGTTATTCAGACCACAGGGAAATAGAAAGACATCAACTATTGATTGTTTTATCTTTCAACTTGAAAGACTTGCACCTCGTTCCTATAAGCAATGGACTCCAACAAAAACAGTTTCTCTGTCGCTTCATTGCTAACCTAACTTTTAGCTTGAAATGAATTCATGCTGATTTCATCCAAAATTATTAAAGATGCAAGATTCTCACAGTAGAATAACTATTCCATTTAAAGTTGATTGTTAACTGCTGCAATTGATTGAGACTCCAGTCTATGTGTATGGCAGGGGAACCATTATAATCTCTCCCTCTTGCTGGGTCACAGCAATAGAGGCCAACTCATAGCAATTCTTGAAACTCTCCAAGCATTGACAATGAAATTGATTCAAAGCCAAAAACCTTGAATTTTAATTTCAGTCTAGATAGGGAAGGTAGAGGAACCTAGAAGAATGGAATTTTCCAGCCCTTCAAGTCACAGGAATTCTCTGGTCCTATGTGGGGCGTACCCCCTGCCATGGGTTTTACGGGGGTGTGGGTGGCTTCAATGGGAATTTGTATTGACGGCGGCAGAACCAGATGATCTCTCTGTGCACTGCCTCTAGCCACAGAGAAAACTGCTGAGGGGAGGCCAAAGAATCTTACCCAATGCCTTTATATGGCATCTTATCACACCCCCCAACATATTTTACAATCAAATGTTTCACAAACATAGAAAATAGGAGCAGGAGTAGACCATTCAGCCCTTTGAGCCTGCTCCACAATTCATTATGATTCTGGCTGATCATCCAACTCAATAGTCTATTCCTACCTTCCCCACATATCTTTTGATCCCCTTAGCCCCAAGAGCTATATTTAACTCTTTCTTGAAAATATACGATGTTTTGGCCTCAACTACTTTCTGTGAAGGCAAATTCCACAGGCTCACCACCATCTGGGTGAAGAAATGTCTCTCTAGATTATGTAGGCAAATGCTTTAAGTGTTACTTCACTGTCCTTTCATAACGGTTTCAATTCTTTCACCATAGAATCCCTAACGTGTAGGTGGAGGCCATTTGGTCCAGCAAGTCTACAGCAGCTCTCTGAGAGAGCGTCTTACCCAGGCCCACTCTCCCTGCCCTATCCCCATAACTCCACACATTTATCATGGTTAATCCACCTAACCAGCACATCTTTGGACTGTGGGAAGAAACTGGAACACCCGGAGGAAACCCACACAGACATGGGGAAAGCATGCAGACTCCACACAGACATCACCCAAGGTCGGAATCAAACCCAGGTCCCTGGTGCTGTTCCCTCTGCAGTTTTAATATCATAATTCAATTTTTGCCTTCTGTTATGACACAATTACAATTTCCCAAATATAAAATACCAAACCCAGAGAACACTAATTTGTTGAATCAAAGTAAAATCAAGCATGTCTCAAAGGCTCAGTGATTCTTAGTATTTCTGTTCAGAATCGGCTCCTTTTGCCTTGCAGATTATTACAGTTGATTTATTTCATTTCAAGTTAATATGTGCAAATCTTTAATTTCTGCAGTAAGTTACATTACTCTCCATCTTCTCTATAAATGATATGAAGTCTTCCTTAGCTGTAGAAGCAGTGTACTTGAAAGCATTCACTTACTCTGATACATTTTGCCCTCTATTCCTTTACTCCAGGCAGGGCTGTACTTGAGTTTATTGTTATTCTGTTTTTTGGTCTGTTTGCTTACTGACCATCTATTTTAAACTCGTTTTACTTTCAGCAACTGATGTGATGTTTGGAATGTGTTCAGAGCTTAGAGGAATAGTTACAGTCACAGAGATTACTTAGCACTTGATAGATTATGTCGGAATAAATGGGTGCTTTTCCGGTTGGCAATCAATGACTAGTGGCGTGCCGCAGGGATCGGTGCTGGGGCCTCAACTATTTACCATATACATAGACGATCTGGAGGAGGGGACCGAGTGTAGGGTAACAAAGTTTGCGGATGACACAAAGATGAGTGGGAAAGCAAATTGCGCGGAGGACACAGAGAGTCTGCAGAGAGTGGTTGGGGTGTGGAATGGACTGCCTGCAGTGATAGTGGAGTCAGACACTTTAGGAACATTTAAGCGGTTATTGGGTAGGCACATGGAGCGCACCAGGATGATAGGGAGTGGGATAGCTTGATCTTGGTTTCAGATAAGCTCGGCACAACATCGTGGGCCGAAGGGCCTGTTCTGTGCTGTACTGTTCTAATAAATTCTAATAGAGATTTGGATAGGCTAAGTGGGTGGGCAAGGATCTGGCAGATGGAGCATAACGTTGGTAAGTGTGAGGTTATCCACTTTGGAAGGAATAATAGTAAAATGGACTATTATTTAAATGGTGAAAAATTACAACATGCTACTGTGCAGAGGGATCTGGGGGTCCTTGTGCATGAATCACAAAAACTCAGTCTGCAGGTGCAGCAGGTAATCAAGAAGGCAAATGGAATGTTGGCCTTTATCGTGAGAGGGATGGAGTATAAAAGCAGGGAGGTCATGCTGCAACTGTACAGGGTACTGGTGAGGCTGCACCTTGATGCGCGATTGATTCACACGGGAGACTAGGACATACCCGGGAATAAAGGCTTTTATTCACAACAAGATTGGAGCACACTACTTAACAATACTATCCCAGACTAAGGGCTACTAGGAAGTAGCAGTGACCTTTATACTCCTGTAAGAAGGCGGAGCCGAACGGAGTGTACCACATAAACAATGATAACAGGTGGAACACCCCAACCCTAACCCCAACAGTAACAAGAGTAACATATGTACAAGTACCCATAGTGGTAACCATCTATGGTTCACCACACACCTAGAGTACTGTGTACAATTTTGGTCCCCTTATTTAAGAAAGAATATATTGGATTTGGAGGGGGTACAGAGAAGGTTCACCAGGTTGATTCCGGAGATGAGGGGGTTAGCTTATGAGGAGAGATTGAGTAGACTGGGCCTGTACTCATTGGAGTTTAGAAGGTTGAGGGGAGATCTTATAGAGACATGTAAGGTAATGAAGGGGCTAGACAGGGTAGAAGCAGCGAGGTTATTTCCACTTACAATGGAAACAAGCACTAGGGGGCATAGCCTCAAAATACGGGGGAGTCAATTTAGAACAGAGTTGAGGAGGAATTTCTCCCAGAGGATAGTGAATCTTTGGAATTCTCTGCCCAATGAAGCAGTAGAGGCTACCTCGTTAAATGTGTTTAAGTCACAGATAGATAGATTTTTAACCATTAAGGGAATTAAGGGTTATGGGGAGCGGGCGGGTAAGTGGAACTGAACCCACTATCAGATCAGCCATGATCTTATTGAATGGCGGAGCAGGCTTGAGGGGCTAGACGGCCTACTCCTGCTCCTATTTCTTATGTTCCTCTTATGTTCTTATGTTGATTCCGAGGCGGATAATGCAATAAGAGAAGGAAAAATGTTCAAATGGAGATGGACAACCAAGTATTCTGCAGTTGGTTTGATTACCTTTAGGGTTAAAGTTAAAAGTTAAAGTTTATTTATTATTCACAAGTAAGGCTTACATTAACACTGCAATGAAGTTACTGTGAAATTCCCCACGTCGCCACACTCCGGCACCTGTTCAGGTCAATGCACCTAACCAGCACGTATTTTAGACTGTGGGAGAAAACTGGAGAACCCGGAGGAAACCCACCCAGACACGGGGAGAACGTGCAAACTCCACACAGACAGTCACCCAAGCTGGGAATCGAATCCTGGCGCTGTGAGGCAACAGTGCTAACCCCTGTGCCACCCAGGATCACAACATTTATGCAGAACGTTTCTTGAGGAGGATGAAAGAGTGTTATAGTTAACTACAAGGAACATTTCGCATGGTCTGTGGGGAGAGGTCTTATTACATGCTGTCTATTATTCTAAGTTTCTAGTTCTCCTTCCCTTAAACCTTCATTCTGCCATTCTCTGATCTCAAGCTTTCCACACTGTCCCTCGGCATTTTAAATTCTTGAACTGTCAAAAATAGCAACATTTTAACATATATTCATGCATAATGGGTTATTTTGTGTCTCTGCAGATATTTATTTAAATTAACAGGATATGATTCATTTCCTGTCATCACTTAACACACTGAATGTAGCATCAAAATATCTGTTTGCAACTTGCAATAAAATTTGCAGTGAAGGCCGGTGAACCAAGGAACTATTTTCACACTAATACTGTCAGTGGTTTTTAAGCATCAACAGTGTGTTTAAAAAGTGTTTGAGAGAGAGAAGATTCAGCTGGCTGAGCAATAGAATACAGTTTATTGAAGTGCTGATACACTATGCCACAGTGAAGCAGAATTGATCTTCCATATCATCAAGTTCACAACCTCAGCAACATCTGTGTCAGGGGACTGCAAAGCCATAAGCAACAACAGGAACAGAGAGAATTCCCCAGGCTGCCTTCCCACACCAACTGATAGTTGGTTTAGGAATACGGTGGTGGAGACTTCAGATCAGATTGGCAACCCACTTTATATCAAACTTGCTATCATGAAGACAAGGTTTGAGATAACACTTTACCATTGAAAAATAAAATGTCCCTGGCTTATTAGGTCAATTTACAGCCATAAGGTATTTAATGATACTTGAAGTAAGTACCAACATTCACATAGAAACATCTGCTTTTAACATTCTTGAATATCTGGAACTAAAACAAAATTTTGTTTGAAGAAGTCAATCATTTCTAGTCATCTCCTACAATAATATTCTTGTAGATCAACATACAGCTATTGTCTGTACCCATAAATCTATTGACTGATTTAGAAACATAGAACATTAAAACAGGAATAAGCCATTCCGCCCTCCAAGCTTGCTCCACCATTTTGATAATGGCTGATCATCAAAACAAAAACCTCCCCCTCAGATTTACTAGGATAATAGAAAATGAATGTTCTTACAATTGTGGGAAACCAAACCATAGAAAAACTTTTCTAAATGTCCAGTTTCCAATTATCAGCAAAGACAAATCTGCATTTATATGTTATAATGTAACCAATGATAACATGCTGTGAGGATCAGCTGACGTGGTAGACAATGTAACCAATGGCAAAATGATGTGGTGATCAGCTGACCAGGTTATAAATAGAAAGCAGATGTGCATTTGTGACCTAAGTGGTGGCGTAACGAAGTCTCTTTATTAAACCTTCACTTTGTGAAATTAGTTCTTTTATTGCTTGCTACTGGAGTAGCGTTACTGCTGG
Organism: Mustelus asterias; assembly: GCF_964213995.1. NCBI lineage: Eukaryota > Metazoa > Chordata > Chondrichthyes > Carcharhiniformes > Triakidae > Mustelus > Mustelus asterias. The sequence goes on along the minus strand of NC_135811.1, from coordinate 33,843,567 downwards.
GCTAACATTGGCTATCCTTGCTGCTGGATGAATGTTCTATATTGCTTTTCCCAACTTTGGACATCCAAAGTGCTTTACTAGCAATGAAGTGGTTTTTAAATGTGATTGCTGTTTGTAATATAGGAAGGTAACTGAATCACTCATCGTGGGAAGATATGATTATACAGGAGAAAATGATTGTGATGGCTGATGTCTCTCAATTATATTGCCTGTCACTTAATTTATATTATATAAGAGATTATATCCCCACTCACACGTGTACGCATGCTGTGACAAGAATTCTGACTAAATTTCCAAACCACAAATGAGGTAAACCTGAGGTTGATGACAGGCAAAACTGTAATGATCCTGAAACAGTCCTGTACCAACACACATGAAACCTAACTAACAGCATAACAAATCATCCCTTAAAGAGACATATTTCCACCTTCAAAAGGGGTTTCTAATTTGTTCAACTGTATGTCCCTGATTTTTACATTCGTATATTTTAGTGATTGAAAGTTTTGCTCTTCACTAAGAATGTTTGAGAAACATATTTTCTGGGTGTCACTAAAAGTTGTGTCTAACTTATATTCCCTCGTGTTGCTGTAAAAAAGACATTTTGTGGAAGCTTATATCTTCAATACAATCTTGTACTACCAAATGACTATTCTCTCATTGCCCTGAAATGCACAAAAGTGGCACTCTCACTCAAGCTATGTTGCTTACTCTAGAGAAAAGGGAGCTAATGAAGTATTCAGGATTCATGAATAAATGGTAAACTAAAATTACGTTTGACATATAATCACAAACATAAACAATAAGAAGCAAGATGAAACAGGCAGCTTAGAATTACTTGTTTTACATAGGAACTGGCTAATATGCAGAACAGAGTGTTTGGGAAAACAGTTAAGCTAGCAATAGTCAGCAAGTTCAAAAGGAAGCTGAGTAGGTATCTGGCAGAGAAACGTGTTGTAGGGAGGGAAGGAGATAGGATATTTCACAAACAATCAGATTGGCCATGTGCTTTTTAGTCCTTTGTGGGATGTGGGAATCACAGGCAAAGCCAGCAGTTACTGCCCATCCTAATTGTCCTTGAGGAGGTGAGGAGCTCTATCGACTTTGTCATCTAGGTACACCCACAGTGCTGCTGGGGAGGGAATTCCAGGATTTTGACCCAGTCAACACTGACACAACACCCAGTCACAGGATGCTGTGTGTCTTGGAGGGAGCTTGACAGATGATGGCATTCCAATGCATCTGTTCTTCTAGGTGGGAAGGAACATTGGCAAGTTGCTGCAGCTGCATCCTGTGTATGGTGCACAGGAGTAGTGGATAGAATAATGTGTAAGGTGGTGAATGGTGTCAAGATTCTTGAGTGTAGTTGGAGCTGCACTCGTCCAGGCCAAGGTAATCTTCCATCTCTCTCTTAACTTGTGCCTTGTAGATGACAAATGGGCTTTGGAGAGTCTGCAGGTGAGTTACTCACTACAGAGTTCTCAGCATTTCCATTTCAGTCAATGGCAACCCTCAGGATGTTAATGGTGTGAGTGACACCAATGGCAATACAATTTGATATCGAGAGGAGTTGATTAGATTCTCTCCTGTTGAAGATGGTCCTTACATTTGTGTGGTGTGAATGTTACTTGCCAATTATTGGCTCAAATCTGAATACTGTCTAAGTTTTGCTGCATGTGAGCATGACTTCTTCAGTAGTTGAAGAGTTACGATTTTTTTTGAGGAAGAGAAGGTGTTACAGGCTAATAGGCTGGAGGAAATAGATGTTCGGAGGGAGGATGTCCTGGCAGTTTTGAATAAACTGAAGGTCGATAAGTCCCCTGGGCCTGATGAAATATATCCTAGGATTCTTTGGGAGGCAAGGGATGAGACTGCAGAGCCTTTGGCTTTGATCTTTGGGTCCTCACTGTCCACGGGGATGGTGCCAGAGGACTGGAGAGTGGCGAATGTTGTTCCTCTGTTTAAGAAAGGGAATAGAAATGACCCTGGTAATTATAGACCGGTTAGTCTTACTTCGGTGGTTGGTAAATTGATGGAAAAGGTCCTTAGAGATGGGATTTACGACCATTTAGAAAGATGCGGATTAATCCGGGATAGTCAGCATGGATTCGTGAAGGGCAAGAGTGGTTGGGGTGTGGAATGGACTGCCTGCAGTGATAGTGGAGTCAGACACTTTAGGAACATTTAAGCGGTTATTGGATAGGCACATGGAGCACACCAGGACGATAGGGAGTGGGATAGCTTGATCTTGGTTTCAGATAAAGCACAATATCGTGGGCCGAAGGGCCTGTTCTGTGCTGTACTGTTGTATGATTGGTGTTGAACAATAGAATTATCAGCTAACATCCTCACTTCTGAATTTGTAGGGATAGTCATTGATGAAGTAGTTAAGATAGTTGAGTCTCGGACACTACCCTGACAAACCTTTGCAGTGATATCTTGTGGCTGAGATGATTGGCCTAGAACAACTATAGTCACCTTCCCTTTGTGCTAGCTATGATTCTGGCTGGTGGGAAGTTTTCCACTTGATTCGCATTGTCTTCAATTTTACTGGGGATCCTTGGTGCCACACGCAGTCAAATGCTGCCTTGATATCAAAGGCAGTCACACTCACCTTAACTCTGGAATTCAGCTTTTCTATCCATATTTGGGTCAAGCCTGTAATTAGGTCTGGAGCTGAGAGGTCTCGGCAGAACTCAGACTGAGTATTGGTGAGCAGGTTGTTGCAACTTGATAGTACTGTTGACAACACCTTTGTCACTTTGCTGATGATTTGATGGCACGGTAATGATCCGAATTGCCTCCTCAGGTCCTTCCCATCTTGTTGTGTTATATGGGCAACGGTTTTTATTCTGTTTGATACAGTAATGCTCTGAAAGCTCATCCATTCTCTTTCAGAGTCTGAGATGTTTGAAAGATCTTTGACCTGAGTATTGCTAATACTTTCGATTACTTTGGCTGTTAATTGTTTAATGTTTACTTATTCAGCCTTGAAAATGGAGAGCTCACCTTATAACTGTTTAATTATTTAGGAGATTGTGAATATGTGTTTGTGCCGACCCTGCTATATTGCGGATTAGTTAGATAATACAAGCATGAGATTAAATGTAAAGTTAATTAATTTTCCAGTTTTCATTCACATTGCAATACAGCTTGTGGAAATTTGATTATTGTTATTTTCTTGGGCGGCATGGTAGCACAGTGGTTAGCACTGCTGCATCACAGCACCAGGGACCCGGGTTCGATTCCCGGCTTGGGTCACTGTCTATGTGGAGTTTGGACATTCCCTGTGTGTCTACATGGGTTTCCTCCAGGTACTCCGGTTTCTTCCCACAGTCCAAAGATGATTGATTGGCCATGCTAAATTGATCCTTAGTGTTAGGGGGATATCAGGGAGATTAATAGGGTAAATATGTGGGGTTACAAAGGTAGGGCCTGGGTGTGATTGTGTTTGGTGCAGGCTCGATGGGCCAAATGGCCTCCTTCTGCAATGTAGGGATTCTATGATTCTACTCTCCCTTTTGAAATGTGCCAATTTGATTCAATAAGTATAAACATATTTTTAAAAACAACCTGCTGTGCTTTTTCTGAAGCCTTGCTGCTGCCCTTTGTAATTTAGTTATTGAATCCAATGTGTTTCATTATAACATCACCTAAAGCAGGAGTGGTGTATCTTATTCTCCCACTGCTGGTGGGAAAGTACATCTTATTGTGAGCTCACCTCCAGTAATCTTCCAAAGTCACAGTCAAGTATATTAGATTTTGTCTTTTAAAACTCAAACAAGTGTTTTTAATACCATGCCTGTAATTTAAGACTGCTGGCAAGTTCAAACGACATTGAATATGGATGCATTGACTATGTTTAATTAGGAATAGCACTTTTGAACTTGTGAATGCCAATTCACTCAAGAGAGAAAACATTTTTCTGAGACTGTGATTTTTTTTTCCAGATCCGATCAGTCCAATCATAAAGAAATTATGGATATTGGACTCACTTTTAGACCTTTGATATTTACCATAGACATCGGTTGGAGTATGAATCTGTCTCGGCTTAATCTCAAATTTCTATTTTTCTTAAATGTTGCTAATTAATGCATTTTGCATTCAGATAAGCGAGTGCACTGACATTAAAGGTCAAAATGAGGTTGAGATTTATGCACAAATGTGATTGTGAAGTTCAGTACATAATATTTCCTCTTGGAAATGTTTCATTTTAATGCTATTGCGTTTCTGTAATTTTCTCATCAAAAAGCATGTCATCACAAAGGATGATTGTTCAGTATTTCTGTGGATATTATAGTCTAATCATAATAGTTTGGCTAATTTTATGAATATTAATAAGACCTAAGGGATTTAAATAACAGTAATTTACCATTTACAGTAGTCATGGAATTCAACTAACAGCCCATCATTTATGATTCCAGACATATCTGAGAGATGGCAATAAACCTTCGTAAAAATCACTTCCATTATACTTCTACAATGGGAGTGATGGGGCTGCGTCTGATGGAATTTTTTTTTTAAATTTCTCTTGATAAACAGAAAGTCCTACATTTTTGTTGTTAAAAGCTTTCACGGGTGTTTTTCATTTCCACACTTGTCATCAGAATTTTCAATTATCTTCCAGTATTCATTCTTTACTCTTTGGCACTCGTTCTGGTCCGCAGACATCCTCCTTTAGTCTGTGAGACGAGATGGGAGGTGCAGGGATATTTTTCAGGTACCGGTGGAGCTCAGAGTTATGGCGGAGGAGGCTTAAGCCTCCGGGCAGAGCTAAGAGTGAGTTCATAATGTTTTTTTTTTCCCCCCTGCACAATGCCTCATCCAGATGATGGGCCAAGAGCTTATTCACTGTGATCGAAACACTGCTGACACCTGCTCAGATCACCACAATCTGTTTCTATGGTTACCAAGAGAATGAACACTTGTCCACTTACTTCAGGAACCTCATTAAATCAGGCAGCAGGAGAGCAGCTGTGTTCTCAATGTGTTCCACTGACAGCATTCGACTAATTTTATGATGCTCAGGTGATCTTCAGCCCCGGGTAGGCCACACGGTGCAAAATGTTGCGAGAGGGACAGATGGTACAATGAATGGAGAAATTGCTGTAATATTTAACATAAACACATTTTCTCAAAAGAGGGAAGCCCACTTTTCATTATTTTGCTTTACTTACCATGCCACAGTGTTGTGTTTTGACTTTAGAAATATACGTGTACCATGGTCACAACAAGAACTAAGAAAAACAATCACGATAAATACATTATTACTTCATGCTGTGAAGTATTTTTATGCTAGATGTTCTGTCACTTGACAAACCTTGTGGTTCTGTTTACAGTGCACACAGCAACAGGCAATTCTTACCTAATTGACTGTCATCTGGACTTAATTTTAATAAGTAAAAAAGTACAATCCCAAAATGCTTTCAAGTATTCCATGACGTGCAACAACAATCAACCAGATCTGAAAGTAAAGTAATATTTATTTATTGGTCACAGGTAGGCTTACATTAACACTGCAATGAAGTTACTGTGAAAATGCCCTAGTCACCACACTCCGGCACCTGTTAGGCGTACACTGAGAGAGAATTGAGCATGGCCAATGCAACTAACCAGCACATCTTTCAGACTGTGGGAGGAAACCGGAACACCCAGAGGAAACCCACGCAGACATGGGGAGAACGTGCACACTCCGCCATGAATTAAGAACATAAGAACATAAGAAATAGGAGCAGGAGTAGGCCATCTAGCCCCTCGAGCCTGCCCCGCCATTCAACAAGATCATGGCTAATCTGACGCGAATCAGTTCCACTTACCCGCCTGCTCCCCATAACCCTTAATTCCCTTATCGATCAGAAATCTATCTACCCGTGATTTAACCATATTCAACGAGGTAGCCTCCACCACTTCAATGGGCAGAGAATTCCAGAGATTCACTACCCTCTGAGAGAAGAAGTTCCCCCTCAACTCTGTTCTGAACCGTCCCCCACTTATTTTGAGGCTGTGCCCTCTAGTTCTGGTTTCCCTTCTAAGAGGAAAGAATCTCTCCACCTCTACCCTATCCAGCCCCTCCATTATCTTATATGTCTCTATAAGATCACCCCTCAGCCTTCTAAACTCCAACGAGTACAGACCCAATCTTTTCAATCTCTCCTCATAAGCTACACCCCTCATCTCCGGTATCAACCTGGTGAACCTCCAAGGCCAATATATTCTTTCGCAAATAAGGGGACCAAAACTGCACACAGTACTCCAGTTGCGGCCTCACCAGTGCCTTGTATAGTTGTAGCAAGACCTCCCTGCTTTTATATTCTATCCCCCTCGCGATAAAGGCCAACATTCCATTCGCCTTCTTGATCACCTGCTGCACCTGCAGACTGAGGTTTTGCGATTCGTGCACAAGGACCCCCAGGTCCCTCTGCACAGTAGCATGATGTAATTTTTCTCCATTTAATTGTACCCAGGTCCCTGGCGCTGTCAGGCCATGCTGCCACCATGCTGCCCCATGCATCAGTTAAAACTGTGATGTGTCTATACATATTATATATATAGTATGTTCGGGTTTGGGGTGCAGACTGTTCCTTTAATAGTGTGGATCAGGTGACCCCTGGGCTATTAGCTCCGCCCAGTGTGGGACCCTGTTGGGTAGTCTTAGACCTGACTGTGAATGAATGCACACCTTCAATAAACAGCTCCCAGTATTGAAACATTCAAGATTACCTTATGATTCTTTATGTCCCTTAGTCTACAGAGGCAAACAAAGTAACTACAGATATTTGCCTATAAACTGAACGCTAAGCTTTGGACTCTTTCATCCTCTCCCACCCAAAAAAAAAGTGATTGAAATGTTGTAGATGGTAGGATAGGTTAGTAATTATCTTACTTTCATCACCCTTTGCAGTTAATTTAAACTCACCAACAGCCCAATGTTGAAATATAGCAATTGTAAAGATGGGTTTCACCAGTAATCTGGTGCAGTAGAGTGTTACTCTGGTAGGGACTAATGATCAGCACCTTCACCAGTGCATTAATAAATTATCATTTTGTTTATGTTCTACAACTTTTACAAATAACTACTTGTTGACTTCTTCTGTAAGTTCCCTATTCTTATTCTCCAGGATTTCCCTCAGTCACAAGGATGAACAGGTGACATTCGATCAAACCTTGTAAATCCCAGTCAATCATGAGGAAATCCATAAAAGCAATCAACTATGTGACTTCCCAATTTCTACCCCCCCCCCCCCCCCCACCCCCGTTCCCCTAGCGAACCAGCGCCTTTTTGCACACTCACAATAACTGGCTCACAATTGGGATGGCACCTTTTTGCTCACAACCATCCCACTACTCTGTAGGGGCAATGAACTGGTACATCTATTGTTGTGTATGTGATGTCTGTCTGTCATTTTAAGACAGTATAGCAGAATTGAGTCACCTTACTTAAGGAACCAATGGAACCTGAGCATGAGTGATCACGCCAGAGGGTAGAGTCCTCTCTCTGGAGAATCTTCTGGAAGCATGTAGTAAGCATGTCGAACTGGAACTCTGTTCCAGGGTAGTCTTCGTGCTGCATAAACCTTTTGTACGTAGGTTTCTCTATTCAATAAAAACCTTTTCTCGTTCCAAGCAAGCTCCCAAGCCTTTCGTAATAATTCCAGTTGCTGGCCACACAACATATGTAACACCTATCTGAATTGATTCAAGTATTTTTAATTCTGATACCAAGTCCAAATGCTGAAGCAAAGTAAAAGAAACAGAAGCATTTTAATTAACGCTTCACATTTAGCATGTTTTTTATTCCAAAGCATAAATAGTAACCTAAATATCTAACCTAACATCTCACAGTAAATAATAACCTTGTAAATGCCCTTCAGTAATCCACGTGACCAAAATATCTGCATAATTTTTTTTGTTTCTTTAAGGTTATAAAATTGCTATTTTCCTTCACAGTTTGATGCACTCTATCGCTAGTATTCTGTAGAATCCAATAAAAAAAATTATTTGTTGAATAGGAATCAGATGCAAAGGTAATGATGATGTTACAATACAGTGCACACTACCTATCTAAAAAATAAATTAGAAACTCTGGCACATTCCAATGGAGAGGGTGTTTTAAGGACTATGAGATGAACCAGATTCATTGTTGTTTTTTGGCACTCACCTCTAAAGCTGCCTGGGAATGGAACAAAGAAAGGGATAGTCTTAATATAAATTATAGTATTCTCACCAATTTGCTTGACTTGCTGATATTCTTATCTTCAGAACCCCAGTGATAATGGATGATTCTTCATTAATTTAGCTAAAAAGAGAGCTTGAGAAACTGATCTAACGATTAGTATCTCATTCTAAAAATATCTATTCGTAGCTTAAGGGAGATGGGTGAAAAGTGCAATACAAACTCTATCTTCAGTTACGAGGCCATGCTAAATTCTCCCTCAGTGTACCCGAACAGGTGCCGGAACGTGGCAACTAGGGGATTTTCACAGTAACTTCACTGCAGTGTTAATGTAAGCCTACTTGTGACACTAATAAATAAAAGAACAAAGAAAATTACAGCACAAGAACAGGCCCTTCGGCCCTCCAAACCTGCACCGACCATGCTGCCCAACTTAACTAAAACCCCCTACCCTTCCGGGGACCATATCCCTCTATTCCCATCTCATTCATGTACTTGTCAAGACGCCCCTTAAAAGTCACTACCGTATCCGCGTCCACTACCTCCCCCGGCAACGAGTTCCAGGCACCCACTACTCTATGTGTAAAAAATCTGCCTAGTACATCTCTTTTGAAACTTGCCCCTCGCACCTTAAACCTATGCCCCCTAGTAATTGACTCTTCCACCCTGGGAAAAAGGAGGGAAAAAAATCATTTTGAAATGAATTTGTGTAAATGCTGCTCAATAATGTCCATGCTTACCTTTCTTACCTTTCTGCATTTGCAGACACTGTTGTTCAATTGATTGTTTATGGATTAATCTATCTTAATGCTGACATTGTTGTGAAGAACAAAAGACATGAGGCATGAAGGTTAGGTGAGGTACGGGTGCATGTCAAAATTCCTGTCTACTGTGACGCAAGTAGACCAATGCTTAATTTATTCAAAGTAATTATTGTCACGGTGGCACAGTGGTTAGCACTGCTGCCTCACAGCGCCAGAGACCCAGGCTTGATTCCCGGTTTAGGTCACTGTCCGTGTGGAGTTTGCACGTTCTCCCTGTGTCTGCGTGGGTTTCCACCGGGTGCTCCAGTTTCCTCCCACAGTCCAAAGACACCACCGTAGTGGGTCAGATCTCAAACAATGACGAGACAGAGTACAGGAATGAGATAGAGAATCTAGTGAACTGGTGCGGTAACAATAATCTCTCCCTCAATGTCAACAAAATGAAGGAGATTGTCATCGACTTCAAGAAGCGTAAAGGAGAACATGCCCCTGTCTACATCAATGGGGACAAAGTAGAAAAGGTTGAGAGCTTCAAGGTTTTAGATGTCCAGATCACCAACAACCTGTCCTGGTCCCCTCATGCCGATACTATAGTTAAGAAAGCTCACCAATGCCTCTACTTTCTCAGAAGACTAAGGAAATTTGGCAATTCAGCTACGACTTTCACCAGCTTTTACAGATGCACCATAGAAAACATTCTTTCTGGTTGTATCACAGTTTGGTATGGTTCCTGCTCTGCCCAAAACCGCAAGGAACTACAAAAGGTCGTGAATGTAGCCCTATCCATCACGCAAACTAGGCTCCCATCCATTGACTCTGTCTACACTTCCCGCTGCCTCGGCAAAGCAGCCAGCATAATTAAGGACCCCATGCACTGTGGACATTCTCTCTTCCACCTTCTTTCTTCGGGAAAAAGATACAAAACTGACTCAAGAACAGCTTCTTCCCTGTTGCTGTCAGACTTTTGAATGGACCTACCTTGCATGTGCGGGTTAGGTTGATTGGCCAGGTTAAAAATTGCCCCTTAGATTCCTGGGATGCGTAGGTTAGAGGGATTAGCGGGTAAATATGTGGGGGTAGAGCCTGGGTGGGATTGTGGTCGGTGCAGACTCGATGGGCCGAATGGCCTCCTTCTGCACTGTAGGGTTTCTATGATTTCTATGATTTCAGCATTAAGTTGATCTTCCTCTACACCCTAGCTATGACTGTAACACTACATTCTGCACTCTCTCATTTCTTTCTCTATGAACGGTATGTTTTGTCTGTATAGCGTGCAAGAAACAATACTTTTCACTGTATGTTAATACATATGACAATAATAAATCAAATCAAAGATGTGTGGGTCAGGTGCATTGGCCATGCTGAATTGCCCCTTAGTGTCCAGGGATGCGTAGGTTAGAGGGATTAGTGAGGTAAATATGTGGGATTACGGGTATAGGGCCTGGGTGGGATTGCGGTCAGTGCCGATTTGATGGGCCGAATGGTCTCCTTCTGGACTGTAGGGTTCCTTTGTCACCAGTATGTCAGCCATTGAACTGAGTAATGGCAAAACTTACAGAAAATTGTCCATTTTACAGCAAACAAATTATGTTTACTGAGGAAACAGCAGAGTTTATTTTTAAAGTACAATACAGCAAATAATGTGAAGATCTTGTGGCGTAGTAGGTAGTGTCCCTGCCTCTGAACCAGAAGCTCCAGGTTTGAGTCCCCCCCCCCTTCCCAGGTCTTGATGCCAAGGAAGATGTGTCCATAATGTGGCCAAAAGGTTGAGTATCAATCTGCAAAGTCCTTCCAATACACCAATGGCAGGTGGTAAGAGTGGGAGAGACTCCTGGTCAGCCATGCTTGGTATGCAGTAGCGCCCCCTCAAGCTACAAGCCTCTGGCGAAAGGCTAGTGATCTGTTCTGGGAAAAACATCACAATGGGAACAGATGAAAGTCTGCCTGGTGCACCACCAGGTGTTGGAAGAGAAAAAACAACAGCAAAAAATCAATTTACTCAACAAAAGAGTCCATGGCAAACTGAACTCACAACCGAAACTACTGCAAAGTTTCCTGGTAAAAACAAAGATATTTCTCCAACAAAATGCAGTGAGTGGAGGATAGTTACATCATGCAAATTATATGCATCAGATCAATCCCACTCACTTACATTGATTAATGGGAGAATTACCCAATCATCTCTATCCTGCCAGAGGAGACATGTCACTGTATGTAGCCTAATATTCAGTTATTTACTATGAATAACATCTCTTTACTACAATTGAAAGGAATCACTGTCTCCCATAGAATCATAGATCATAGAAACCCTACAGTACAGAAAGAGGCAATTCGGCCCATCGAGTCTGCACCGACCACAATCCCACCCAGGCCCTACCCCCATATCCCTACATATTTTACCCGCTAATCCCTCTAATCTACGCATCCCAGGACACTAAGAGGTAATTTTAGCATGGCCAATCAACCTAACCCGCACATCTTTGGACCTTGGGAGGAAACCGGAGCACCCGGAGGAAACCCACGCAGACACGAGGAGAATGTGCAAACTCCACACAGACAGTGACCCAAGCTGGGAATCGAACCCAGGTCCCTGGAGCTGTGAAGCAGCAGTGCTAACCACTGTGCCACCGTGCCGCCCCATCAAATATTACCAACAACAGCTCATTATTTTCAATAGTTTTTTTTATAGTTGAACTGAAAAAAAATGACAGGATGCAGCATAACCAGCCTTCGTATAAGGAATGATGACATCAGGCACCACACGCTTACCATGCGATTTATCGTTTCTAAAGCGGACTTTAATAATGCCAGACAAAATTCCACTGACTGTAGTTCTGGAGAAAGGTACATAGACTAAAGTCTTCTGTTTGCATTTGCAGTTCTTTGGTTTCTGAAATGATAACTACTGTGACAGCAGTAACTTTATTATGAAACATTTGTGAGGCTGATTGACTTATGCACCAAGAATCTCCAACTGTTAATCAGAAAGAACTAATGGCACAAAAGCTGAGAGCTGATGCCAGCTTCACTATTACAGGCAAATCTGTCTATTTGTCAAATGCAATGTTAAATTTCACTGCAAGTCAGCACATAGATCAATTCTTATTTGTACATTCAATAGAACTCAATGGTTGGACTGTTTTTTTTCACAAAGAGCCAGGGAATTTCATATGCTGTTACAAATACTATGGGCTTCACAAAATGTCTTGCCAATTTCAGCTTATGCTTGCCTTTTTTAACATTAAGTTCGACTCCACAATCTTAAATCCCTATTCTCTTTGTTTGTTCCATATCATATGCTACCCCATGAGAAAAAATTAGGAGACATGGTGGCATAGAGCAGGCTAATGCTCTGGAGGCACAGGTACAAAGCCCACCATAATAGCTGCTGAAATATAAATTCAATTAATAAAATCTGGAATTGAAAGCCAGTCTCAGTAATGGTGATTGTGAAACTATCATTGATTGATTGTTGTAAAAACCCATCTGGTTTGTTAATGTCCTTAAGGGAAGGAAATCTGCCTTCCCTACCCAGCCTGGCCTATATGTGACCATTCCCTACGGACAAGCCCTCCGTATACACAGGATCTGCTCGGATGAGGAAAGCCATTCCCTACGGACAAGCCCTCCGTATACACAGGATCTGCTCGGATGAGGAGGATCGCAACAGACACCTCCAGACGCTGAAAGATGCCCTCATAAGAACAGGATATGGCGCTAGACTCATTGATCAACAGTTCCAACGCGCCACAGCGAAAAACCGCACCGACCTCCTCAGAAGACAAACACGGGACACAGTGGACAGAGTACCCTTCGTCGTCCAGTACTTCCCCGGAGCGGAGAAGCTACGGCATCTCCTCCGGAGCCTTCAACATGTCATTGATGAAGACGAACATCTCGCCAAGGCCATCCCCACACCCCCACTTCTTGCCTTCAAACAACCGCACAACCTCAAACAGACCATTGTCCGCAGCAAACTACCCAGCCTTCAGGAGAACAGTGACCAAGACACCACACAACCCTGCCACAGCAACCTCTGCAAGACGTGCCGGATCATCGACACAGATGCCATCATCTCACGTGAGAACACCATCCACCAGGTACACGGTACATACTCTTGCAACTCGGCCAACGTTGTCTACCTGATACGCTGCAAGAAAGGATGTCCCGAGGCATGGTACATTGGGGAAACTATGCAGACGCTGCGACAACGGATGAATGAACACCGCTCGACAATCACCAGACAAGACTGTTCTCTTCCTGTTGGGGAGCACTTCAGCGGTCACGGGCATTCGGCCTCTGATATTCGGGTAAGCGTTCTCCAAGGCGGCCTTCGCGACACACGACAGCGCAGAGTCGCTGAGCAGAAACTGATAGCCAAGTTCTGCACACACAAGGACGGCCTCAACCGGGATATTGGGTTCATGTCACAATATTTGTAACTCCCACAGTTGCGTGGACCTGCAGAGTTTCACTGGCTGTCTTGTCTGGAGACAATACACATCTTTTTAGCCTGTCTTGATGCTCTCTCCACTCCCATTGTTTTGTTTCTTAAAGACTGGATTAGTTGTAAGTATTCGCATTCCAACCATTATTCATGTAAATTGAGTCTGTGTCTTTATAAATTCTGTTTGTGAACAGAATTCCCACTCACCTGAAGAAGGGGCTTAGAGCCTCGAAAGCTTGTGTGGCTTTTGCTACCAAATAAACCTGTTGGACTTTAACCTGGTGTTGTTAAACTTCTTACTATATGGGACTACCAGACACACAACAATGTAGTTGACTCGTAACTGCCCTCTGAAATAGCCTGGCAAGTCACTCAGTTCAAGGCAATTAGGAACGGGCAACAAATACTGGCCTTGCCAGTGATGCCCACGTCCCATGAAAGAATATGGGGCAGCACGGTGGCACAGTGGTTAGCACTGCTGCCTCACAGTGCCAGGGACCTGGGTTCAATTCTGGCCTCGGGTCACTGTCTGTGTGGAGTTTGCACATTCTCACCGTGTCTGCGTGGGCTTCCTCCCGGTGCTCCGGTTTCCTCCCACTGTCCAAAGATGTGCGGGTTGGGTTGTTTGGCCATGCTCAATTGACTCTAGTGTCAGCAGGGTAAATATGTAGTGTTACGAGAATAGGGCCTGGGTGGGATTGTGTTGGTGCAGACTTGATGGGCCGAATGGCCTGCTTCTGCACTGTAAATTCTATGATTCTATGATTCTAATATTTTTTTAAAATTGGCGCTGGATAATTTTGCACGTTCTTCACCTCTTTGTTTTAACCAAGTCCTCCAGGAGAAGTATTTCACTTTCATTTGAACTTTCTCAGAAATTCTGACTGTAAATAATAGAAAATCTGTAAATCAAACCCCAGTACCCCAAAGCACAATATACATTACACTGTACTATCGATTACCACTAGAATATGTTGTAATATTACAATTAACTGTTTTGTTTAATTAATGCAAACGTTTAGTGCCGTAGTGAATGATTGAGAAACAAAATACTTTATGGAACACAACAAAAAAAATTCATTTTTGATTTAATTTAAATTGGAAAATAATACTCACTCCTGGACAATAGGGTGGCACGGTGGCACAGTGGTACACTGTGGTACACTGCTGCCTCACAGCGCCAGGGACCGGGCTTCGATTCCCGGCTTGGGTCACTGTCTGTGGAGTGTCTGCACATTCTCCCTGTGTCTGTGAGGGTTTCCTCCGGGTGCTCCGGTTTCCTCTCACAGTCTGAAAGACGTGCTAGTTAGGTGCATTGGCCGTGCTAAATTCTGCCTCAGTGTATCCAAACAGGTGCCGGAGTGTGGCGACTAGGGGATTTTCACAGTAATTTCATTGCAATGTTAATGTAAGCCTACTTGTGACACTAATAAATAAACTTGAGGAGGAGATCTGGTCCATAGAAAACTGTGGTGCAAATATAATACATCTCAAAAACCTGAGTGACAAGTTGTGCTGCCTACCCAATGTCTGAAAGATGCTTACAACATATGGTAGTTTAAATGGTGCTCCCGCAATTTGCTCGATTGTGCAACTCTCTTGTAATACACTTGCACACCAAAATTTGTATGAAATTATTTAAGTGAAAGAAGTATAGTTTACACACAAATTTAGAGCTGGTCAAAGGAGAATTTCAGGCATGGAAACAAAACCATAAATGCGCATATAGGTTCCAAAATGACAGCAGATAGATTTGAAATGAATTCCCTGAACACCTGATCTTAGTATAATATACAAAGTACTTTAACTCTTTGCTATCCATTGTCCATCAAGGAAAGCAATATGACAAGATGATATGTGTGCAGAAGAGGAGGTTATGAAGAAACAGGGAGTAATGTATCAGATGTAAGATAAAATCTCCACAATGTTCAGAGAGGATATGAATGAGAAGGTCTGGCTGCGATCTGCTATAGGCCCATGTTATAACACAGTTGCAGTAGCTGTCAGCATGTTCTTTAATCCACACTACAATCTAGTAATTAAATGCATTTTATCAACAATCCAAGTAGTATCCTGGTTCCAGAGGTAGTGCAAAATGAACAGAATATGTTATTAAGTGGAAAGTGTGGAATCAATTCCCTTAACACACTAGACCTTATTGAAAGTAACAGCAAAGCTTGATCAAGGTAGAGCAGCATGGTGGTACAGTGGTTAGCACGGCTGCCTCACAGCACCAGGGACCCGGGTTCGAATCCAGCTTTGGGTGATGGTGTGGAGTTTGCACATTCTCTCTGTGTGAGTTTCCTCCGGGTGCTCCGGTTTCCTCCCACACTCCAAAGATGTGCCTGTTAGGTGGACTGGTCACGCTAAATTGCCCTTTGTGTTCCATGATGTGTGGGTTAGGGGAATTAGCCATGGTGAATGTGTGGGATTACGGGGATAGGGCATGGGAGAGGGTCTGGGTAAGATACTCTATCAGAGAGTCGGTGCAGACACAATGGGCTGAATGGCTTCCTTCCACACTGTCGGGACTCTATGATTCCATGAGATCTTTATTGGTTTGAGACCATCTTCCACTGCCTGTGCTTCCCTGGCCCAAGAGATTCCTGCTAAATGTGAAATAGCACCCCAGTAGATACATTTCCTGGCTGTTGTCATAATTTAAGCATTCTAAATTATTTTGTGTTTTTTCCCTTTCTCTTTTTTTCAGTTCCAGTTACTTTTGTAGGTCCTTTCTGCCTCTCTTTGAAAACTTTGGTTTAGATGTACGAGGTACATAGGAGTGATTCTTAACCCATACAGAGCGGGCTCTGATTTCTAAGAATGTTTTTGCAAGTGTGCCTTGGATAATGGACAGAAAGCCTTTCTTTAAATTTCTTTATCTACAGAACTTACCCTGTGTTTCCACAGGACTTTTCTCATTCTCAAATGCAACAGAAAACATGAACAAGAGACATATACTACCTACTTGAAATGGAATAATAATTAATGGTTTAGAATCTTTCTGCAAACCTATAATTTTATGACTTCTAAGTTGCTTTGTGGAACACTGTTAGCAAAATAGTAGTCGTTCTTTTCATCTTCTAATCTTACCAACACTGGATGCTAACTGCTCAGACTAGTTTCTTGGCAATTCAAGATTGGTGAGTCTCTCAGATTGGGCAGTGCAGGTAAATTAAATGCTCTCCAAAAACAGTTGCCAAGGTTCTACAGGTTTGAATCCAGTTTCACCATTTAAACTATCTTGCCTTAGGTTATTCCTGCTTTAAATTCTGATTTGAATAACTGTCAACTAAATTAAAAAGAAATTGCTGGTCATGCACATTACTGTGTAACGCACACAATTGCTGCTTGTGTTGGAATTGTACGGTTTGGTTCCTCACTGTAATCTGGAAATATAACTCTGAATGGAGCTGGTATTTACTTCCTACATTATAACTGTGACTTCAAAAGTGCTTCATTGGCCATAGCATTCTAAAACATTGTGAAAGGAGCCATATAAATTCCGGTCGGCCTTCCCTTATTGTGATTGAATTAAAAGAACCACTTAAAAGCCAAAACTCAATGGAAAATGTTCAACTTTGGTCACATACCCCATTCCATAAGTGAATCCCTGGGTGAGCTGTACATCCAAGCCTATGCCAATGGTATTTTATAATCAGTACGGAGAAGATGTACAACAGCAGTTTAGGGTCAGCAGCCTCCCCAGCACCGTTCTCCTTTGAAAAATTCATACTTTAAACACACAACTTCTACTTCAATGGACAAATTAAATTAGGATCTCCGCTCTAGATTTTCTGATTGGTGATATCTGAACTTTAATATTATTTGGCTTGAAGTCAATGGGTTAATGTCAGCATTCAAATAATACAGAACAGAAAATCTAGTCTCTCATGCAACACCATTGTGTATGTATGTATCCAGCACCAGCCTGATGTCCTGTCCTAGAGTCATGCAGTGAGTATCAATGCTAATTTCAGCAAGTACATTCACTAAACTAACAAGGCCTGGAAATCCCTTTCACCAACTTAGCCTGGCTAAATAACTTGAATTCTGAAGCACTGAGAACCAAAGCTACCCAGAAGAAGCATCAATATGTTTATTTCTTCACCTCCAATCCTTAATTGTTTATATCACTATATTCAATTCGTAGATTTATTTCTATGTTGACGGTTGGGACATTTTGCAGAATCGTCCTCTTCTATATCAAAGGTACATTATGGGTTTTTTTTGGAATTAACTTCCTCTGGTTAAAATTCAAAGTCTATTTGGCAAACAGTGAATGACTGAAAGAAATTATTTTTCAGTGGTGAAAATGATCCCCATACAAGAGTACGATTCATTCTCTGATCTCGCTTACTTTTCATTGTTGAAATTTTCAAGAGGTGCTGTTGGCACATTGAGATGAAGTGGAGATGTCGGCTTCGGGCACAGTAAGAGGTCTCACAACACCAGATTAAAGTCCAACAGGTTTAATGCTCACCTGAGGAAGGAGCAACGCTCCAAAAGCTCGTGATTCCAAATAAATCTGTTGGACTTTAACCTGATGTTGTGAGACTTCTTACTGTATAGATTTGAAAGCACTGATGAAGAGACATGACAGCTATGTAACATCAACAGAACTCTAATGTCCGGGTTCAATATTTGCAACACATAAGATTAACATGTTCAGAAAATGCATGAGAATTAAATACTTTACGTTGAGTATATACTGAAAAGTTTGATAAGTTTGTATATCTTAGCTCATCATTGTAATTTTCAGATTATGCATACTTGCTAAATTTTTACCTTTTAAATTTAGCAAATTAAATCTTTTCCCACTGCTGGCATCTGGCTGGCATTCAGTGCCCAACCATTCCTGATCAAGTAAAGCGCCTTCTGTCAACTTTAACAATGCGTTTTAATAAGCCCACAACCTCAGAAAAGTAATTCTTACTGCACATTGCTGTATTTTCATACCCTACACATCCTCATTACTTCTCTGGGACTGCCAATGGAATGAAAATGATTATGAAGATATAGTTTTGATCTAAGAACTGAGTTGAAACTTTTTGAACTCATTTTCCAGTCAGTAGAGAGAAAAAACATTTATCCCATCATCCCGGACTGGATTAAAACACCAATTCAGGAAGCTCTAACCCATTGCAATTCGCAATCCTCGCAAATCGCAATCCTCGCTTTTGCACATTTCTTATCTTATGTATATGTTTGAACATACGAAATTCCAAAATGTTTTTCGAACGGGCATATTTTAAAATAAACTGCTAGAAATATGTAGCACCGCAACACATTTGTTGACGAAAAATTGCAAATGTGTTTAACTTTGATTCGAAAGCATCACTTTTGTCCTCAAAATTTTACATCCACTCCGCCATGATAACTTTATACATCAGACGGTTCCAATTGGTAATGAATGCAAATTGAAACAGAGAAAAGAAAAAAATTACCACCTTTTATTTTCAGTGACTTACTAGAGATGAAAAGTAGCATAAGTGCCTTGTGCAATTGGAAAGAGCGCCAGGTTCTCTGTGGTTGAGGAAAGCCATGTGGTAACAGGGTTGGATGTGCTAAAGGTCAGGCAGTAGATTCATTTAATTAAAGAAACTTGAAGCTTTTAATTACACAAGACTGCTTTCATGAAGCATATCTAGTTCTTTAAAATATTCAGCAGGAAAATAAACAAACAGCTGTTCGAACGAGTACCTACATAATTGTGTGATTTTATTTGTTGGGAACTGGTTTATTCAGAATTAGTGAAAGGCTTGAAGACTTGCCCCAGGTGCTGAATTTCTCATTGACAACAGTGACGCCATTTTGATTTCCAACTAGGAATAAAGGATTTTTACTTTCTAAAACACACCATTACATGACGCACACACGGCCGTACTTTAAAGCCAGCATTCAATTTCTGATATTTGGTGGTATTAGGTAATTATTATGTACACACTTGACAAAACGTAGCCATTTAATTTGTTGCATTCATACAATGACTATTCAAATGAGTATATTTTCAGTGGAACCAATATAGATCTAAATGAAATGAGTTCATGAGGAGGTCAAGTGTAAACATGACCTCCCTCCTCCAGCATCAGTCAGCAAATCACAAAGGAGTCATTTTTCCTTCAAGCATAATAGCTGTTGTGATTCATCACTGGACTTTTATGTAAAGCATGCAAAATGCAAATACAGCAAAAACTATACCCAAAAACACAGCTGACAAGTGTGATCTGCAACTAATTGAACTGTACGGGATGCTTGTTCTAGAAAGATTAAACAGATATAAATAAATCCTCGCTCCAGAGCTGATCCGAGGTAGCTGACATCCTGCCATTTACAAATTCCTGCTATTTGCATAAATTGTTAATTCAACAGGCCGTGCCCTTGTCTCTGTAAAATAACCCATTGATCAGCATTCCAGCATTTGTACGGACTTTTCATTTAAAATTTCACTACTAAAATTGTCCAGGATGACAATTAATTTTAAATCTTCAGCAGGACCATCAAGCCATAATATTTTGCCCTCTCTGTTGTACTGATTATTCAAGTCCCTACTTATTAATGCTCACCTGAGGAAAAACTGACCCCGTCTGGATTTGAAACTCCAGAGGATAGCACTGTAATTTCTCTCGTATATGGACAATAAAATTTGGCAGCAAATTAGATCAACAGGAGAAAAACGTCAAAGCTAAGATTTTTAGAGAATGAAGCTTACAATCTAGCAAAATAAATACATCTCAACTTTAGAAGAATATCTGTATTTTCAATGCTTTTCCTGGAATGTGGACATACAATCTATATCTAGCTCATGTGCTTATGATCTGCACAGCAGGTGTTAATATATTGAAGCTTTATAGGTCATCAACAAGGACAAATAGAACGAACCGGTGAATGACATCAGATCAGCTCATTTTTCTTCCCCCATCAGTTGATTTTTTTTTACATGCACAATTCCCCATTGATCAAGCCTTTGCACATTCACATCTGTGCATCCACGGAGCAATGTGACGACATATTCCAGAGGTGCTTGTTTTTTGTTATCTTAGGGAGCTGTATTTGGCAGCCCAGAAGTGCCTTCTGAGCTCAAGAGACAGCCATAATCATCTGCTCCAAGTGTGTGGGAATTCAAAACTCAAAAGAGAGATAAATGGGCATCAAGGAAAGCGCTTGAAGGTTGTACGTAGTCTCAGGGGTGTGCTGTCACTTTTTAATGGTATAGTCTGATCATACACCACCAGGAATAGAAAATAGCACCTCAAAAGTTTCTCAACAGATAATTGTTAAGCATATTTTACTTTTATTTCCAATTCGTATCTTTATGAAATAGTTTAGGCAAGAGTTCAGTCCACCAACACTGTTAGAAGATATTCTCAGATGGGCTTTCATACTGGCATTAAATACAACAGTTATCCTATGATAAACAGACAAATTCATGGGGTGAGATTTTCCGTTCCCTGAACACCCCCCCCCCCACCCCCCGCCGCCCCTTCACAATGATAAACAGACAAATTGTAATATTGGAAACATGGGGTGAGATTTTCCGTTCCCTGCACAACTCCCCCACCCCTCCTCCCAACCCCCACGGCATGTTTTCTGGCAGCAGAGGAAGCTTACCATTGGCCGCCAGTGGGATCTTCTGGTCCCGTCAATGTCTAAGGCATCTTGCGTGGCTCATCCATCCTGCCATGGGAAGATCCCACCAATAGGAAGGGCCAGAAAATCCCACGCATGATACCAAAACAGAAGATGCCCTGTTACAGCAAAGTCACCCTGTTATTGGAAGGATATTGATAAACTGGAAAGAGCGCGGAGAATATTTACGAGGATGTTGTCAGGACTAGTGGACCTGAGTTATAGGGAGCGGATAGCCAGGCTAGGTTTTTATTCCTTGGAACATAGACGAATGAGGGATGACCTTATTGAGGTGTATAAAATCATGAGGGGCATAGATAGGATGAACACACAGTCTTTTTCCCAGGGTAGGGGAATTGAAAACTAGAGGGCATAGGTTTAAGGTGAGAGGTGAAAGATTTAAAAGGGACCTGAGGGGAAACTTCATCACGCAGAGGGTGGTGCGTATATGGAATGAGCTGCCAGAGAAAGTGGTTGAGGCAGGTTCAATAGCAACATTTTGAAAACATTTAGATAAGTAAATGGATGGGAAAGGATTAGAGGGATATGGGCCAAACACTGGCAATTGGGACTAGCTGGCATAGCACCATGGTCGGCATGGACCAGTTGGGCTGAAGGGCCTGTTTCCATGCTGTATTGCTCTATGACTATGCTGGCAATGACTGACCTGGTGGGTCAAAGGTGGCTTAATGTCTCAATCATCCAAAACCTGATTACAATGAAGGATCACACAGAAGATATTATCCCATCTTTCTCATTTAACGGCTCTTTGGCCAGCTATCTATTTCCAGCAGTTGCTACATTCCGTTTTTAATAAAGGTATGGTTAGCTCCGAAACAAAATTAAAAGTGGAAGTCTGATTTTTTTTAAACTACCAACAGAAGTTTTCACTAATCCCGGTTTCTGAAACACCATTGAAAAGATACAGCCGAGTGAAGAGAGGGATGGTTCACAAGAGGCTAGAGGAAAGGGGAGGTGATGGCCTAGTGGTATTATTGCTAGATTATTAATCCAGCAACTCAGCTAATGTTCTGGGGACCCAGGTTCGAATCCCCCCCACTGCAGATGGTGGAATTTGAATTCAATATATATGCTCTCCTCTGAGTCAGAACGTTAATGGTTCAAGCCCCATTATGCACATAGATGGAGACAGTAGCATAATGGTAATGTCACTGGACCAGCAACCCAGTGGACCAAGCTAATTCTTTGGGGGCGTGGGTTCAAATCCCAACATAGCAACTGGCAAAATTTAAATTCAGTTAATTAAATTGGAATGTAAAGACTAATCTTGGTAATGCTGACCATGACAACTTTTATTGATTGTTGTAAAAATCCATCTGCTTCGCTAAGGAAATCTGCCATCCTTACCTGGTCTGGCCTACACATGATTTCAGACCCACAGCAATGTGGTTGACTTTTAATTATGTATTAGTATAATTATATATTACTAATACATATATTAGTTCAAGGACAATCAGTGATGGGTAATAAATGCTGGTCATGCCAATGATGCCCACTTCCATGAATAAAGAACAAAACCTAATTGAGGCTAGTACTTCAGCACAGTATTTAAGCACTTTCAGAGGTAGCGCCTTTCGAAAGAGACATTATACCAAGTTGGCCCCCTTAGTGGTGTGAAAGAAACCCAAAGGAATGTGGGATTTTACTCAATATTTTGGCCAATATCTAGCCCTCAGTCGACACCTGATACAAACGATTTGTTCATTGCTGTTTGTGAGACCTTGATATGTCCAAATTGGCTACAGTATTTCCTAAATTACAACATTGGCTACACTTCTAGGTACTTTATTAGCTGTAAAGTGATTTGGGATGACCCAAGATCATGAAAGGAGATAACTGCAAGTTCTTTCTTGAAGATTTCCATATAGTTATTCATTGCAATAATTCTAACACATGCCTAGATAAGGAAGGTAATTAATATGTAAATGTGTAAATTATCTTTGAGCCTAGCCAGGAATGATTACGTATTTCCTTTGAGGTTTCCACAATGCTTTCATTCTACTGTCTCACTTCTCTTTGAAGGGATGGAAAGATGATCAACAACCATTACTCCACCCAAATATTCTTTTCCAGTTAAGCACTACAGCCCAATTGAAACTCTTTCTCAGGTGAAGGCAGTAGATAGAACACTGAGGTATCGATTTTCATGGAGGAGGTGGGAATGTGGAGTCAAACATCCGTCAAAAAGGCCCATGCCTTTCATGGAGGAAGTGGCAGGATTGAGTTGTCTCCACTGTCTTTAGAGGCGGTTAAGGAGATGGGCAAGAGTCAAGGTGGGCTGGTTAGACTTTGGTCCAATTGTATTAAAGGCTGTTTGGCTCTCTAGCCTCCATCCCTCATCCCCTCTATTCCCCCAATATCCCCAATGCTCCCCATACATTCCATGCCATGTTCATACCTGCTCAGATTCCCCAGGCGATGACCTAGTGGTATTATAGTGGGCGGCACAGTGGTTAGCACTGCTGCCTCACAGCTCCAGGAACCTGAGTTCGATTCCCGGCTTGGGTGGAGTTTGCACGTTCTCCCTGTGTCTGCATGGGTTTCCTCTGGGTACTCCGGTTTCCTCCCACAGTCCAAAGACGTGCAGGTTAGGTTGATTAGTCATGCTAAATTTCCCCTTAGAGCCCTGGGATGTGTAGGTTAGAAGGATTAGCGGGGTAAATATGTGGGGTTGTGGGGATAGGGCCTGGGTGGGATTGTGGTCGGTGCAGACTCGATGGGCCAAATGGCCTCCTTCTGCACTGTAGGGTTTCTATGATTTCTAAGATGTGTCCTCCATAGCCACACACCCTGTGTCCACTTTGAACGAAGCTCAGGAGCCATATGAGATTTATAAAAATTAAGTCATCTAATAATCTAACTCTCACTCAAACACAATTGATATTAAAATACTCTCATTCATGAAACCCATTCAAATATGTAAATACCCTCCAGTGGCCAATTTGTTGTTGAAAACAAACAAACATCTATTTCACTAACCACATCAAAGACAGTTAATACTTTAATAACCTTTTACACCTGTGAAGCAAAATGCCTATATAACCCCCCCGACTGAGATAAGTGATTCTTTTGAAACTCAACCAAGCTTTCATAATGGACTTGGCTATAATAACAAGTCTTGGAAAATCTAAATAATTGTGTCTTTTGAAATTGCCGAAACAGATGACTAACGTTTTTTTCTAAGATACAACAGATGACCCAGCAATCAATATACTCCAGCAAAGGGTGTTTGTTTTTCAAAATTCTATTTGAAAGCTGATGACTTTTGTTTAAAGAGCTGGGGATTTAACTTACTTCAGATCATGACATTTAAACAGACCTGAAATTGCCCTTCAAAAGTCTTTACACCTCTTTTGTAACATCATAGTTCCCACAGTATGGATTAAAACTATTGGAGCAATGAAAATTGGGTGTGTTTGTACTCAGCAGTCTAATCAAATGGCCCTGTTGCATTTGGGTTTCCCAACTATTTGATTCACGGCCAACCCCCCTGCTGGCAAAAATGGGATCTGCCAGAAATTGAGGTGGAATTTCTGCATCCGAGTCCTGACTACCATTTATAAAGGTCACTTCAGTTGTTCCAATTCAGTGAACATCTGGACCTTGGAGTACATTTAGATGTTACAATGCCATTACACAAACTACAAAGCACTTGTCCACAAATAGTGTGGCTGTGAAAATGTTAGTCTACCATATAACACAAATTGTAAATTATATAATTTAGATGGTACTTGCCAGTTGATCTGTTTATGTGCCTAACTATGCTGAAGAGCTTGGACAGCCTCCCCCTCATCAACTGCGCAAATCTTAATTCTCTTGAAGTTAACCATTTTACCTTTGATAGCCCCTCAGTTTTTCACTTATTTCCCTCCCATTATGTATACGTTGTCCTAAGTATAAAAACAGTGATTTAGAAATGTGTTAGTTGTGTTAATACCGCAAAGCATAACTGTCACTTAACTTTATCCTCAATTATGTCCTTTATATTAAAACAAGGATTTAACGTGTGAAAATGGATCAATTTATTTGCTCATGAGGTGTATTTTGAAATATCTATTCAAATTACCCCTGAACTTAATCACACTGATGATTTGCAGTGATATTCCTGCTGTGTCTTGAATTACTTTTTCATGTCATAAAGCTTTTTCTGACCTTCCGTCAAGTTGGTACAATAGTTGGACGCCAGTTCACATACACAGTGATGTACTTCCAAAATCTTTGTCCATAGAGCATGCTAGTCTCACCAAAAATATTCTCCCGTTTCTTCATTATGCAATCCACACAAACCTCTCCGCGTGGTCAAATGAAATGGGCTTCCCAAAGTTGCCAATGTGCAATTATGCCGAAGCTTTGTATAATGTACACCTGCAAGAACAAACATTTCATCCTTTATACCAGTAAATTGCCTCAGTAACTGATTAATAAGTGCGAAAATGGTATTCTAATACTGGCTTATTATTGGTGATCTTCAGTCATTATTGCTAATGATTTTATGCTGCGCAAATTTAAATAAAGCAAAAATAGCACTATTTGATTTGAGAGCATTACACTCCTCAACAATGGAGTTATTAGCTCTTTCTCCTTAAAAAAAAAAGGAGGATTCTGACATAAGATTTAGCCCTATTGTAACTCCTCGCCTTCCTAGCAGTACTTTGCTTGCTTGGGAGATGGCTTAGTTCTTGGACGTAAGGACTGTGGTGAGGTGTAAACTTCAAACAGAGTATTATTTATGAGACTTGAGGTGGTTCTTATGGTATAAATGTCTGGCACATATAGGGTTAATGGGGGACAGAGTCCAGTAGCGCCTACACAGTGATGTAGGAGAATGGATGAGCCACACCTATGAGTCAGTGTAGCGTTGGACAGAGCCATGTGCAAAAGCAAGCATAAAGACAACTCTTAGCTTGAACCCTTCACCGTGTATATGTACACTGTTCTTATGGTGAATAAATATATACAATTAACCTACTTAAGACTATGAAGATTTCATTCAGGCCTACTGAATGGTATCCAGCACCCTACAATAATTCTGTTATCTGTAGTCTCCACACTGACTGATCCGGAAGTGGATCCTGATTGTTGCTGCCCTCTTTCACTTTCCCAGTTGCTCTTGTTCCTCTTCCTCCAACAAGTCCAGCAATGGACATGCTGCTCCACCCATGCTGCTGTGTTCACTGAAACAGCTTGGTGGCTCTGTTCAACGCCTCTTTGCTAGGTGCTGACAGCTCCCTCCTCTGCTTAAACGTCAGATTTTATTTGAGCATCATTAACAGAATGTGCGATCAAAGTCAAGCCTAATTAATTTCGTGCAAATTCAATTAATTGATGTTCAACAAGCAAAAAAAAAACCTGGTAATGCCGGTACTGTCCATTAGCACGCACAACACCTGATTGCTCCCAGGAGCAATTTTAGGACTGTGATTTTGGATCTTAACACAAAGTTAGTGCAGGCACTGTCTCTAGCATGGAGCAATTTGATCACTCTCATCCTCAATGGACAGGATTCTAGCTCGTTAGTTTAAATTTAATACCAAATGAAATCAACGGGAATATAAACCCAGCCAACCTTTCTCTGGAGCAGCCAGGCAATCACTTTGCACTCAAGGCTGGAAAGAGTATCTGCAAAATGTATCTGCTGGATGTATCAATGTGAATTATTTTGTCACTGTGCAAGGTGCAATAATTAAATTAGTATATTTACCCCCGACAAGCACAATCTGAGAAAAATCATTGTCGCTATCATTGTTGTATTGTACATTCTTTCCTAGAAACACAGAATGATACAGCACAGAGGAAGGCCATTTGACCATCATGCCTGTGCCAGCTCTTTGGGAAAGCTATCCAATTCATTCCACTCCTCTGTTCTTTCCCCAAAGGTCTGTATTTGTTTTCTTCATGCATTTATCCAATTCTCTTTGAAATATTAACATTGAACTTTCTTCTGCCAGACTTGCACACAGTTCATTCCAGATCAGAATAATACAGTGCATAAAAAATATTTCCTCGCATCATCTGCGCTTGTCTTACCAATCACCTTCAACCTGTATCTCTTTTTACTGGAGACAATTTCTGCTTATTCACTTTATCATAACCATTTGTCATTTGAAAATCACTATCAAATCTCCTCTTGGCCTTCTCTGCTCTAATGAGAACATTTGTAGCTTCTCCAGATCATCCACATTTTTAGCTTCTCCAGATCATCCACATTTTTAGCTTCTCCAGATCATCCACATAACTGAATTCCCTGATCATAGAATCATAGAATCCCTACAATGCAGAAGGAGGCCATTCGGCCCATTGAGTCTGCACTGACAACAATCCCACCTAGGCCCTATCCTTGTAATGCTACGTAATCCCACCCAGACCTGTTCCCCATAACCCCAAGTATTTACCCCGCCAATCCCTCTAATCTACACATCGTGGGGCACTAAGGGGAAATTTAGCATGGGCAATCCAACTAACCTGCACTACTTTGGAGTGTGGGAGACACAGGGAGAATGTACAAACTCAGCACAGGCAGTCACCCGAGGCCGGAATTGAACCCGGATCCCTGGCGCTGTGAGGCAGCAGTGCTAACCACTGTGCCACCGTGCCGCCCCTGATATCTGGTACCATTCTAGTAAACCTCTTCTGCATCCTCTCCATGGCCTGGATATCCTTTCTAAAAGGTAGTGCCCAGAACTGAACACACTAATCCAGCCGAAACTTACCCAAAGTTTTGTGAAGGTTTAAAATAACTTCCTTGCCTTTGTGCTCTCTTCCTCTATTAATAGAACCAAGGATCCCATTTGTTTTTTTAATCAGGTCTCAACTTGTCCTGCCACCTTCACAGAATTATGTAGTTTTTAAAAATTCTTTCATGGGATGTGAGTGTCATGGCCAGCGTTTGTTGCCCATCCCTAGTTTCTCTTGGGAAGGTGGTAGTGAGCCAACAGCCTGTGATTTTTGGCAGCCTTGTGGAGTCTGTGGACCATGAATATGTATGTAGGTTATTGTAGACTACACTCGCTTTTCAGTTAGTTAAAAAAACATTTCATTATAATGTTGTTTGCACTTCAGCCCCACACTTCTGATCTATGGGCACCCGATGTGGAGAGAGGCGGGGAAGGAGGTTGACCTCCTCATGAACTTGCTGCTGGGCCTGGCCAAACTCACCATCAACATGTCCAGGCGGCGGGCGACCGAGGGGATCGTCCGACCCAACTGTCTGCCCCTCTACCGCAGTGACAGTCGCAGCTGGGTATCCCTGGAGAGAGCACGCAGAGTCCACCACCACTGTTAAGGCCTTCAGTGGGCACCACAGGGTCTGGCGGGGGGGTGGTCTCAATCCTCTTAATCGCATTCTGGTTTGATATTTTAAGTTTTATTTTTGTTTAAGGCCATTAGGGGCTGTTACTTTAATTTGTCCCTCACTTCATTTGATTTTGTTTCATTGATTCTATTTTATCCCAAAATAGGATAAGGAGCCACCTTCTTTAACCCCTCCTTGCAGTTGATCTGGTGTAGGTACACCCACAGTGCTATTTGATAGGGAGTTTCCGTGATTTTGACCCAGTGATAATGATGGAATGGCAATATCATTTCAAGTCAGGATAGGGAATCTTGCAGGTGGTGGCGTTCCCAAGCCTCTGCTGCCCTTATTCTTCTGGCTTTTTCCCTGTCGACCTACAAACCTTTCTCTTCAGGTACTTAGCCACTTCTTTTCTAGAGACAGGGATTGAATTTGCCTCCACCACACTCTCAGACAGTGCATACCAGATCCTATCTACTGGTTACATCAGCATTACTGGTACATCAGCAAGTTTGCGGATGACACGAAGATGGCTGGACTTGCGGATAGCGATGAGCATTGTCGGGCAATACAGCAGGATATAGATAGGCTGGAAAATTGGGCGGAGAGGTGGCAGATGGAATTTAATCCAGATAAATGCGACGTGATGCATTTTGGAAGAAAATATATAGGGAGGAATTATACAATAAATGGCAGAGCCATCAAGAGCATAGAAACACAGAGGGACCTAGGTGTGCAAGTCCACAAATCCTTGAAGGTGGCAACACAGGTGGAGAAAGTGGTGAAGAAGGCATATGGTATGCTTGCCTTTATAGGACGGGGTATAGAGTATAAAAGCTGGAGTCTGATGTTGCAGCTGTATAGAACGCTGGTTAGGCCACATTTGGAGTACTGCATCCAGTTCTGGTCACTGCACTACCAGAAGGACGTGGAGGCGTTAGAGAGAGTGCAGAGAAGGTTTACCAGGATGTTGCCTGGTATGGAGGGTCTTAGCTATGAGGAAAGATTGGGTAAACTGAGGTTGTTCTCCATGGAAAGACGGAGAATGAGGGGAGATCTAATAGAGGTGTACAAAATTATGAAGGGTATAGATAGGGTGAACAGTGGGAAGCTTTTTCCCAGATCAGAAGTGACGATCACGAGGGGTCACAGGCTCAAGGTGAGAGGGGCGAAGTATAACTCAGATATTAGAGGGATGCTTTTTACACAGAGGGTGGTGGGGGCCTGGAATGCGCTGCCAAGTAGGGTGGTGGAGGCAGACACGCTGGCATCGTTTAAGACTTACCTGGATAGTCACATGAGCAGCCTGGGAATGGAGGGATACAAACGATTGGTCTAGTTGGACCAAGGAGCGGCACAGGCTTAGAGGGCCGAAGGGCCTGTTTTCCTGTGCTGTACTGTTCTTTGTTCTTTGTTCTTTGGTTGTCCTTTTTCTCACATTCCTTTTGTTTTTTTTCCAATCACCTTAATTCAGGTGTCCTCTGGTTCTTGATTCTTACAGTTGAGCTAGGAGCAGGAGGCCACTCAGCCCTTCGAGCCTGTTCCACCATATTATAAGATTGTGGCTGCTCTGACTATGACCTCCCGCTTCCCCCAGGACACCCTTCACTCCTATATCATCCTGCCACCTCATTTTCTTCAAGTGTCCATCCAATTTCATTTTGAAATCATTGATTGTTACTGCATCCACCGCCTCATAGACAGTGAGTTTCTTCCAGGTCAATAGCACTCGCTGTGTGAAAGAAGTATCTAGAATCATAGAATCCCTAGAGTGGAGAAGGAGGCCATTCAGCCCATCAAGCCTGCACTGACAACCGGAGCACCCAGTATGCACCCTGCTAATCCCCCTGACTCTAAGGGTCAATTTAACATGGCCAATCAACCTAACCTGCACATCTTTGGGCTGTGGGAGGAAACCAGAGCATGCGAAGGAAACCCACGCAGACGGGGAGAATGTGCAAACTCCACACAGTTACCTGAGGCCGGAATTGAACTTGGGTCCCTGGTGCTGTGAGGCAGCAGTGCTAACCACTGTACCACCGTGGCACCCCATTCTTCCTCAGATTCCCCCTGCATCTCTTGCCCAAAATCTTAAATCTCTGTTCCTTGATCCTTGCACAGTCAGTTAATGGGAAGTATTTTCCTTGTCTATCTTCCCAAAGCCTGTCATAATCTTGTACACATCTGTCAAATCCCTCCATTGTCTCATTTCTTTTCACTCCGAGGACAACAACCAAAGCCTTTTCCAACCTAATCTTGTTACTAAACGTCCCCCAGTCCAGCATTCGGGTGCACAACAGGTTGCTGGATGTTGGGGGTGTCACAGGTTAATGGGTATTTTGGGGGGTCGCAGGTTACTGGATGTTGTGGGGGTCACAGGTTACTGGATATTGTGGGGGTCACAGGTTACTGGCTGTTTGTGGAGGTCGCAGGTTACTGGCTATTTGGGGGGTCGCAGGTTACTGGAAGTTGTGGGGGTCACAGGTTACTGGATGCTGTGGGGGGCGCAGGTTATTGGATGGTGTGGGGGCGCAGGTTACTGGATGGTGTGGGGGCGCAGGTTACTGGATGTTGTGGGGGCACAGGTTACTGGATGTTGTGGGGGCGCAGGTTACTGGATGGTGTGGGGGCGCAGGTTACTGGATGTTGTGGGGTCGCAGGTTACTGGCTGTTTGTGGGGGTCGCAGGTTACTGGCTGTTTGTGGAGGTTGCAGGTTACTGGCTGTTTGTGGGGGTCGCAGGTTACTGGAAGTTGTGGGGGTCGCAGGTTGTGGTGAACCATAGATGGTTACCACTATGGGTACTGAACCATAGATGGTCAGCACTATGGGTACTTGTACATATGTTACTGTTGTCACTGTTGGGGTTAGGGTTGGGGTGTTCTACCTGTTGGTATTGTTCTGTGGTACACTCCGGTTGGCTCCGCCTACCTGTAGGAGTATAAAGGTCACTGCACTGCCTGGTGACCCTTTAGTCTGGGATTGTATTGTTAAGCAGTATGCTCCATTCTTGTTACTAATAAAAGCCTTTATTTCCCGGGTACGATCCAGCCTCCCAAGTGATTTAATCGCGCATCACAGGTTACTGGATGTTTGTGGAGGTCGCAGGTTACTGGCTGTTTGTGGGGGTCGCAGGTTACTGGATGTTGTGGGGGTTGCAGGTTACTGGATGTTGTGGGGGTTGCAGGTTACTGGATGTTGTGGGGGTTGGAGGTTACTGGATGTTGTGGGGCCGCAGGTTACTGGATGTTGTGGGGGTCACAGGTTACTGGATGTTGCGGGGGTTGCAGGTTACTGGATGTTGTGGGGGTTGCAGGTTACTGGATGTTGCGGGGGTTGCAGGTTACTGGATGTTGCGGGGGTTGCAGGTTACTGGATGTTGTGGGGGTTGCAGGTTACTGGATGTTGTGGGGGTTGCAGGTTACTGGATGTTGCGGGGGTTGCAGGTTACTGGATGTTGTGGGGGTCACAGGTTACTGGATGTTGTGGGGGTTGCAGGTTACTGGATGTTGTGGGGTCGCAGGTTACTGGATGTTGCGGGGGTCACAGGTTACTGGATGTTGCGGGGGTCACAGGTTACTGGATGTTGCGGGGGTCACAGGTTACTGGATGTTGTGGGGTTGCAGGTTACTGGATGTTGTGGGGGTCACAGGTTACTGGATGTTGCGGGGGTCACAGGTTACTGGATGTTGTGGGGGTCACAGGTTACTGGATGTTGTGGGGGTCACAGGTTACTGGATGTTGTGGGGGTTGCAGGTTACTGGATGTTGTGGGGGTTGGAGGTTACTGGATGTTGTGGGGGTTGGAGGTTACTGGATGTTGTGGGGGTCACAGGTTACTGGATGTTGTGGGGGTTGCAGGTTACTGGATGTTGTGGGGGTTGGAGGTTACTGGATGTTGTGGGGGTTGGAGGTTACTGGATGTTGTGGGGGTCGCAGGTTACTGGATGTTGCGGGGGTTGCAGGTTACTGGATGTTGTGGGGGTTGGAGGTTACTGGATGTTGTGGGGGCACAGGTTACTGGATGTTGTGGGGGCGCAGGTTACTGGATGGTGTGGGGGCGCAGGTTACTGGATGTTGTGGGGTCGCAGGTTACTGGCTGTTTGTGGGGGTCGCAGGTTACTGGCTGTTTGTGGAGGTTGCAGGTTACTGGCTGTTTGTGGGGGTCGCAGGTTACTGGAAGTTGTGGGGGTCGCAGGTTGTGGTGAACCATAGATGGTTACCACTATGGGTACTGAACCATAGATGGTCAGCACTATGGGTACTTGTACATATGTTACTGTTGTCACTGTTGGGGTTAGGGTTGGGGTGTTCTACCTGTTGGTATTGTTCTGTGGTACACTCCGGTTGGCTCCGCCTACCTGTAGGAGTATAAAGGTCACT
Source organism: Mustelus asterias (assembly GCF_964213995.1). NCBI lineage: Eukaryota > Metazoa > Chordata > Chondrichthyes > Carcharhiniformes > Triakidae > Mustelus > Mustelus asterias. The sequence continues at coordinate 33,810,864 of NC_135811.1, read as the reverse complement.
GCACTGCCTGGTGACCCTTTAGTCTGGGATTGTATTGTTAAGCAGTATGCTCCATTCTTGTTACTAATAAAAGCCTTTATTTCCCGGGTACGATCCAGCCTCCCAAGTGATTTAATCGCGCATCACAGGTTACTGGATGTTTGTGGAGGTCGCAGGTTACTGGCTGTTTGTGGGGGTCGCAGGTTACTGGATGTTGTGGGGGTTGCAGGTTACTGGATGTTGTGGGGGTTGCAGGTTACTGGATGTTGTGGGGGTTGGAGGTTACTGGATGTTGTGGGGCCGCAGGTTACTGGATGTTGTGGGGGTCACAGGTTACTGGATGTTGCGGGGGTTGCAGGTTACTGGATGTTGTGGGGGTTGCAGGTTACTGGATGTTGCGGGGGTTGCAGGTTACTGGATGTTGCGGGGGTTGCAGGTTACTGGATGTTGTGGGGGTTGCAGGTTACTGGATGTTGTGGGGGTTGCAGGTTACTGGATGTTGCGGGGGTTGCAGGTTACTGGATGTTGTGGGGGTCACAGGTTACTGGATGTTGTGGGGGTTGCAGGTTACTGGATGTTGTGGGGTCGCAGGTTACTGGATGTTGCGGGGGTCACAGGTTACTGGATGTTGCGGGGGTCACAGGTTACTGGATGTTGCGGGGGTCACAGGTTACTGGATGTTGTGGGGTTGCAGGTTACTGGATGTTGTGGGGGTCACAGGTTACTGGATGTTGCGGGGGTCACAGGTTACTGGATGTTGTGGGGGTCACAGGTTACTGGATGTTGTGGGGGTCACAGGTTACTGGATGTTGTGGGGGTTGCAGGTTACTGGATGTTGTGGGGGTTGGAGGTTACTGGATGTTGTGGGGGTTGGAGGTTACTGGATGTTGTGGGGGTCACAGGTTACTGGATGTTGTGGGGGTTGCAGGTTACTGGATGTTGTGGGGGTTGGAGGTTACTGGATGTTGTGGGGGTTGGAGGTTACTGGATGTTGTGGGGGTCGCAGGTTACTGGATGTTGCGGGGGTTGCAGGTTACTGGATGTTGTGGGGGTTGGAGGTTACTGGATGTTGTGGGGGTTGGAGGTTACTGGATGTTGTGGGGGTTGGAGGTTACTGGATGTTGTGGGGGTCGCAGGTTACTGGATGTTGCGGGGGTTGCAGGTTACTGGATGTTGTGGGGGTTGGAGGTTACTGGATGTTGTGGGGGTTGGAGGTTACTGGATGTTGTGGGGGTCACAGGTTACTGGATGTTGTGGGGGTTGGAGGTTACTGGATGTTGTGGGGGTTGCAGGTTACTGGATGTTGTGGGGGTCACAGGTTACTGGATGTTTTGGGGGGGTTGCAGGTTACTGGATGTTGTGGGGTCGCAGGTTACTGGATGTTTTGGGGGGGTTGCAGGTTACTGGATGTTGTGGGGTCGCAGGTTACTGGATGTTGTGGGGGTCACAGGTTACTGGATGTTTTGGGGGGGTTGCAGGTTACTGGATGTTGCGGGGGTTGCAGGTTACTGGATGTTGTGGGGGTCGGAGGTTACTGGATGTTGTGGGGGTCGCAGGTTACTGGATGTTGCGGGGGGGTTGCAGGTTACTGGATGTTGTGGGGGTCACAGGTTACTGGATGTTGTGGGGGTCACAGGTTACTGGATGTTGTGGGGGTCACAGGTTACTGGATGTTGTGGGGGGGTTGCAGGTTACTGGATGTTGTGGGGGTCACAGGTTACTGGATGTTTTGGGGGTTGCAGGTTACTGGATGTTGTGGGGGTTGCAGGTTACTGGATGTTGTGGGGGTTGCAGGTTACTGGATGTTGTGGGGGTTGCAGGTTACTGGATGTTGTGGGGGTTGCAGGTTACTGGATGTTGTGGGGGTCACAGGTTACTGGATGTTGTGGGGGTTGCAGGTTACTGGATGTTGTGGGGGTCGGAGGTTACTGGATGTTGTGGGGGTTGCAGGTTACTGGATGTTGCGGGGGTCACAGGTTTCTGGATGTTGTGGGGGTTGCAGGTTACTGGATGTTGTGGGGGTCACAGGTTACTGGATGTTGTGGGGGTCACAGGTTACTGGATGTTGTGGGGGTCGCAGGTTACTGGATGTTGTGGGGGTCACAGGTTACTGGATGTTGTGGGGGTCGCAGGTTACTGGATGTTGTGGGGGTCACAGGTTACTGAATGTTGTGGGGGTCACAGGTTACTGGATGTTGTGGGGGTCGCAGGTTACTGGATGTTGTGGGGGTCACAGGTTACTGGATGTTGTGGGGGTCACAGGTTACTGGATGTTGTGGGGGTTGCAGGTTACTGGATGTTTGGGGGGGTCGCAGGTTACTGGATGTTGTGGGGGTCACAGGTTACTGGATGTTGTGGGGGTCACAGGTTACTGGATGTTGTGGGGTTCACAGGTTACTGGATGTTGTGGGGGTTGCAGGTTACTGGATGTTTGGGGGGGTCGCAGGTTACTGGATGTTGTGGGGGTCACAGGTTACTGGATGTTGTGGGGGTTGCAGGTTACTGGATGTTTTGGGGGGGTCGCAGGTTACTGGATGTTGTGGGGGTTGCAGGTTACTGGATGTTGTGGGGGTCGGAGGTTACTGGATGTTGTGGGGGTTGCAGGTTACTGGATGTTTAGGGGGTCGCAGGTTACTGGATGTTGTGGGGGTCACAGGTTACTGGATGTTTGGGGGAGTTGCAGGTTACTGGATGTTTTGGGGGGGTCGCAGGTTGCTGGATGTTGTGGGGGTCGCAGGTTACTGGATGTTGTGGGGGTCGCAGGTTACTGGATGTTGTGGGGGTCGCAGGTTACTGGATGTTGTGGGGGTCACAGGTTACTGGATGTTTTGGGGGGGTCGCAGGTTACTGGATGTTGTGGGGGTCACAGGTTACTGGATGTTGTGGGGGTTGCAGGTTACTGGATGTTTTGGGGGGGTCGCAGGTTACTGGATGTTGTGGGGGTCACAGGTTACTGGATGTTGTGGGGGTCACAGGTTACTGGATGTTGTGGGGGTTGCAGGTTACTGGATGTTGTGGGGGTTGCAGGTTACTGGATGTTGTGGGGGTCGGAGGTTACTGGATGTTGTGGGGGTTGCAGGTTACTGGATGTTGTGGGGGTTGCAGGTTACTGGATGTTGTGGGGGTCGGAGGTTACTGGATGTTGTGGGGGTCACAGGTTACTGGATGTTGTGGGGGTTGCAGGTTACTGGATGTTGTGGGGGTCGGAGGTTACTGGATGTTGTGGGGGTCGGAGGTTACTGGATGTTGTGGGGGTCGGAGGTTACTGGATGTTGTGGGGGTCGCAGGTTACTGGATGTTGTGGGGGTTGCAGGTTACTGGATGTTGTGGGGGTCGGAGGTTACTGGATGTTGTGGGGGTTGGAGGTTACTGGATGTTGTGGGGGTCGCAGGTTACTGGATGTTGTGGGGGTCGGAGGTTACTGGATGTTGTGGGGGTTGCAGGTTACTGGATGTTGTGGGGGTTGCAGGTTACTGGGTGTTGTGGGGGTCACAGGTTACTGGATGTTGTGGGGGTCGCAGGTTACTGGATGTTGTGGGGGTTGCAGGTTACTGGATGTTGTGGGGGTCACAGGTTACTGGATGTTGTGGGGGTCGCAGGTTACTGGATGTTGTGGGGTCGCAGGTTACTGGATGTTGCGGGGGTCACAGGTTACTGGATGTTGTGGGGTTGCAGGTTACTGGATGTTGTGGGGGTTGCAGGTTACTGGATGTTGTGGGGGTCGGAGGTTACTGGATGTTGTGGGGTCGCAGGTTACTGGATGTTGTGGGGGTTGCAGGTTACTGGATGTTGTGGGGTCGCAGGTTACTGGATGTTGTGGGGGTCGCAGGTTACTGGATGTTTAGGGGGTCACAGGTTACTGGATGTTGTGGGGGTTGCAGGTTACTGGATGTTGTGGGGGTCACAGGTTACTGGATGTTGTGGGGGTTGCAGGTTACTGGATGTTGTGGGGGTCGGAGGTTACTGGATGTTGCGGGGGTTGCAGGTTACTGGATGTTGTGGGGGTCGCAGGTTACTGGATGTTGTGGGGGTTGCAGGTTACTGGATGTTGTGGGGGTCACAGGTTACTGGATGTTGTGGGGGTTGCAGGTTACTGGATGTTTAGGGGGTCACAGGTTACTGGATGTTGTGGGGGTTGCAGGTTACTGGATGTTGTGGGGGTCACAGGTTACTGGATGTTGTGGGGGTTGCAGGTTACTGGATGTTGTGGGGGTCGGAGGTTACTGGATGTTGCGGGGGTTGCAGGTTACTGGATGTTGTGGGGGTCGCAGGTTACTGGATGTTGTGGGGGTTGCAGGTTACTGGATGTTGTGGGGGTCACAGGTTACTGGATGTTGTGGGGGTTGCAGGTTACTGGATGTTGTGGGGGTTGCAGGTTACTGGATGTTGTGGGGGTTGCAGGTTACTGGATGTTGTGGGGGTCGGAGGTTACTGGATGTTGCGGGGGTTGCAGGTTACTGGATGTTGCGGGGGTCACAGGTTACTGGATGTTGTGGGGGTTGCAGGTTACTGGATGTTGTGGGGGTTGCAGGTTACTGGATGTTGTGGGGGTTGCAGGTTACTGGATGTTGTGGGGGTTGCAGGTTACTGGATGTTGTGGGGGTTGCAGGTTACTGGATGTTGTGGGGGTTGCAGGTTACTGGATGTTGTGGGGGTCACAGGTTACTGGATGTTGTGGGGGTTGCAGGTTACTGGATGTTGTGGGGGTTGCAGGTTACTGGATGTTGTGGGGGTTGCAGGTTACTGGATGTTGGGGGGGTCACAGGTTACTGGATGTTGTGGGGGTTGCAGGTTACTGGATGTTGCGGGGGTTGCAGGTTACTGGATGTTGTGGGGGTCACAGGTTACTGGATGTTGTGGGGGTTGCAGGTTACTGGATGTTGTGGGGGTTGCAGGTTACTGGATGTTGTGGGGGTTGCAGGTTACTGGATGTTGGGGGGGTCACAGGTTACTGGATGTTGTGGGGGTTGCAGGTTACTGGATGTTGCGGGGGTTGCAGGTTACTGGATGTTGTGGGGGTCACAGGTTACTGGATGTTGGGGGGGTCACAGGTTACTGGATGTTGTGGGGGTTGCAGGTTACTGGATGTTGTGGGGGTCGCAGGTTACTGGATGTTGTGGGGGTCGCAGGTTACTGGCTGTTGTGGGGGTCGCAGGTTACTGGATATTAGGAAGTTTCGCAGGTTACTGAATATTGGCGATGGTTGTTGGACATTGGCCTGTTGCTTGCTGCTGGATTTTTACTTAAATCAGAGCTTGAGTGCTAGAGACCCTTTGAACATATCACCAGCACTTCCTTGCAGGTCAGGTGACGATGCAGTTGCTGCCCCACTGCCAGCCCCCAGGAGCTGAGTGGTCAGTGAGCCTGACTGCTGGGTGTTAATTGGTCAGGCTCTGAGTGATTGCACCGTGCCAATGGTGGGCAGCTTGGGAGGGTCTTTGGCACCTGTGTAAGATTTTGCCCCTACATCCTCACTGGAGCTCCAAAAGGCCTGGGTCATGAATCACATTGTTTCATGATCACCTCCTCAATGAAGGACATAGTTTTTATAAAAATAATGCATAAATTCATCATACAGGAACTGCACCAAAATTTAAAATAAAAAGGCTGAATGATTGACTTCTTTGCAATTGAATGCAAAATCACTTGGTTAATTTTATCCCATCATTGATGTATCAATATCATGACTGGGCCCTGGTAGCTTTTGACAGTAAAGGGCTGGACACCTTGCTGCTGTAAACTATTGAACATTCATTGACTATTTACACTATTTACAGAGACAGATTTTAGCAGGACTCCTCAGTTACATATAACCTGGCATCATCTGACACCACTGATGATGCACTCCAGCTATTAGCATAGCAGCTATTAGAGGAGATGGTGGTGTTGTGCTATTGTCATTGGACTAGTAATCCAGAGATCCAGGGGAATGCTCTGAGGCTGATGGTGAAATTTGAATTCAGTAAAAATCTGAAATTAATAGTCTAATGATGGCCGTGAACCCATTGTCAATTGTTGTAAAAACCCACCTGGTTCACTAATGTCCTTTAGGAAAGGAAATCTGCCATCCTTACCCAGTCTGGCCTACATGTGACTCCAGACCAACAGTAATGTGGTTGATTCTTAAATGCCTCTGAAACTCAGTTCAAGGGTAATTAGGGAGGGGCAATAAATGCTGGACCAGCCAGTGATGCCTACATCCCATGAATGAAAAAAAACTTTATGCTACAGCACCCCCCCAACTCTTTCATTCTGCTCATAAAGGATTTACAATTTTATCCTATTCCCCATACCCACTCCAAACCCGACGGCGCCTGTCTCCAGCTGTGTTTGCAGTTATTTTTGAGGATGCTTAGGCCCATCTTTCCCTTGGAAGGCACTTACTCCACCGACAAGAGATTTCTAATTCCAGTGCGCAGTATAATGGCGATGAACATAGATTTTCATTTTCTTCTCTTCTCTCCCTTTCCCTTCTTCTTGGTAATTTGGAGAAAGCTTGGACTGCTGGCTGCTCTTGCTTGAAAGAACGAAGCTTGTTCAGCTCCTGTGCATCTGTGGAGGGTCTACAACGTTCCACTGCTGCAAGGAACAAAATATTATGTAACGCCTCATCCACGAATGAATCAAGAAAGAATAAAGAATATCCCAAAACAAAATGGTGACAGGTCTGTTAATACTGTAGGAATTTCTTTTTCTGTAGGTAGTGGTTCACACTCTGTTCAGTGTGAATTTGCTCCTCAGTGGGTCTGGACATATCTGGAACTTCATCAGGACATACGCAATCACCAGCATCAGCAGTGAAAGAAACATACAAAGGCATAAAAATTACACTTTCCTATGGATCTATGGTTCAGTAAGATCTGTAGTAAGCACCTCTGGAGTTTTCTGATCTCAAGATTTAACATCAGACGCCTCAACAGCAGGGATTTGTTCTACAACAGTTACCGTGGCAATACGAAGAACTTCTGGACTTGGTTCTTCATTGTACAAAAGAGTTGCCTCATCAGTATGTTGTTGTCTGTCATTGGTGTCTTCAGTAGAATGAACAGACAGATTCACATCTTTATCACCTTCTTTAATCATATTCTGATCCTCTTCAGCAGAGGTATCTGGGCTGACATTACCATCATTATTGTCATCATCATTATCATCTTTATCCACGCTGTCTTCACAAAGTAAAGCGAGGTTCAGGATCTCCTCCAGTGACAAATCCTCAATATCAGTGGCACCCTGGATATCATCCTCCTCCACTCCTTCCAGAAAGAGCAAGTAAAGGTCTAGAATGTCATCTTGCAGCTAGTCACCTTCATCCCTGGTGCACTTGCATCCTCTTGCCTCACCTCAAAGAGAAATGAACGACCTATGATGTCCTCCTGTGGTTGCAGGGATGGAGATTTGTCCATGAAGACTAATTCACAGCTTTTGAATCAACTTGAGTTTCATCTGCAACTGGTGGATAAAGAAGATTCAAAGCTACACAAACTTTTCTGTTCAACAAAGAACAACGTAGGTCAGGAAGGACACATAGAGAATTGATGAGCTGTGTACCACCATAACCAAATGTAACAGTCATGTCTCCCTGCACCTTGAGTGGAATACCCACTGCACCATGAATTTGAATGGTAGACAGCTGGAGAAATCAGATGTCAGCCATGGTGTTACAATGGAAAGAATGGACACTCCTGTTCCTGTGTCCAGTTTAAAATTCATCTTCTGGCCATTAGCCATGATATCAGCATACCAGAAATCTTGCAGCTCTGCCAATTCACCCAATAAAAATATATCCTGTACTTCAATTTCATCGAGTTCTTGGACACTCATAGATTGAAATCGTCTTGACCTGAAGATGGAAGTTTCCTGTTGCTGTGGCATTCTATTTTCAAATACCCCCTCTTGTGGCAAGAGCGACTCTCGGCATTGATGGCTGGGCAGGCATCACACCGATAAGGTCTTTTCCTGCTGTATCATGGACAATGAACAACTGATACCAGGAATTATCTTTCTATTGTCCCAGGTCTCCTTCCCCTTTAGCTTATTGCATGTGTCTAACTCCTGCAACGGCATTCTTCTGAGTACGGATGGAGGTCCCACAAGGATATGTTCAAATTCTGGCAGCACGGCGGCACAGTGGCGAGCATTGCTGCCTCACAATTCCAGGGACCCGGGTTCAATTCCCAGCTTGGGTCACTGTCTGTGCGGAGTCTGCACGTTCTCCCCGTGTCTGCGTGGGTTTCCTCCGGATGCTCCAGTTTCCTTCCATGGTCCGAAAGACGTGCTGGTTAGGTGCATTGGCTATGCTAAATTCTCCCTCAGTGTACCCAAACAGGTGCCGGAGTGTGCCGAGTAGGGATTTTCTCAGTAACTTCATTGCAGTGTTAATGTAAGCCTATTTGTGACACTAATAAATAAACTAAGTTCTGGGCAGAGAAAGAGCAAAGAGTATCAATAAATGTGCTCCATTTGAGAGGCAACTCTCAAGGTTATTTAGTTGAAGAGCTGCTCAATTACCATGGCAACTAGAAGCTGAGAGCTGGTTGGCATTGGGGACAAGGCTCTGCAATTATCTGGGCTGTGAGTTTGAGTCATGTAGGTTCCTTACTGATCCCACTGGGATTCTACCTAAAATAAACTGAAGAAAGTTCACAGGGGCCAATATTGCGGAGCTTGCTTGATGGATCAGGTGGTCTTTTTCTGTCCCTCATGTTTGTATGTTTATCATTGGCAAGTTACTCAAGTGGGCATGGAGTCTTATGGCACCGTTGTTCTGGTAATATTACCCGCCCCCACCATAACCCCAACTGAGCAGAAAATTTCAGTCAAAAAAATCATTCCAAGCCCTAGCTGTGTAATGCACATTTATTTGATTTGATTTATTCGTGTCACATGTATTAGTATACAGTGAAAACTATTGTTTCTTGTGTACTATACAGACAAAGCATGCCGTTCATAGAGAAGGAAAGGAGAGGGTGTAGAATGCAATGTTACAGTCATAGCGAGGGTGTAGAGAAAAATCAGTTTAATATATGGTAGGTCCATTCAAAAGTCTGATGGCAGCATGGAGCAAGCTGTTCTTGAATCGTTTGGTACATGACCTCAGACTTTTGTATCTTTTTCCCGATGGAAGAAGGCGAAAGAAAGGATATCCGGGATACATGGGGTCCTTGGCTATGCTGATTGCTTTTCCAAGGCAGTGGGAAGTGTAGACAGAGTCAATGGATGGGAGGCTGGTTTGTGTGATGGACAGGTCTTCATTCACAACCCCTTGTAGTTTCTTGCGGTCTTGGGCATAGCAAGAGGCATACCAAGTTGTGATACAGCCAGAAAGGATGCTTTCTATAGTGCATCTGTAAAAGTTGGTGAGAGTCGTGGTGGATATGCCGAATTTCCTTAGCCTCCTGAGAAAGTAGAGGTATTGGTGGACTTCCTTAACTATAACGTTGGCGTGGAGGGACCAGGACAGGTTGTTGGTGATCTGAACACCTAGAAACTTGAAGCTCTTGATCATTTCCACTTCATCCCTGTTGACGTAGAACTTCCACCCACCTGACGAAGGAACAGCCAATTCCGAAAGCTAGTGGCGTTTGCTACAAATAGGTTTGAGGATGGATACTTGTGTGTCACTGCCTGCACTAGTAAAACTCACTTGCTTGCAACTTGCATTAGAAACGGCCTCCACTCCCTTTCGACTATTATCAGACACATAGGCCTCCGCTCTCCATACCCAATACTGCATGGGCCCAGCTCTGAACTCACTTTAGTGTCTTGTGCAGTCAACATTGTATTTTCTGCCCCGGTGTCTCTGCTGTCTTGAAGCCGGTTGACAACAGAACAAATATGACTATCGTTTGATTTCACATGTATGGATGCTTCACTATTAAAACGGTTAGCTTCTTGTCCACCTTGTTTAAAATAAGATTTGAGTTCCCCGTTCTTGGACCAGTGTGGGCCAAATATTCTGTGGAGTGGAAATTGCCGCTGGAATGCCACTCTGCTCCTTTTTCTTCCCCAACACCAGATCTCTGCATTTCTGGCTCAGACTCTTGGAACAGGGCCTCTTTAGAAATGTGGCTTGTACCCCTTCTCAGAGTTCTTCTTCGTAATGCGGGTTTGTCAGGGGAAGCCAACACCCACCCTCTTTTTACAGCACTAGTTGCCATATTCCAGTATGTAATCATTTACCAACACGCTGAGAAGCTTTAGAACATTTAAATCAATTTTTCAATGTGTTGGTGAATGAACTAAGAGGAGTTTCATTCTTTTATTGCTAGATTACTGCATAGCATTTAGTGCTTGTAGCATCATATCCAGTCATTCTTTCTTTAGTCTACTGAGACCATAGTGAATAGAAGTAAACTTAAATGTTCTGCTGGTGAATGACGACAAAGTTGATACATGAATAGCACCTTTTGCCACTCGGATTTTGAGAAACATTTTTCATAACAGATTTATTTCAACAGATCCCTATACTTACGTGTGTTCTTGAAGGAAATTGACAATGGAGTGCCTTTTGCCCAGCTGTCCTTTCTTATATTTTGTAAGATTACCACTGAATTGCTCCTGACTATAACTTGCAAATCGTTTGGTATTTGTATCCTAAGATCTTGATACATAAAGGGCCGTATAAAAAAGGGGCAATCTGCTAATATTTACTCCATTTTTGAACAAAACTCTGCATCTGATAAGATGGTAGTTTTCTTCCAATTTATTACAGCATAAGGAAGATTATTGTCGCAATCAAACAACTCAATCAGTTTGCTTTCCCCCTATAACTGGGTATTAGTATAAAATTTTTGTAACCTCTTAACAAAAACTAAGAGTTCCATTTTTTGCACCGTTATGCATTAATCCAGGAAATATTCTTTGCAGAATTGTAGTGAACGAAACAGGATTTCAGACAATGGACCAGTGATAGGCAACCTAGGCTAGTGAGTGGGCTACATGAGTGGCCCCCCTTCATCTCAGTGGGCCACAAGATTGAAATTGGACTTGTTCATTAACCATGACCCCATGAATAAAATTAAATATATTTAATACACATCAAATATTTCATAACAAGTGATAGAAAATGCCTAATCATTCATGCATGAAAGAACTGATCAACTTCAAGGTTAAAAAGAAAATAAATATTTACACTTTTGATGCAGAGGGATTGCACAGCTCTCACAGTCACTGCTGAGTGCAATCAGCATGCACCTCATATTTCATTTGCCATTGCTTTACGTTCGTATCACTTCAGTCATACCGGCAGGAAAAAAAACTATGCAGATGGAAATCAGCTGAATGTGGCAACCATGCATGTGGGCAGTGGTCAACAAAATGTCTGGTGGGCCGCATTCAGAACCCAGATGGGCCGCATGTGTTCCCTGGGCCGTAGGTTACCCACCACTGCAATAGACTATGAACTTGTATTCTTTGCCATAATAGAAGGAGACACCCCTGTGCAGAATGGAAATTCTTCATGCACAGGTTTGAACAAGACTCCTTCACCGCACAGGACCTTCAACCGATGCTATACACTAGATATATCGATGACATTTTCTTCCTTTGGAGTCATGGTGAGCAATCACTGAAACAACTATATGATGACATCAACAAGTTCCATCCCACCATCAGATTCACCATGGACTACTCTCCGGAATCGGTTGCATTCTTTGACACACGCATCTCCATTAAGGACGGTCACCTCAGCACCTCACTGTACCGCAAGCCCACGGATAACCTCATGAGGCTCCACTTCTCCAGCTTCCACCCTAAACACGTAAAAGAAGCCATCCCCTACGGACAAGCCCTCCGAATACACAGGATCTGCTCGGATGAGGAGGATCGCAACAGACACCTCCAGACGCTGAAAGATGCCCTCATAAGAACAGGATATGGCGCTCGGCTCATCGATCAACAGTTCCGACGCGCCACAGCGAAAAGCCGCACCGACCTCCTCAGAAGACAAACACGGGACACGGTGGACAGAGTACGCTTCGTCGTCCAGTACTTCCCCGGAGCGGAGAAGCTACAGCATCTCCTCCAGAGCCTTCAACATGTCATTGATGAAGATGAACATCTCGCCAAGGCCATCCCCACACCCCCACTTCTTGCCTTCAAACAACCACGCAACCTCAAACAGACCATTGTCCGCAGCAAACTACCCAGCCTTCATTAGAACAGTGACCACGACACCACACAACCCTGCCACAGCAACCTCTGCAAGACGTGCCGGATCATCGACACGGATGTCATCATCTCACGTGAGAACACCATCTACCAGGTACACGGTACCTACTCTTGCAACTCGGCCAACATTGTCTACCTGATACGCTGCAGGAAAGGATGTCCCGAGGCATGGTACATTGGGGAAACCATGCAGACGCTACGACAACGGATGAATGAACACCGCTCAACAATCACCAGGCAAGGCTGTTCTCTTCCTGTGGGGGAGCACTTCAGCAGTCACGGGCATTCAGCCTTGGATCTTCAGATAAGCGTTCTCCAAGGCGGCCTTCACGACACACGACAGCGCAGAGTCGCTGAGCAGAAACTGATAGCCAAGTTCCGCACACATGAGGACGGCCTAAACCGGGATGTTGGATTTATGTCACATTATCAGTAACCCCCACAGCTTTCCCCCTGATCTTGCAGAATCTCACTAGCTGTTCTGTCTGGAGACAATACACATCTCTTTAACCTGTGTTGAATGCTCCCTCCACCCACATTGTCTGTACCTTTAAGACCTGGCTGGCTGTAGAGATTTGCATTCTAATTAGTATTCTGTAACTTGATTTCTGTGTCTGTGCACTGTTGGAGAACAGATATCCACTCCATCTGACGAAGGAGCTGTGCTCCGAAAGCTTATGGTATTTGCTACCAAATAAACCTGTTGGACTTTAACCTGGTGTTGTGAGACTTCTTACTGTGCTTACCCCAGTCCAACGCCGGCATCTCCACAGAATGGAAATTCCCAGCCAAGCAAGAGTCCTCAACTTTGATGTTAAATGTTTGGTGCAGATAGATATGCTAAGTAAAAGGACAAAACAAAGGCAATAAAATATCAGAACAAATATAAATTGAATTTCATCTGTGTTGGTCTTTGAGATTGATTTATGTCAGGGAGGTAGAGAATTGTACTTGCGAGCTATGCAATGAGGCAAAATCTCATGCTGCTCTTGATCCCACAGAATTTCTGGTGAATTATTGTGAAAGCAGACAATTGCAGTACAAATAATAAATACGCCATGATACAATCATAAATAAAAGCAGCAAAATGAATACCGTACTGTACAATAAAATTCTGCCTTCATTCAGCTTGTGGAGAAATCAAGGAACATTAGATGGCTCAATAATTGATCATTGTTCACTCATTGCTTTAATATATTTGTATGATCTAATAAATAGTACAGACCCAATTCAGAGAACGTAAGATATTTATTATTCATGAAACCATATTCTTTGTTCCAAAAAGGCATATTTTCTGAAAATAAGTGAAGCATCCACTCGAAAATGCACAAAGTAAATTTATATTAAAAGTACAACAATAAAATAACCTTGTACTGACGAGAAACAAAAAAGCTTTATAATTAGATTTTTTTATCTCATCTTTACAAAACAGAAGAAACTCATTTGTATTTGTAATTAAACCTTTCATCATAAAAACAGCTACCACCAGAGACAGTTTCTGTGCGATGAACCTAAACAACAAAGTTAATTCATTTGAATATTTAGCAATTATTGAAATGTATTTCTGTTCTCCAATAAAATATTTTAAAAGGCATTTAGCCGAACAGATATTGGATTCAAAATATTCACGATAAAAATGGAAAAATATCTATTCCGGAATGTTTGTATACGACAACAATAAGACTGTATTTGAAACCCAATTTGCAAGGGTTCGCTGGTTATTTATGGATTGAATTTAAGAAAAGCGTTGTTAAGGAAAAATCTTGTTTCAATTTCAATACAAAATGAGATTCAAGTCCTCAAATTTTGAATTTCTTTCTCGAGATTTATCCTTCCTTCAAAATTCAACTCAATCATCTGCATTTTCAATCTTGCATTGGTCAAAATATTGAACTGTCACAAACTTTATTAAAAATGGAAAGCAATTGAACACGAAAAATAATAGATGGAAATGTCTTTAGTGCACTTTTTGTGGATAAGTCAAAAATATGAGCGATAAACTCAAACAGTTATTGGCTACAATATTATTTCATGTGTAAGTAAGAGAAAGTGCTTCTAATGCCTTGGTGTACAAAACACAATCATTCATATTCCATTAGGTTGACGTGTTCAAATTTTAATAAAGCAATTAATCTTTTCAACTATGTAATCTGCCATCCTAGGCCTGCACTGTCCTCTGACAGGTTTTGAACCTGTGCTCACACAATAAAACTTTTAATATATGTCATGGAACAGCTGACAGTATTACTTCAAAACATAGTTTAGTCTGTAGCAGACTAAAATGCCAGAGAGGAGATTTAATTTCAGGTCTGGAGACAAAATCTGTCCGCTAACATCCAAAAAATAATAATCAATTTATCCCCCTTCCCTTATCTTCCAAAGGTGCTAAAAACCATTCTAAGCATGTCAGTTGTCCTCCAGCACCCTACCCAAGTAACTATTATTTATCAGAGAGTATTAGCAGAATATTACTCCATGAGAAACATCGCAGATAAATCCAACCTTGTCCCCATCCAACATCAGCACATGTATATTTCCAATAGGGATTCGTTGACAGCAATCTGGATTGAGAGCTTTGAATATTTTTTTTTCCCTTGCTAATAGTGTGTAATGGAATCTTTATTTATTTGTTCATGGGATGTGAGCAGCACTGACTCAGCCAACATTTATTGTCCATCCTTGAGGGCATTTAAGAGTCAACCACATTGCTGTGGGTCTGGAGTCACATGTAAGCCAGGTTGGGTAAGGAAGACAGATTTCCTTCATCAGTGAACCAAATGGGTTTTTACGGCAATGATGGTCGTAATTAGGCTTTTCATCGCAAACTTTTTTCTTGAATTCTAATTTCACCATCTGCTATGATGGGTGTCACTGAGAATCACTGATTGATCTCTCTGTGGGGCTGGTTGAGTTCCCCTGGTAACTGTCAGTGGGCCTGCCCAGCTAGAACTCATTACCTGAGCCTTTTATAAGGCAAGCCCAGGACAGGGCCTGCTGAATTATAGTCCCACACAGGGACCAATGTGCATACACCACGGTTTTACTTTGCATTCTGTAATAAACTATGTTCTTTTCCAGTCAGGCTCACTGAGTCATTATAGTGGGATTCGAACCCGGGACCCCAGAGCGTTACCCTGGGTCTCTGGATTACTCATTCAGCGACAATACCACTACGCCACTGTCCCCCTGTTGTTAGAGTGTGATGGAATACTCTCTGGTTAGCAAGGTCATAGAGAAAGCAAACACTAGACTTTGTATGTTGAGGAATTGGATTGAAACGTAGGGAAGTTGTGCTAAAACTGTATTGAACTTTGGTTAGACCACACTTATGGTGGAATCTTCCAGTCCTGCTGGCATCTACGGTGTTTCGCTTGGCTCGGCCTTTCTGCCATTGGGGAACCTATTGCAGGGGGTTGCCTCTAGCAGGACTGGAAGATCTCGCTGGGAGGAAGGGCTTGAAAATTCTACCCTTAGATTACTGTTTGCGGTTCTAATCACCATATTATAGAAAAGATATCAAGGCATTGGAGGAGATACAGATTTGCAAGCATGATATCAGAAATGTGTGAGCACCCATATCAAGAAAGGATTTATTTATCCATTCATGAGATACAGACATTGCTGGCTAAACCAATATTTATTACCCATCCCTAATTGCCCTTGAGAAAGTTGATGACCCACTTTCATGTACTGCTGTAGTCCATGTTATGTAGGTGCACCCACAGTGCTGTATGGAAGGGAGTTCCAGGATTTTGACCCAGCAACATTGAAGGAATGGTGTTCCAAGTCAGGATAGTGTGTGGCTTGGAGGGGAACTTGAAGGTGCTGGTGTTCCCATGCATCTGCTGCCCTTGTCCTTTTAGATGGTAGAAGTCATGAATTTGGAAGGTGAAGGAGCCTTGTTGAGTGAATTTATAGACTGGGTCTCTGTACTCTCAAGAAAAGAAGGTTGACGGGTGGTCTATAGAGGTCTTTAAAATTATGAAATGTGTTGATAGAATGGACACAGAGAGAATATTTCCTCTTGTGAGGAAGAGCACTGAAAGCCATCAAAATGAGATAGTCACTAAAAAATCCAAAAGGGAATTCAGAAGAAACTTCTTTACCAAAAGACTGCTGAGAATGTGGAACACACCACCATGGCGAGTGGTTGAAGTTAATAGTATTTAAGGGGAAACTGGACATGAATATGAGGGAGAAGGAAATAGATGGTCATGATCGTAGATTTAGAGGAGAAAAGATATGAGGAGACTTGAGTGGGGCATGAACACTGGCATGAAACCCATATTTCTATGCCATATATAACATGTATATATGTAACTTTCAGCAACTTTCAGCAAGAACTTTCTTACAACTGTATATAATACTTTGTTTTGACTTTCCTACATCATAATAGTTTTTAATTGTATATTTTTGTTGGCATTACCGAGTGGACCCATTTTTGTTACCCCTTTTCTTTTAAGAAACATTTGTATGTTAATTAGGTCATCATTTTTTTTGATCTCATAACATCTGATGTAAAAGCATCAAAATTACCACAGGATGTTAAACCCATTTAACATCTGCTAAAAGAGGGAAGAGTATGACATGAGCTCAGTAAGCATTCCACTGATGACATGGAGACACTAAATTCCACACAAAAATAAATTGACGTGTTGCATTGCAGTTACTGAAATGCAGAGATTTTCTTGATTTATTTATTCACAAGATGTGGGCATTGCTCGCAAAACCAGCATTTATTGCCCATCTCTAATTGCCCTGGAAAAGTAATGGTGAGAACTTGAACCACTTTTTAAAAATTTATGCCTGGGACATGGGCGTCGTAGGCTGGTCAGCATTTTCACCCATCCCTAGTTGCCCTTGGAGGGCAGTTGAGAGTCAACCACATTGCTGTGGCTCTGGAGTCACATGTAGCCCAGACCAGGTAAGGACGGCAGATTTCCTTCCCTAAAGGACATCAGTGAATCTGCAGTGTAAGTACTCCCACAGAGGTTTTAAGAACCATAGAAAATTACAGCTCAGAAACAGGCCTTTTGGCCCTTCTTGTCTGTGCCGAACCATTTTATGCCTAGTCCCACTGACCTGCACTTGGACCATATCCCTCCACACCCCTCTCATCCATGAACCCGATAGAACCATAGAAAATTACAGCTCAGAAACAAGTACCATAGAACCATAGAAAATTACAGCTCAGAAACAGGCCTTTTGGCCCTTCTTGTCTGTGCCGAACCATTTTATGCCTAGTCCCACTGACCTGCACTTGGACCATATCCCTCCACACCCCTCTGTACCTGTATTCCCAGATCCCTCTGTTCAACTGCACTCTTCAGAGTCCTACCATTTACCCTGTACGTTCTTCTTTGGTTTGTCCTTCCAAAGTGCAATATCTCACACTTGTCTGCGTTAAATTCCATTTGCCATTTTTCAGCCCATTTTTCTAGTTGGTCCAAATCCTTCTGCAAGCTTTGAAAACCTTCCTCACTGTCCACTACACCTCCAATCTTTGTATCATCAGCAAACTTGCTGATCCAACTGACCACATTATCATCCAGATCATTGATATAGATGACAAACAACAATGGACCCAACACCGATCCCTGCGGCACACCACTAGTCACAGGCCTCCACTCAGAGAAGCAATCCTCCACAACCACTCTCTGGCTTCTTCCATTGAGCCAGTGTCTTATCCAATTTACTACCTCCCCATGTATACCTAGTGACTGAACCTTCCTAACTAACCTCCCATGAGGGACCTTGTCAAAGGCCTTGCTGAAATCCAGGTAGACAACATCCACCGCCTTCCCTTCATCCACTTTCCTGGTAACCTCCTCGAAAAACTCTAATAGATTGGTCAAACGTGACCTACCACGCACAAAGCCATGTTGACTCTCCCTAATAAATCCCTGTCTATCCAAATATTTGTAGATCCTATCCCTTATCACACCTTCCAATAACTTGCCCACCACCGATGTCAAACTTACTGGCTGATAATTTCCCGGATTTCTTTTGGAACCTTTTTTAAACAACGGAACAACATGAGCCACCCTCCAATCATCCGGCACCTCCCCCGTGAATACTGACATTTTAAATATGTCTGCCAGGGCCCCTGCAAGTTCAACACTAGCTTCCCTCAAGGTCCGTGGGAATACCCTGTCCGGTCCTGGGGATTTATCCACTCTGATTTGCCTCAAGACAGCGAGCACCTCCTCCCCTTTAATCTGTAAAGGTTCCATGGGCTCCCTACCAGTTTGCCCTATTTCCGTAGACTCCATGCCCGTACAGAATTCCAAAATTTTGACTCAGCAACAATGATGTATGCCTTGGACATGATGGTGGTGGGGGAAAGTGTGGTGGATGGTGTGCCAGTTGATTGAGCTAATTTATCCTGGATGGCATTGAGCTTCTTGCATCAGAAGCTGAGTTATTTACCACAGAATAAACTATCCCTGACCTGCTCTTGTAGCTACAATGTTGATGTGATTAAATAAGTTAGGTTTTGGGTCAATGGTGACCTCAGGATGGTGACGGTAGGGGACTCAATGATTGTAATGCCATTGAATGATGACACGAAGAGGAGTTAGAGTCTCTCTTGTTGGAGAAGATCATTGCTTGGAAACTGTGATTTTTATTATTGCTTTCTTTGGATGTGCGTGTCACAGACAAGGCCAGTATTTGCTTCCTGTCCTTAATTGCCCTTGAGAAGGTGGTGGTGAGCTGCCTTCTTGAACCATTGGTTTGGAAAGGAGTCATCTGCCACTTAGCAGCCCAAGCCTGAATATTGTCCGGATCTTGCTGCTTTCAGTGATTGATGCCTGCATTATTTGAGGCATTGTAATTAGAACTGAACACACTGCAATCTTAAAATATCCCCACTTCTGACTTTATGATGGAGGGAAGCAGTTCAAGGTAGTCGGCCCTGGGATGCTAGCCTAAGAAACTCCTTCAGTGATGTCCTGGGAGTGAGATAATTGGTCTCCAATAACATCCAATTCCAATGTGCTGGTTTGACTCCAATCAGTGGAGAGTTTTCCCCTGATTCCCACTGACTTAATGTTTACTCAGGCTCCTTCTTGCCACACTCAGACTAATGTTGACATTGATGACTCTACTGCAGGCCATTGGGGCAGAGGTACCCTTTTGAAGCAACGGTGTTCTGCTTTGTATGGCTGAAGATCTGAAATTGTGTTTGGAAGGCGAAACTTGTGAGTGCTCAGAGATCCAGGAGAAAAAGAATTTCAGAAGGTGAGATTGGAGCCCTGCGAGGTGGGTCATTATTGAAGCTGTCAGAATAGGAGTAATGTTTGGGGAGAATTCAAGTGTGGAGATTGGAAACCCTTTTAAAAAAACAAAGTTTTAGTGAGATTGGATGGCTCACAATGTGACAAACGTCTGGGTGGGTTGCTGAGAAATCCACAGAATCTGGTTTGGTCACATCTGTCATCTATTGTGTAGTGTGTTGTGTTGGAGCACAGTTCACTGTTAGTTCGCTTCAACTTACCTGAATGTCAAGTGTATAAGATAGATATTGTAAGTTGTTAAATCTTTCTGAACTTGTAAAGTTTATTTTTGTTTGTTCAAAACCAATGGAATCTTGTAGCTTTATTCACTTAGTAAGCATCTTGAATCTCAACCTTTATCTACTTCAAACAAAACATTATTGGTCGCTAACCAGATCTCGCACCCCCCCCCCCCCCCCCCCCCACCCCCCGCCGCCCCCCATGACCGGAGGTTTGACCAATTATCACAACAGGTTTTATTCTGATAGTTCATCATTGGAGTTTTAATGCAGCTTAATGCCTTTATAGGTTATTTCAGAAGATAGTTAAGAGTCAACCACTTTCCAATGGATTTGGAGTGGCATATATATAAGCCATACTGAATCTATGCATTAGTGGAAATATCTTGCAAATCCATATGCCAAAACAAGGAATTCGAAACTTACAATGTGTCTATTAATATTAAAATCCTATCTCTGCATCTATTTCCTTTCTGAAAAACCTTATTTCCTGTTGTCAATATTTGACCTTTCATATGCCAATTTTTTTCAAATTATAAATTCCCAAGTCCACGTTTAATATGGATATTGCCTCGGTAGACTTCTCACATTGTAATGATATCATCCTGCCAAGTATGGCACTGTTGCAAATCACCGTTCCTTAGTTGTAGGAAATAGCAACCAATACTATTTTCAGATGAGATTTTGTTTGCTTTGTCAAATGGATGTAAATGATCTTATGGCATTATTCAAAGACGGAATTGTCCTGGTCGATGTTCATCCCACAACAAGCATCACTAACAAAATATAATGTGGTCTTTAATCTTACTGCTATTTACAGGACACTTTGTGCAAACTGGTTGTCGTGTTTCCTTCATCAGTGACCACACTTCAAAAGTCCTTCAAAGTAACGTGCGGATGCTATGCTATTCTATGCTGCAGAAATGTAAGTTGTTTTGTTATTTAACTAAATTGTTGTAAATATTTCATTGGCTTGTGTGGTCTGCTTTATTACCTGTGCAGTTAGGCAGTACAGAAAATTGGGATAAGTGCAACACAAAACCTTGTGATCAAGTGTAAAGATTCACACGACTATCATCACATATATAAGCTCGCTAACTTCCTCGCGAGTTTCTCGCCCCTTCATTCCTCAGGTGCAAGCTTTACTCCGTTGATCATCTGGAACAGCTGCAGAACATCTGCAGACTGGATGACCTCACTCTACTCACTGAAGGTAACAAAAATAGAAGGGATTTTCTTCAAAAGAAAATCTATCTACTTCCAGCCACTTTACACCACAAATAAAATTAGTCCTACAAAAATTCACAGCGTTATAATGCCCCTAGTTTAGCAGCCACTCTGCTGAACTGTCTTCTGACAACAATGTGGAGCAGTAAACTGTCACATGAATCAGTGGAGTTTGACATTTCTGAACATTGCTACTCAATTGTCTGGTGTAGCTCTGGGTGTCTTGTATTGCTCCTAAGTCACTTTAATTTTGAACAGCAGACAGGTAAGATTATTAGATGTTAAGTCTTGAAATTGTGTATTCTCCAGTACAGTTAAATCATCACCCCAGCAGTTTTAAAAGCTATCTGGCAGGAGGATAATTTGCCCATTTTACTTGGTAAGGAATATAAGATTCAACGCTCAGAGAATCGATGGCTGAACATTAACCTTACATTAAGGAAAATAATGAAGATTTACACAGATTATTACTCACAGATCACACTTTAAAATCCCAGCAGCAAGTTTGTACAGCAATATTACAAAAGATTAAATATTTAAAAATTACATATGGTTAAATGAAGTAGCGTCTGCATGATTTGAAAGTCTACGCATTACCTGAATCATAGAATCTCTATAATGCAGAAGGAGGTCATTCAGCCCATCAAGTCTGCACTGACAACAATCCCACCCAGGCCCAATCCCTGTAACCCCATGTATTTACCCTACTAACTCCCCTTACTAAGGGTCAATTTAGCATGGCCAATCAATCTAACCTGTACATCTTTGGACTGTGGGAGGAAACCAGAGCACCCGGAGGAAACCCACGCAGACATGGGGAGAACGTGCAAATTCCACACAGTCACCCGAGGCCAGAATTGAATCCGGGTGCCTGGCACTGTGAGGCAGCAGTGCTAACCACGGTGCCACAGTGCCGCCCCAGAATGTATTCTGTTTTCCACTGATGTTAAAAGGTTCCAAATTAAGTCTTATTTTCTGGCCTCTTCTAGCTGGAATGACAAGATGATGACCATTGGTGATTTGTGCAACATCAGCAAGAGTCAAAAATGGGAAGGAAATATTATTCAACACCTTTGTTCTTTCACCATTGCAGGTCTAAATGCAATTCACCATAGAAAGCCAGAATTTGGATAGGGTGTAATGATACATTCATAAACTGACTGCAACTTGCATAGACTTTTGATCAGTCAGAAATGTGACTTGACAGGATTTCTCGTAGGTCTGGATTTCCACGGAGTAATAGAAATCATCATAGAAACCCTACAGTACAGAGAGAGGCCATTCAGCCCATCGAGTCTGCACCGATCACAATCCCACCCAGGCCCTACCCCCATATCCCTACATATTTTACCCACTAATCCCTTTAACCTATGCATCTCAGGACACTAAGGGGCAATTTTAGCATAGCCAATCAACCTAACCCACACATCTTTGGACTGTGGGAGGAAACCGGAGCACCCGGAGGAAACCCACGCAGACACGAGGAGAATGTGCAAACTCCACACAGACAGTGACCCAAGCCAGGAATCGAACCCAGGTCCCTGGAGCTGTGAAGCAGCAGTGCTAACCACTGTGCTACCGTGCCGCCCAAACGGCATAACGCGAGTCATAACAACTCTGGAGCCATTTAAAAATGGCAGGCAGGACCTGATTCCGGGTTTCCATCCCATTCCTGGCACTCTTATGTGTCTCTGGCACAAGATAAAGGGACCAGCAGAGAGCCCACACTTGCACTCCCGACTCCAGCTCCATTGCAGGGTCTCCCAGCCCTGAGCACATTTCCCTGGAATCAGGACAGCTTCTCACAGCCCCTGGGAGGATTCATGAATCAGTGTGTTCCCCATGCCCCATGCCTTTACAACAGCCCATGCCCACCCCCCTCCCCCCCCCCATTCCAACTCAATGAAAACAATGTGAACCCCACCCAATCCATAACCCTTTTACTCATCATGCCAACTCGGTGCCATCTCACCCATTTCCCATGTCCCCTCACCACACTGTCCACGCCAACTGATTACCACATTTGGATGTGAGCCCAGACCAATAAAAGCATTATCTCAGCACGGTGTTCTGTTTTGACAGCTGAAATGAAGTATTGACTTCGCTTGATTGGCATCTCAAAGTGGTTACAATATGCTGTGCTTTCTGTGATCTGTTTTGTCAATGTCTCAATGTTTATTTGGACAAGATTTAAGAGTTGTGGAGAGTTTGAAGCCTCTGTTACTGACACTTTAATTGTCTGTCTGATTGACACTTTGTTGTAAGAACAGTAGTCTTTTTGAAAGGATATTAGTGTCAATGGGCATTATTTTTTTCTCAGCAGTTCCACTTTTGCCATTCTTATTTCATGGCTTATTGGTTATATACATAGTGCATAGTGGGTGAATGGGTCTGAAAGGGACATGAGTTGGCATAGACAGTTTGAGAGGCCATGGGAGCAGCTGAGAGGCATGAGTTGGCATGGAGTTGACATGGAAGGTATAAATGGACAATGTGGAGGGGGCGGATGGGGCAGTTTTGGAATCTGAGGGGTGAGGGATAGAGGTTCTAAAATCTTTTCAAACCACTGGGACAAATTCCAAAAGAACTGGGGCAGGCCTTCCATGATGTGGAGATGCTGGCGTTGGAATGAGGAAGCACAGTAAGAAGTCTCGCAACACCAGGTTAAAGTCCAACAGGTTTATTTGGTAGCACAAGCTTTCGGAGTGTCACTCCTTCTTCAGGTGAGTGAGGAGTTGTATTCACAAACAGGACATATGTAGACACAAACTCAATTTACAAGATAATAGTTGGAATGGGGGTCTTTACAGGTAATCAAGTCTTAATCAAGACAATGCGAGTGGAGAGAGGGTTAAGCACAGGTTAAAGAGATGTGTATTGTCTCCAGCCAGGACAGTTAGTGAGATTTTGCAAGACCAAGCAAGTCGTGGGGGTTACAGATAGTGTGACATGAATGCAAGATCCCGGTTGAGGCCGTCCTCATGTGTGCGGAACTTGGCTACCAGTTTCTGCTCAGCGACTCTGCGTTGTCGTGTGTCATGAAGGCCACCTTGGAGAACGCTTACCCAAAGATCAGAGGCTGAATGCCCGTGACTGCTGAAGTGTTCCCCGACAGGAAGAGAACACTCCTGCCTGGTGATTGTCGAGCGGTGTTCATTCATCCGCTGTCGTAGCATCTGCATGGTCTCACCAATGTACCATGCCTCGGGACATCCTTTCCTGCAGCGTATCAGGCAGACAACGTTGGCCGAGTCGCAAGAGTAGGTACCGTGTACCTGGTGGATGGTGTTCTCACGTGAGATGATGGCATTCGTGTCGATGATCCGGCACGTCTTGCAGAGGTTGCTGTGGCAGGATTGTGTAGTATAGTGATCACTGTTCTCCTGAAGGCTGGGTAGTTTACTGCGGACAATGGTCTGTTTGAGGTTGTGCTGTTGTTTGAAGGCAAGAAGTGGGGGTGTGGGGATGGCCTTGGTGAGAAGTTCGTCTTCATCGATGACATGTTGAAGGCTCCGGAGAAGATGTTGTAGCTTCTCCGCTCCGGGAAAGTACTGGACGACGAAGGGTACTCTGTCCGCCATGTCTCATGTTTGTCTTCTGAGGAGGTCGGTGCGGTTTTTCACTGTGGGGCTTTGGAACTGTTGATCGATGAGTCAAGCGCCATATCCTGTTCTTATGAGGGCGTCTTTCAGCGTCTGTAGGTGTCTGTTGCGATCCTCCTGATCTGAACAATAAGGAATACTACAGACAGTTACCCAAAGATCCGACAAAAGAACACACTTGTCAACTCAACAGACTGATCAAGACCTTCAACATGTCATCGATGTTGACGAACATCTCACCAAGGCTAAATCTCACGGGATACAGGGTGAGGTATCTAAATGGATACAAAATTGGCTTCTTGACAGAAGCCAGAGGGTGGTTGTAGAGAGTTGTTTTTCAAACTGGAGGCCTGTGACCAGCGGTGTGCCTCAGGGATCAGTGCTGGGTCCACTGTTATTTGTCATTTATATTAATGATTTGGGTGAGAATATAGGAGGCATGGTTAGTAAGTTTGCAGATGACACTAAGATTGGTGGCATAGTGGACAGTGAAGAAAGTTATCTCCAATTGCAACGGGATCTTGATCAATTGGGCCAGTGGGCTGACGAATGGCAGATGGAGTTTAATTTAGACAAATGCGAGGTGATGCATTTTGGTAGATTGAACCAGGGCAGGACTTACTCAGTCAATGGTAGAGCGTTGGGGAGAGTTACAGAACAAAGAGATCTAGGGGTACATGTTCATAGCTCCTTGAAAGTGGAGTCACAGGTGGACAGAGTGGTGAAGAAGGCATTCGGCATGCTTGGTTTCATCGGTCAGAACATTGAATACAGGAGTTGGAATGTCTTGCTGAAGTTGTACAAGACATTGGTAAGGCCACACTTGGAATACTGTGTGCAATTCTGGTCACCCTATTATAGAAAGGATATTATTAAACTAGAAAGAGTGCAGAAAAGATTTACTAGGATGCTACCGGGACTTAATGGATTGAGTTATAAGGACAGGCTGGACAGACTGGGGCTTTTTTCTCTGGAGCGTAGGAGGTTTAGGGGTGATCTTATAAAGGTCTATAAAATAATGAGGGGCATAGATCAGCTAGATAGTCAATATATTTTCCAAAAGGTAGGGGAGTCTAAAACTAGAGGGCATAGGTTTAAGGTGAGAGAGGAGAGATACAAAAGTGTCCAGAGGGGCAATTTTTTCACACAGATGGTAGTGAGTGTCTGGAACAAGCTGCCAGAGGTAGTAGTAGAGGTGGGTACAATTTTGTCTTTTAAAAGCATTTAGATAGGTACATGGGTATGATGGTATAGAGGGATATGGGCCAAATGTGGGCAATTGAGATTAGCTTAGGGGTTTTTTAAAAAAGGCAGCATGGACAAGTTGGGCCGAAGGGCCTATTTCCATGCTGTAAACCTCTATGACTCTAAGGCCATCCCCACACCCCCACTTGAAACACTTCAAACAACCGCACAACCTCAAACAGACCATTGTCCGCAGCAAACTACCCAGCCTTCAGGAGAACAGTGACCACTACACCACACAATCCTGCCACAGCAACCTCTGCAAGACGTGCCGGATCATCGACACGGATGCCATCATCTCATGTGAGAACACCATCCACCAGGTACACGGTACATACTCTTGCAACTTGGCCAACGTTGTCTACCTGATACGCTGCAGGAAAGGATGTCCCGAGGCATAGTACATTGGCGAGGCCATGCAGATGCTACGACAACAGATGAAGGAACACCGCTCGACAATCACCAGGTCGGAGTGTTCTCTTCCTGTTGGGGAACACTTCCGGTAAGCGCTCTCCAAGGCGGCCTTCACGACACACAACACAGAATCGCTGAGCAGAAACTGATAGCCAAGTTCTGCACACATGGGGACGGCCTCAACCGGGATCTTGCATTCATGTCACACTATCTGTAACCCCCACGACTTGTCTGGGCTTGCAAAATCTCACTAACTGTCCTGGCTGGAGACAATACACATCTCTTTAACCTGTGCTTAACCCTCTCTCCACTCACATCGTCTGTATCTTTAAGACTTGATTACCTGTAAAGACTCGCATTCCAACCATTACCTTATAAATTGAATTTGTGTCTGTATATGCCCTGTTTGTGAACACGATTCCTCACTCACCTGAAGGTGGAGTGACACTCTGAAAGCTTGTGCTACCAAATAAACCTGTTGGACTTTAACCTGGTGTTGTGAGACTTCTTACTGTGCAGGCCTTCTAACCAGCCCACTTCAGCACTCGCTTACCCCTGTGGGCATCAATGCTTTGCTTCTGTTTTTATTTATTACTTTCACATGCATTGGAATACAGTGAGAAGTATTGTTTCTTGCGCGCTATACAGAAAAAACATATCATAGATAGGGAAGAAGGAAAGGATAGGATGTAGAATGTAGTGTTGCAGTTGCAGGTAGGGTGAAGAGAGAGATCAGCTTAATATATGATAGGACCATTGAAAAGTCTGATGGCAGCAGGGAAGAAGCTGTTCTTGAGTTGGTTGGTATGTGATCTCAGACTATTGTCGGAGGTGGGTGGACTATACTCAATCCTACACGGCCTGTCCCAACCCCTCTCACCCCCACCCCCTCTGCAACAATCCCCTGGAACAAAGATTGTGTGTATCAGGGCACATTGCACTGAGGTAGGGCTAGAGGGTCATGAAATTTCCTAATTTGAGCCACCCCCCTCCACTTGGTAGCCAAAATCTAGCCCTTTGCGGTGTCACTTTAATCGCAAACCAATTAAGATGGTAAAGAGGCTGTCCAACCAGAAAAAGGTAACTTATGGATTATGGAGCAGCCTTAAACCAAAATGCAGATGCAGCAATAAAGTTTTATTTTATCTTTTAATGAAATGGATAACAATATTCAAGGCTTTTAACAAATGATCTAATAAATTGCAAATGGAGATGAATGAATAGTGAAATAATTTAGGCAATGCTTTGAAATTAATGATACTTCATCCATTTAATGCCGTGCAGCTGAAGATTTTTTTAAAAAACGACAGTTCTTTGTTTGCAATGTTTTATTTTTAATTGTTTCTTTGATGTGGAAGTGTAAAAAGGCGAAGTGAAAACCCTTTGAACAACCTGCACCGTCCACAAAACATCTCACAAATACTTCATCTTACGTTTCAGTTGTCAGCCTCTGCCAGCGCTTAAATATATATATTTTTTCTTTTTTTAAAAAAAAAGTCCTTGATAATATGTGTGAGCTTTGACTTCCTTTGATTAATAAATGCAAACAACTTACAATGTGAAACCCCCACAGCGACCTCTGCATAACAATCAGGGACAACCTCTGACGAAGTGATGCACCAAACAGCGCCCACGGTCCCTCCTTAAGCTTCTTCCCAAATTACATCCAAATCTTGATCCTCAGCAGCCAGTCCTGGAGGCTGGCGGCAACGGTGCAACGCAATCTCAGCTGAATTTATTTTTTTTTAAAAAAGTAACTAAGTTTTAAACGCTGCTGCGTTTCATTCATTACCTATTCATTTAAGGCGGCAAGGGAAAATATTGTCACCATGGTGACAATTTTGTGAATTCATGCTACATAATAAGATTCTTCGGTGTTTACACCGAGGGAGAGAAAAGCTGATTTTTTTTTAGCTGGGTTGTCACTGCAGTTATTTGAATGTCAAGTCATGTTACTCACTCAGCCTGCCTGCGGTTAAGTTCTGCTTGTGTTACTGAAATAGCCTGCTTTCTCTGAGTGGTCAGCCAGCATGGAGATCCCTTATCTGCTATTATTTTATTGTTGCTGTAGATTCATGAATTACGAATCCAGCAACACTGTTGCGATACGAATTAAGCCGGCCACCAGCACAAAGACAGTAAAATTATTTCCCCTCGTAAGGCTATGAATTATCACCAGAGCTGTTGAATTTTAATTCCTGCGGTCTAGAAAAGGTTTATCATAATTGCTCTTCATTTTCACTGGGGTCTCTTTAAAAAAAAGAGCAAAATTTAAAATCAGCATGAACATAACGGGCATCACTGTGGAGGGGGGTTTTCAAAGCACACGGTGGACAGCCATTACCTACCTGCCTCTAAGTGTTTAGATGCCTGTCACACAATCATTACTGCACAATGGAAAATTCTCCCCATGAAAACTGCTGCTTCCTAAATGTAGTTGTCTGTTCAGTGACAGTTGTGCTTTTAAATCAGTCTAAAGGCCACTGGCTGATGTAAGTTGACAAGTGGAGTAGATAGTTGGAAGGCAAAGCCTTAGCTTTAATCTGAATCTGTAACATACATCCTCTCTAACGGGCGATTTAGTTTCAGTGCCTGCACATCGAGTTCTGGGGACGGTTCACCCTGCGTTTGATGCCTTCTACTTTCCCTCATCGCCAGAACTAAAGAAGAACCCATGTGTAGTTGCAGTTGATCTCCCGATATGCCACATCTCATGCCGTCCCCTGTACATCTGTTGAAATCTAAGTCTTGATGTATGTGTGATGGTTAATTTTCCAACAGCTCATCTGTCTTGACAAGGTACAAAAGATACAATTTCACTGCAAGTGCAAACACAAGGATGTTCATGACCTTTAAATCTACCAGTGCTGTTGTGAAGTTATCCAGATGTGGATCAAGTCTCTTCAACACCAAACGATAGAAGCCCAACACAAATTTAATTGGTTTCTAATAATATAGATTAACAATAACAAAGACTAATAATAATATTGACAATGATTAAACGTTTCTATTCCCTAGAAGAAGCAATATAACATCAATTTCCCTCGGTGCTTCAATTTTCAATATTTATTTTGAGCAGAGCAATATATTTATACTGTTATTGCACTGAATCTCACCGCACTAACTTTGTACCCGTGCTATGACAAACATTACAATTTGCACGTACTTTTCCTTCAAAC
Organism: Mustelus asterias; assembly: GCF_964213995.1. Lineage (NCBI taxonomy): Eukaryota > Metazoa > Chordata > Chondrichthyes > Carcharhiniformes > Triakidae > Mustelus > Mustelus asterias. The sequence goes on along the minus strand of NC_135811.1, from coordinate 33,781,534 downwards.
GGCACAAAGTGTCTCCCTTATTGTGATTTTGAACAGGAGGAAAGTTAAGCAAGATTTACAGCTGATAACTGTTGTCAAGAACATGGAGCAGAAGTGCTGCCGCACTTTGCTGATGCTTCATTTTTTGAGGTCAATAGCGAGTGGAAATAAACTGATTCAGCTTTTCCATAGCTCAAGTGAGTTTTTCTGGCAACTGCAGCTCCTGCACCTGCAGTACATTCACCTCTACAGGCCTCTTCGCTAACAATCAAAATCTGTTCCTTTTTGATTCCCTTATAAATGATCACAAATGCATTACATGGCATAGTGTTGCATGTTAATATGTGCAGTTATATATTTTTAGTGTTCCACCGTCCAGGGAGTTAAAAGCAACAGCAATGAATGGGCTGGAAATTGGTTAGGGCTTGTTTGTTGGCACATTAATGGTGTGCACAAATGGTGCATGGCTCAACCAGAAGGCCAGAGGCCTGACTAAAATCAAGCCTCCGGCCTATTGCACTAATTGGGACAAAGTGCCAACGCCTGTTGAGTCTTGAGAGGTTCACACATTGCAATCCACCTATTTTGGGCCTATTGCCTTGCTGGCAGTGGCAAGTATACCCCAGGGTGAGGTACAGGGCGGAGATAAAACAGGAGGAAATTGCGTCTGACAGCAGTCCCCATGAATGCGGTGGATCTGGGACAAGCTGTCCTGCTCCACTTTGTTTTAAGAAAAAATGTTCAACATATTCTTGGGCTTCTTAGGCTGCATCCGTGGCTAAGAAAAGGTCCTAAAACCACATATGTAAAAGGCCTAACGCTATTTTTGGTAGGTAACAGGGGGGCCTGAACAACTACTCAACTCAGTATCGGGTTGGAAATACTTCATGTTTCTTAGAAATGTGGGACATAGGCCTCCTCTTTTCTCTGCAGAAGTTGGGTATTAACACGGTCTGATTTCTACCCCAATTTCTGCCAGAGCAACAAAGCAAAGCAACAACTTATATTTATACAGCATCTGTAAGAAAAGAACATCCTAAGACACTCCATAGAGATGTAAACAGGCAAACAGTGCATTTGGAGCGAAGCAAGCATACACTAAAATTGGTGACCAAAAGCTGGTTCAAAGAGGTGAATTTTAAGAAGTTTCTTAGGGGGCCTGTAGGACATGTTTGAGGAAAGAATTTGAGAGTGTATGACCCTAAATGAGTGAAGGCACTGCTGCCAATGTTGGGGTGAAAGGCAGATGTGCCCGAGGCCAGAGTTGAAGTAATTCAAAAATATAGGGAGTGTATGAAGTTATAGAGATAGGGAAGAGGATGAGACAGTGAATGAATTAAATCACAAGGATGAGAATTTTAAACTGGAGGCTTTGCAGGACCAAGAACGAATGTAGGTAGACAAGGACAGGGCGAGTGTAGCCTGGTGCAGGAATAATCAAGGGTCACAGAAAAAATGATGTGTTTCCTTTTACTGCCTATGATCAGCTTATTTTGCATGTAAGTCAGTATGCTTTCTTACCCTCAGAGTGATTGACCCAACTTAAATAATTCCAACAGCAAGCTTTTTGCAAATTTAAAAATAAGGAAGGCTATTTATTATCACACATTTGCCCTGGGGGGGATTTAAAACACGGCATCTCAATCACTTCGTCCCCCCACACTATCACTCATGCAAAGATTTGATATAGACGAGGGATAAAACAGTACAATTGCAATTTATGATTGTCTCAGTATCTTTCATAGCAGATCTGTAGTTTCTTAGATGAGTTGATGCTTTGATTGAAGTGAAGCTCTTGTAAAGCAGAGGATTTGCCGTAAACTGCAAAGCCTCCTGTAGTTGACTTTCCAGAAGGTTGGTTTTCAGGTGAACGTCAAGTTGGAAAGAGAGTCCTTCTCCCACCTTCAATGTATTGCTGTTTATTACATTGGCTACTTGGCTGGCTCCCTGTTGGTTGATGGTTTCCGGTGGAATACCTTTCCAGATAGCTTCTTGCGGTTTTAAAAACAGACAACAAACATAATACTTTGCGTCGGTATTCACAAAGGAGAGGGATGTGTTGACTGGGAGTGTCTCGGAGGGGAGTGTTGAACCGTTGGAGAAAATCTCCATTACAAGGGAGGAAGTGTTAGGTTCGTTAGAGAATATAAAGACTGACAAATCCCCAGGGCCTGATGGAATCTATCCAAGGCTGCTCAGGGAGACGAGAGATGAAATCGTTGGGCCTCTGACGCAAATCTTTGTCTCGTCACTGGACACAGATGAGGTCCCAGAGGATTGGAGGATAGCTAATGTGGTCCCGTTATTTAAGAAGGGTAGGAAGGATAACCCAGGTAATTATAGGCCGGTGAGCTTGACGTCCGTGGTGGGGAAGTTGTTGGAGAAGATTCTTAGAGATAGGATGTATGCGCATTTAGAAAGGAATAAACTCATTAGCGATAGTCAGCATGGTTTTGTGAGAGGGAGGTCATGCCTCACTAACCTGGGGGAGTTTTTTGAAGAAGTGACTAGAATGGTTGACGAGGGAAGGGCCATGGATGTCGTCTATATGGACTTTAGTAAAGCGTTTGACAAAGTCCCTCATGGTAGGCTAGTGCAAAAGGTTGGATCTCATGGGATAAAGGGGGAGGTGGCTTGATGGGTGGAGAACTGGCTTGGTCACAGAAGACAGAGGGTGGTAGTGGAAGGGTCTTTTTCCGGCTGGATGCCTGTGACTAGTGGTGTTCCGCAGGGCTCTGTATTGGGACCTCTGCTGTTTGTGATTTATATAAACGATCTGGAAGAAGGTGTAACTGGGGTGATCAGTAAGTTTGCGGACGACACAAAATTGGCAGGACTTGCAGATAGTGAGGAGCATTGTCAGAGGCTACAGAAGGATATAGATAGGCTGGAAATTTGGGCAAAGAAATGGCAGATGGAGTTCAATCCTGATAAATGCGAAGTGATGCATTTTGGTAGAATTAATGTAGGGAGGAGCTATACGATAAATGGCAGAACCATAAAGGGTGTAGATACGCAGAGGGACCTGGGTGTGCAAGTCCACAGATCCTTGAAGGTGACGTCACAGGTGGAGAAGGTGGTGAAGAAGGCATATGGCATGCTTGCCTTTATAGGACGGGGCATAGAGTATAAAAGTTGGGGTCTGATGTTGCAGACGTATAGAACATTGGTTCGGCCGCATTTGGAATACTGCGTCCAGTTCTGGTCGCCACACTACCAGAAGGACGTGGAGGCTTTGGAGAGAGTACAGAGGAGGTTTACCAGGATGATGCCTGGTATGGAGGGGCTTAGTTATGAGGAGAGATTGGGTGAACTGGGGTTGTTCTCCCTGGAAAGATGGAGGATGAGGGGAGACTTAACAGAGGTGTATAAAATTATGAAAGGCATAGATAGGGTGAACGGTGGGAAGCTTTTCCCCAGGTCGATGGTGACGTTCACGAGGGGTCATAGGTTCAAGGTGAAGGGGGGGAGGTTTAACACAGATATCAGACGGACATATTTTACACAGAGGGTGGTGGGGGCCTGGAATGCGCTGCCAGGCAAGGTGGTGGAGGCGGACACACTGGGAACGTTTAAGACTTATCTAGACAGCCATATGAACGGAGTGGGAATGGAGGGATACAAAAGAATGGTCTAGTTTGGACCAGGGGGTGGCACGGGCTTGGTTCTTTGTTCTTTGTTCTTTGTATGACTGCCTCACGATGTGACAACTTACAAAATTATTTTCCAGATAAGGTTGGGTGACTAGATCGAAAATACATCCTGTGTGATGACTTTTACATCTTGGGAGTTTGAGGCAGGTGGTGTCTTGGCATCTGAATGACCCATTCAATTTGAAAACACCCTTTTGAATTTGTCATTGAGGCATTTGTCACTAAGGGCAGAATTGTTCCATCCCGCCAGTGTAAACTTACATTGCAATTCTCCGAATGACAGTTAATGGCAGGTTGGTCTTCCTGCTGGCTGGTGGTTAAAAACATCATTCGTATCTCATAAATGCTCATTAAAACAGCTAGCCATCTGTGGCCTTCCAATCATCACACCAGCGTGAAATTACCTCAGTCTGAAACACAATTGCAAGATTGGTGGGCACAAGGCAGTCCTCAGTTCACAAGAGACTTTAATGTGAGTGCAATAAAGCCTTACTGCCTTGGTGCTGCCCTGCTCTTGATGCGCTGCCAGGTCAGACCTCCATCTCGATGCCAGGCTGGTCTTTATGCACATCACTGTGCTGCTGGACCAATGTACCCTCCTGTGTCACTATTTCAAGTCGTTACAGTGTCTGGGGTTAGGCAGTACAGGGATTTTCTCTATCCCCTCCCCTCCAACAGGGTTGGGAGGAGTGGCATAATGAAGAAAAGGTAGCGGGGGAGGCAATGTGGAAGGAGGGCTGTGCAAGGATGGGGTGTGGTGGCAAGGGTGAGGGCTCACAATGTCAGGCAGAGGGGCAAGGAGGTGGATGAAGAAGACAAGCAGCACAAGGCAATGGGAAGACCGAGGGGAGGGAAGCTGGACTCCAACAATGCTGCATGAAAAGCTCACAAACAAGGGGGTCAAAGGGATACCACGTTGTTTACTGGAAGGAGATGCATGAAGACTTCAGATGTAGTAAATAAAGGTCCAAGTGGGGCATCAGCACCTCTCAGGTGATAAGATCAGGGGGAGGTTGGTTGAATCAAAGAACAGACTTCTTGAAGCTGCCAGTCTTTCCTCTCTGGGTTGCTGACATCCTGCACGGTTTGGTGAAGACAATTGGACTGGAGAGAGTGATACGAGTGTGCTGGACTGGGGTTTAAATATGGAGCTGGGACCTTGAACCCGTCAGCTGACAGCAGGTGGACAAATCAGCTGCCGCCCCCCCAGTTGATTCAGAGGGGAACGCAGCTGTACATAAATAGTAAGCTTCCAAGCACAGAATCTGGCACAGGATCATGCCATTCTGGTAAGCAGGAAAGGCACTGCCGGAGCTGCCCGCCACCGTACTTAGCCTCGGAAATGGGGAATTCCACCCTCAGCATTGAGTCAGCCTCAGTTTGGAAAGTTCCATTTGTTCCCTCTTGAGACAGGGGTGTGGTTCAACTCACAAGAGAAGTCAGGTGATCATCAGGTGGCCATCTTTTGTGGACTCTTATGGGCTTTTAAGTATATATATATATAAATAGATATTGACTGAAAGTTCAAAATATCGTGCAATGTGACAGAAGCCTGGTGGTAATGAAGAATATGTTACTGATATTCGTAACGAATAGGAATTTATCCATTCTTATCACAAGACTATATTGGGCCAACTGAAATATTTATGGATGGTCTGTCCATCTCTACCCACTATCTCTATCCATCACAATACTCCTGAACAAGATAATACTGCTTATGGGACAGAATATAACTGCCACCATTGAAATCCCCATCCCATCTCTAAAATACCTTGTCAAACCATCTTAGAATTCTTCTTTTAATAGCTCAGCAATACGCCTCCGTAGGATCATTTTCTTTGATTGCTACATGTTAATGACATCGTAAACATAGTGGGAATCTTTAATCTGATCTTTATTTTGAGCAAAATCATATTTTCGTGTTTTTAATCTTTTATGCTTTAATGATCCTGCTATAAATAACCAGCAGAGACTATCTTCCACCTTTATTTGCAATGTTGCTAAAACAGAACTCAAGAATAGTGGATGAATACTTTATTCATTATTTAACAAAGACTTTATAAAAATGTTGAGGCTTTTGTTGAAAATGGATGGAGGGATATCATGCAAACACAATAAGCATTCATCTACTAGAATCCTCATAGAATCCATACACTGCAGAAGGAGGCCATTCAGCCCATCAAGCCTGCACTGACTCTGTAACCCCAGGTATTTACCCCATTGATTCCCCTAACCGACACATCTTGGGACACTAAGGGACAATTTAACACAGCCAATCCACCCAATCTGTACACCTTTGGACTGTGGGAGGAAACTGGAACACCCGGAGGAAATCCATGCAGACACGGGGAGAATGTGCAGACTCCACACAGACAGTACAATACAAGAGAAGTCAAAGTTCTCCCTAAGCAAACCCGGAATTGAACCCGAGTCCCTTGCGCTGTGAGGCAGCAGTGCTAACCACTAAGATCGCCAAGAGTAATATTTAGGCTAACGAAAACCTCTCCCCTACCCCCAGTGAAGTTCATACAGCTAATTGGTCTTTAACTTTGCAATCCACGGTGTATCACTTTAAGCCCGCTACAAGTTAGTAGTAGTTATTCATATCCTGTGGAGCAACGAGGTTGCACAAACAATACTTCACTGCTTTCTGCATGAAAACTTTAATCTGATGGCCCATGTCAAGCAACTCAGCTGTTTCCCTCTTGCTGAGGGTACAAACAATATCATGGAAGTGCCTTTGATAGCGTGCAAATGAAAACAAAAATAAACATTGGTCAAATAACCATAGATTGGAACAATGTTTCTTTTTCTCTTTCAGTTGCATTTTGTGGATTCCACTGGAATGGCCATGGGAAAAAAAATAAATCAGAATGGCTGAATGAAAAGAGCTGCTGAGGCTGACGGATCAATAAGGCCAATGGGAAAATAATTAGTTGCAAGATTGAGAAAGCCAGGGAAAGGAAAAATGTGGGTGATGAAAGACAGGAAGGCATGAGGGAGGCAAAAAAGGGCATGGCTTATGTAAAAGGGAAGCACTAGCTCAACACTCTGGTGTATTCCACAGCTCCTAGCTGTTTTACCCACATTGATTGCATTAGGTACTACCAATCAGGGATTATAGGCTACAGAAGAAGAACATTGGACAGAACATTGCATTCTTACTCCAGAGGAAACAAGCCCAAGTTCATAGAATCATACAATCCTTACAGTGTAGAAAGAGGCCATTTGGTCCATTGAGTCTGAACCAATCACAATCTCACCCAATCTATCCCCATAACCTCACTTATTTTACCCTGCTAACCCCCGACACGAAAGGGCAATGTAGCATGGCCAATCTACCTAACCCGCACATCTTTGGACTGTGGGAGGAAACCCACGCAGACGCAGGGAAGAACATGCAGACTCCGCACAGACAGCCACACAAGTTCGGGAATCGGACCTGGGCCCTGGCGCTGTGAGGGCAACAGTGCTAACCACTGTTCCACCGTGCCGCCCCAATAAAAATAAAATAATCTTTTTGTTTTATATATTTTACCTCCATCCACCACGGAGGTACAGAGCTAGCGGTGTGTCCCATCTACAAGATGCAGTGCAACAACTCCCAATGGCCCGTTACACAGCGCATTCCAAACTTGTGATTTCTATCCCTAGAGGGATAAGGGCAGCAGATAAATGGAAACATCACCACCTGGATGTTTCCTTCCAAGGTACACACAATGCTGACTGGGAAATATGTTGCCATTCCTTCACAGTGACTGGGTCAAAAATCCTGGGACTCTCTTTCTCACAGCACTGTGGGGTGCACCTACACCACATGAGTACCTAAATGCAATGATGGTGATATAATAATGAGCATAGTTGCTTTCCAGGCAGTTGATAGGGGTTTAATTGCCAGCTATCTCAGTTTGTTGGAGTGGATGAAGAGGCGGCACGGTAGCACAGTGGTTAGCACTGCTGCTTCACAGCTCCAGGGACCTGCGTTCGATTCCCGGCTTGGGTCACTGTCTGTGTGGAGTTTGCACTTTCTCCTCGTGTCTGCGTGGGTTTCCTCCGGGTGCTCCAGTTTCCTCCCACAGTCCAAAGATGTGCGGGTTAGGTTGATTGGCCATGCTAAAAATTGCCCTTAGTGCCCTGGGATGCGTAGGTGAGAGGGATTAGTGGGTAAATATGTAGGGATATGGGGGTAGGGCCTGGGTGGGATTGTGGTCGGTGCAGACTCGATGGGCTGAATGGCCTCTTTCTGTACTGTAGGGTTTCTATGATTCTATGATTCTACATGCCAAAAATCAGTGTGCTTTCTCGAACTTAATGTTTGTGACGTATTTCCAGACTTTTCTGAGCGACTTAGTGTTGGTATTTTCTTTATATAGTGCAGTATAAAGGTGCTGTTAATATGCTATTTTCATTAATTATAATCTCTCACTTTCTCTTAACCAAATTCTCCCTCAGTTTGTTACTGTGTTCATGATTCCACATGCTCTGTAATGTAATATAATGTACTTTGTAATGTCCTCATGGAAGAGGTGGATTCAGACAATGGGTGGAGTCAATTCTGGCAGAATTCCAGACAATTAATCTTTGACAAACAGGCCCTTGTGATCTGACGGGTCCCAACAATTATGCTCTATGCGACATTCAGCGGCAGATACTGCATTTGAAGTTTATGGTTGGGTTGCCAAGACAGCCCAGTGCTCTATTCCTATAACCTGAAAAGCAGTAAGTTAAAGTTGGTTTCTTGTTGCAGTTATCTCTGAGGAAGCAGAGGAAAATTGTTCGGATAAGTGTACACGAAGATAGTTTAATTCAATTGAAGAATTTGTAGAATATCGCACAGAGCCTTTCTGACTTTTTCTCAAATTTGTAGATTGCACTGACTTTGAACGTATTTATTGTGCATTGTGGAACGGGGACATGGCTGTCACTCTATAATGTTCATAGACCATGAACATTTGAAATCACTTACTGAAAGCCAAGACATTTCGACTTACAGCTGTCACATTGCACCCTGCCGTAACAAATGAAGTAACTCTTTTTTAGGACATCTGGTTAAACAGCTGAACAGCAAATAACATTCAGGGGGATTTTCTTAAGGTTGAGTGGAATAGAAGCAAGCAAATGTAAAAGGTTGAGGAAAAGAGACAGCAACATAGGTGTGAAGCACGAGGTAAGACTTCAGATCAATGGTGCGGAAACAATAAGTGACAGAAAGATGCCATGATTTGATACAAATTGTGTAAAAGGCAGGTGAAATTGACACCGGAGTTGAAAGACAAAGGTAATGCAGAGTGTGAAAGTTGAGACAGGTTTAGCATCCTTACAGCAGTAATGGGCTTCTAAGAATTGACAACAAAGTCAGGCGGCACAGTCGTTAGCACTGCTGCCTCTCAGCTCTAGGGACCTGGGTTCAAGTCCGGCCTTGAGTGACTGTCTGTCTGGGTTTCCTCTGGGTGCTCCGGTTTCCTCCCACAGTCGAGGTTAGGTAGATTGGACATGTTATATTGCCTCTTAGTGTCGCAAGATGTGTAGATTAGATGGGATTAGCCATGCTAAATGTGTGGGATTATAGGGATAGGGCGTGGGAGAGGGCCTGGGTAAAATAGTCTGCCAGAGAGTTGGTGCAGAGTCGATGGACCGAATCGCCTCTTCTGTACTGTAGGGATTCCATGATTCTAGGTTCAAAGGGAATAGCAATGAGGACAAATTAACTAATTACTTGGAGGAATTTTCGGGCAGAATTGTCTTACAATTGAGGATGTTAGCTGCGGGGAGACCTGATAATCAGCAGCAAGAGGAGGAAATGGAGGGAGCGGCGATTAGAGTCAATGAGATACAGGAAGGACATCCTGAGAATAAACAGCAATTGAAGGAGGAACACGTCAGCAGGCTGGAGGCAGAGCCAACATGGCATTGTCTGACTGAAGCATTGTAAATGTGAAATAGTGCATTTAAAACCTGGAGAGAGAAACTGAAGTGCCTGACAGCAGCGAAGTCGGCTATTTTGAGTGTAACTTACCATCATTAGTTTGGATATCAGTAAGAATACCCGGTGTGGGCTGGGTTATTATAGTATGTGCATTGCTGATAATATATATGATTGTAAATTAATGAATACGGCATAGACCTAATTATCCGCACTCAGCTACCTTTGTTCTCATCTGCATAAATTTTCTTGGGAGTTGCAAGATTGCTTCTTTTCAAATTTTTTTTAAAGCGACCTAAAGGTAGAAGAAAAAAATGTTAAGGGTCTGAACTTCCTCAGAGTGACAGTCGGAATCAGAGTGCAGGGCAATTGGCCAGGGCATGTTTACACTTCAGGGTAATTCTGTGTAAACCTTAACTGGGGAATTCTGGGAGAATGGGGGTGGGGCGGTTAGGGTTCCTCAGCACATCTTTGTGGTACTGCCCTGCCCTCACTGCTCGGAAGATAAAAACTCAGTATGTGAAAAAGGACCATGAGGGCGATTCTCCCAGCCCGCTGCGCTGCTCAAGCAGAGGTTGTTTTGCGGGTTTCCCGCTGGGCGCCATGGCCTCCGCATATCTCCGCTCCATGCTTTTGAGAGTAATCAGCCGCAAACCGAAAATTGGCCCGGAGCTGATTTTAATATTGAAATTAACATTAGCTTTCATTCGCGGGTACAGGACTGAAGTCTCCAGCCCACTGGCATCTCCCCTTCCGCCAGGAGTGGTTCACTCCAGCGGCGTTTACTACTGCTCTCCATTAAAGGGGAACAGGCAGCCCAACCCCGCTGGAGTGAAGAGAAGCTCTTGAGACCCTTTCAGAGGGTTGGGGGAAGTGGGGTGCCCCCTGGGCAGTGCCAGCCTGGCACTACCCAGGGGGCAAATCGGCAATGCCCACCGGGCAGTGCCAACGGGGCAGGGCCTGGGGGGGCAGAGCCTATTAGGGGCAGGGCCTCTTTGTGGGCCGATCAATGGGGGCGGGAGTTCCTGCTGCAACTAAGGAGAGAAGAGGAGATCAGTGCTGGCATCTTGGAGGGGCGGGAGGGTGGGGGGCGAGAGGCAGGGAGGTCGGGGGGGTGTGACTGGGAGATCGGGGCTGGCCAGGTGGAGGGTTGGGGGGATCGGGGCTAGCCGGGTGGAGGGTCGGGAGATCAAGGCAGACCGGGAGAGGTCCAGGAGGCCAGCGATCGGGGGGTGGGGGAGGTCGGAGGGGCAGCAATGGGTGGTCACGGTGCTGGCCAGCAATCAGGAGGCCTGCAATGCGGGGCCAGTGCACATGCGCTGATCTCGGCTATATGCTGCCGGCCTCTCCGGCAGGAATAGGCCCTACCTCCTGATTTTCAGAGGAAATCCTGCTCGGGCACTCTGCAATTCTCAGAGTGTTGGAGATACATTCTGAAAATCACGTTGAAAAAATTGGCGGGAGTTACTCCTGTTTTCACGCGAATTGGGGACTTAGAATGTTTTTGGGAGAATATTGGCCCATATGTTATACGCCGGCCCTGAAACTTAAAAAAATATTTTTAATATTGTGGGTGTCACTGGTAAGGCTGATATTAATTAGCAGATATCCACTCCATCTGACGAAGGTGCAGCGCTCCGAAAGCTAATGGCATTTGCTACCAAATAAACCTGTTGGACTTTAACCTGGTGTTGTTAAAACTCTTACTGATATTAATTGCCCATCATTATTTGAGAAGATGATGGATGGTGGGAATGGAAGGGGCACACCTTCCTCAACTGATGGTAATAGTTCCTGAGTGGTTTATGAGGCCTAGACAGAGCACAATTTTCACCGCCAACCATTTTGGTGTCAGACTGGAGTCACATAGACACCAAAGCATGGAGTGAACCAGTTGGATTTTGATGACAATCCGACAGTTTCATGATCACATCACAATGATACCTGCATTCTCAAACTTCCATGGAAGCATTTCAACTCGCAATCTTGAGAATATTACTCCAGGACTCTGAATTATTCATCGAATGATGTAACCACTGCTCTGCTGTACCAATCTAATTGGTTAAATGGTGTACTCCTCAATTCCAGAGAAACTCTGATTAGTTGTCAGATTACACCAGTCCTTACCCTTTACATGTTTGGATTGTGAAATTCACACTATCAATTCCAGCAATTTTCCGAAAGTTCCCCCCTTATGTAAATTTGTGTAACAAATAACTATGCGTGCTCCTGGAGTAAGGCACAATAAAAGTCATCAGTATATAGATCTTTTTCCAAGATGGCGCTGGAGCATGGCGACTTCTTGCAAGCTATGCCCAGCAAACCTTCTAATTCTATCTTTTACTCTCGTTCTATGCTTCTAAAACTTCATTATAATTAAAGAACAAAGAACAAAGAACAGTACAGCACAGGAAACAGGCCCTTCGGCCCTCCAAGCCTGTGCCGCTCATTGGTCCAACTAGACCATTCGTTTGTATCCCTCCATTCCCAGACTGCTCATGTGACTATCCAGGTAAGTCTTAAACGATGCCAGCGTGTCTGCCTCCACCACCCTACTTGGCAGCGCATTCCAGGCCCCCACCACTCTCTGTGTAAAAAACGTCCCTGGAAAGACATCCCTGATATCTGAGTTATACCTCACCCCTCTCACCTTGAGCCCGTGACCCCTCGTGATCATCACCTCCGACCTGGGAAAAAGCTTCCCACTGTTCACCCTATCTATACCCTTCATAATTTTGTACACCTCTATTAGGTCTCCTCTCATTCTCCGTCTTTCCAGGGAGAACAACCCCAGTTTACCCAATCTCTCCTCATAGCTAAGACCCTCCATACCAGGCAACATCCTGGTAAACCTTCTCTGCACTCTCTCTAAAGCCTCCACGTCCTTCTGGTAGTGCGGCGACCAGAACTGGATGTAGTACTCCAAATGTGGCCTAACCAGCGTTCTATACAGCTGCAACATCAGACTCCAGCTTTTATACTCTATACCCCGTCCTATAAAGGCAAGCATACCATATGCCTTCTTTACCACCTTCTCCACCTGTGCTGCCACCTTCAAGGATTTGTGGACTTGCACACCTAGGTCCCTCTGTGTTTCTATACTCTTGATGGCTCTGCCATTTATTGTATAACTCCCCCCTACATTAGTTCTTCCAAAATGCATCACTTCGCATTTATCTGGATTAAATTCCATCTGCCATTTCTCAGCCCAACTTTCCAGCCTATCTATATCCTGCTGTATTGTCCGACAATGTTCATCGCTATCCGCAAGTCCAGCCATCTTCGTGTCATCCGCAAACTTGCTGATAACACCAGTTTCACCTTCTTCCAAATCATTTATATATATCACAAATAGCAGAGGTCCCAGTACAGAGTCCTGCGGAACACCACTGGTTGCAGACCTCCAGCCGGAAAAAGACCCTTCGACTGCTACCCTCTGTCTCCTGTGGCCAAGCCAGTTCTCTACCCATCTAGCCACCTCTCCTTGTATCCCATGAGCCTTAACCTTCTTAACCAACCTGCCATGAGGGACTTTGTCAAATGCCTTACTGAAATCCATATAGACGACATCCATGGCCCTTCCTTCGTCAACCGTTTTTGTCACTTCCTCAAAAAACTCCACCAAATTTGTAAGGCACAATCTCTCTCTTACAAAACCATGCTGTCTGTCACTAATGAGATTGTTCCATTCTAAATGCGCATACATCCTGTCTCTAAGAATCCTCTCCAACAACTTCCCTACCACGGACGTCAAGCTCACTGACCTATAATTACCCGGGTTATCCTTGCTACCCTTCTTAAATAACGATACCACATTCGCTATCCTCCAATCCTCAGGGACCTCACCTGTGTCCAATGAAGAGACAAAGATTTCCGTCAGAGGCCCAGCAATTACATCTCTTGTCTCCCTGAGCAGTCTAGGATAGATGCCATCAGGCCCTGGGGATTTGTCAGTTTTAATGTTACCTAAAATACCTAACACTTCTTCCCTTGTAATGGAGATTCTCTCTAACGGGTCAACACCTCCCTCTGAGACACTCCCAGTCAACAAGTCCCTCTCCTTTGTGAATACCGATGCAAAGTATTCATTTAGGATCTCCCCTATTCCCTTGGGTTCTCAGCATAATTCCCCTCCTTTGTCCCTGAGAGGTCCGACTTTTTCCCTGACAACTCTTTTGTTCCTGACGTATGAATAAAATGCCTTAGGATTCTCCTTAATCCTGTCTGCCAAGAACATTTCGTGACCTCTTTTTGCCCTTCTAACTCCCCGTTTGAGTTCTTTCCTACCATCTCTGTATTCTTCCAGAGCTGCATCTGTTTTCAGATGCCTGGACCTAACGTACGCCTCTCTTTTCTTTGTGATCAGATCCTCAATTTCCCTGGTTATCCACAACTCTCGAATCCTACCTTTCCTATCCTTCCTTTTTACAGGCACATGCCTGCCCTGCAGCCTTATCAACTGTTCCTTAAAAGACTTAATTCTTTTAAGATTTCTAACCATCCTTTAATTCAATCTCTTCTTTCTCTACACTCTAGCTAGGACTGTAACATTACATTCTGTACTCTCTCCTTTCCTTCTCTATAAACGGTATGCTCTGGATAGAGCGCAAGAAACAATACCTTGCACTGTATACCAATACATACTGTATACCAATACATGTATACCAATACATGTGACAATAATAAATCAAAACAAATCAAATAAGGGCTGGCACTACTCAATCAGGAACACAACACCTGTGTAACAAGAGATTTCTATGCACATGACAGTGTGGAGGCAGTTTACAGTACAGCATTGAAAGACATGGAACAATGGCAGCCTGGGAGCTCAGAGGACCTAAGCAGCAGCACAACAAACTCTGCCATTGCCCCTCTAGTGGATATGGCAAATCAAAAGGCCCGACCTCTGCAATAACTAAAAGCATTCAGTTCACCCAACAGTGAGAAGTTGTCCAATTCATGGATTAATGTTGTGATCTCTTTGGTCATTTTATTTATATGAATTATTTACACATTGATACAAGTTGAGTAGTAGTAGGATCTACTTATGATACCAAATATGGTGCATGACAAAATTGATAAAGAATGCAGAAGATTGCAAGGGGGTAGAAAGGTTAGCAGAGTTGGTAGAGGAATGGCGAGTGCAATTCAATGTTAAGTATGACAAGTATTGCAAATTAAAAAAAACTCCTATTCATGAAAGCCCATTCAAAACATTTAAACCTGCACAAATACTTAATCCCTTATGAAAACAAGGACTTGTATTCAAAGCCCCTCTTCAAATAAAGTTAATCCTTTAATAGACCATCTGAACTGTCAACCAAATTATGAATTTAGGAATCTCTGTTGAGATAATTGTAGGTTGTCAAACGAAGCCAAGTAATGATAATTACATATTGATCGGCCTTGGGGAAATGTGAACAAACAGCTTTGCAACTGTTAAAGCTGATTTTATTTTAGCTTTCACTGACACAGGCAGCCTGACATTTAATTTTTAAAAGACTGGGGATTTAAACAACTTCACAGCTTGACAGCTTTACAGACCTTATCCATCCTTCATAAGCATGTGAGTCTACTCTAAAAGTTCAAGACAGTTCAAATTACCCTGGTGTCACATTGCACCCTGCCGTAACAAATGAAGTAACTCTTTTCTTAGGACATCTGGTTAAACAGCTGAACAGCAAATATCATTCAGGGGGATTTTCTTAAGGTTGAGTGGAACAGAAGCAAGCAAATGTAAAAGGTTGAGGAAAAGAGACAGCAACATAGGGGGGTGGGAGGGGTGCAATTCTCCCATCCCGCTGCACTAATTGTTTAGCACAATGGGCCTGGAGATTTAGCAAGTTGGATTAGTGAGATCCACATTGGGTGTCTGGCCCCGAGTGCCTCTCCCACCGCTAGATTTCTGGCACCATCAGCTCCGTGCCAGAGTTAAGTGAAGAGCTGCATTAAGCATGCAAAGGAGCATGCAAATCTAATTTAAATATCATTAGCGGACCGGGACTAAAGTCTTTGGGCCTGCTAACCGCTTTCCCTCCCCACCAGTGGTGTTTCACTCCAGCGGGGTTTATAATACTTTCGGGGAGCTGGTGGCCTGACCCTGCTGGAGTGAAGCGGGGACAAGTGGGGCCCCCCCAGAAGGTCAAACGCTGGCGTGGTGCCCTCTGGGCGCTGCCACCTTGGCAGTGCCAGCTTGGGTCCACAGCACTGCCCAAGGGGCAAAGTGCCAATGCCCAGGGGACACCATGGCACTGCCCATCAGGCATAAGGCACTGCCAAGGAGGCAGGGCCTAATGGGGGCAGGGCCTGATGGGGGGGTTCCTTTAGGGGTGATTGGTGTGGGGCGCGGAGCTCCCGCTGCCACTCTGCACTTTGGGATCGCGAGCAGAGGGAGGGAGGCCCGCAATCAGGGCTGGCCATCGGGGTGGTGGGGGGAGGGGTTCAGCATGCTGAGGGGGTGTTCGGCCTGCAAGCGGGGGAAGTCAAGGATGTTGAACGGGAAATTGGGGCTGCGGGGAGGGGGGGCTAGTGATCAAGGCAGTCTGGGCCTGGGCCCGGACATGCTTGTGGGGCCAGCAATCGGGCTATGGAGGGGGGGGCGGGGGGGAAGGCCGGCGTTGAGGGTGCTGTGGGGCTGGCCAGTGATCGAACTGGCCAGCAGTGCTGAGGCCGGCAGTCAGGGACCACTCAAACGCGCCGATCTCGGCTCTGACAGATCGGCACATGCGCAATGGTCCGCTCAGCACTGTACTGCCATCCTCCCGAGCGGGAATAGACCCCGCCCACTGATTATTCACGCAATTCATGCCAGTGCACTCTGCAGCGCACAGGGCGCGGGAGATTCATTTTAGAATTCACAATGAAAAAAAAACCAATGTGATTTACTTCAGTTTTCACCCGAATTCGATACTTAGAATTTTTGCGGGGAGAATAGCCCCCGGGATCTTTCAGAGCTGGGGGTGGGACTTCTGAAGCTGGGCTGCACCCACCATTTTTAAAGGTCCCCTGACTCCCTCTGATGCCACAGAAATCACTCCCGTCACTTTATTATTCAGCAGACCACAGGTGGAGCATTACACCCCATTATTCAGAGGGCTGTGAAAAGAATACTGGTTAAGGTTCACTGGAATTAATGTAGGAATTAAAAATTATAATTGTGACAAAAGGCTTTAGGGTATTTTTCATTGAAACAAAAACAGCTGGATAATATCCTGTAGAGATTTCAAAATTATGAATGGATCTGACAAGGTAAACGAAGTAAGACTTGAACTTATATTTTTACTTCACCTTTCATGATCTCTGTACATCCCAAAGCTCTTTACAGCTAATGAAGCCTTTGAAGTGGCGTGACTGGTATAGTGTAGAAACCTTAGCAGTAAACTTGTGCTCAGCAAACTCTGACAAGTAGCAATGTGATAATGATGAAGTGACCTGTTTTTGTGATGTGGATTGAGGGATAATAATTTGCTAAGACACCAGGGTTAACTCGCTTGCTCTTCCTAAGAATAGCGCGATGGGATATTTTACTTCCAGCATGGGGTGGGGGGGTAGAATTTTTGTGGGCCAAATCGGGTAGGAACGGAGGGAGATGACAGAAATAAAGGGCCGCATTAGCCTAGTGCCACATCCAGTTCCAGCCCAGGCAATTTCTGATAGAGCAGGGGGAGAGTGAACAGGCCAACACCCCCCTCACCAATGACCAGACCAATTTAGCCAATAAAGGAGCTCATTAGGAGCGCTCCATTTGGTTCTTTACAAAGGTTGACCAGACCAATGGCGGCGAGTATAGAATTGGCTGCATTTTCAGTAGAGAAGATCCTATTACAAGTTGCAGTGATGGAACAGATGCAGCACATTCAACCACAGTATATAAGTCTAAAACAATGTTTGGCATCTCTCCTGATCCCAGGTTCCATGGCTCTCTTTGGCCTCCAAAATGTGAGAAATTTGCACCTTCCATTTTGCCAACCTTGCAGGTTTCTGCCCAGATGTCAGCCACAGCAACGGCTGGCGCAGCGAGTCAGAATGTGGTCTGTATTTCCTGTGACCTGCTCAGTTCCTACCCTCCCAGTCACTAATTGGGAGACAGATCAGATCCTGATCCATTTGACAATTCATCTCCACCACAATTTCTTATTCTAATATCAATCTGCGTGGAAAAACTTTGTTCTTCATTGCTTCTGTGATAATTCTGAGTTTATGCACCATTGTTACTCTCCTGGAACAGCTTGGCTAAGGGCATGTCTAGTTCTGGAGCACATGAGTTTAGTACTATTTCCTCAATGTTATCAGGGCCCATTGCTTTGCAGAATCCTGTGCCTTCAGCTAGTTCTTGATATCATATGGAGTGAATCAAATTGGTTGGGAGCTCAGGAGAAGGCCAAAATGGGTAATGCACTTAACACTTCTGGCTGAAGATGGTTGACAATACTTCAGCCTTGTCTGGGCTATCTCTGCACTGAGTCAGTAATCTGTGGGTTCAAGTCTCACTCGAGAAACCTGAGTACAAAATCTAGGCTGGCACTTCTGTGCAGTCCAAAGGGAGCCTGCACTGCTTTCCTTTGAATGAGTTGTTAAACAGAGGCTATGGGCTGGATTTTTATGGCGGAAGTGAGAATCAAGAGTTGGGTTCATTTCCTGTTTGCAAGCTTGCCTGTCTCAGGAAATAGAACCACCCGTGAACCGCCTTCTCAAGAGCAATTAGGGACAAACAATAAACACTAGCCTAGCCAATGACACCCACATCCAGTGAAAGAATAAATAAAAATGACACACCACTGCAATCAGGAAAGATTCTTTTGACAAGTTGACAAATGGGTAGCACAGTGGTTAGCACTGCTGCCTCACAGCGCCAGGGTCCCAGGTTCAATTCCAGCCTTGGGTAGCTGTCTGTGTGGAGTTTGCACATTCTCCCCATCTGCATGCATTTCATCCGGGTGCTCCAGATTCCTTCCACAGTTGACAGATGTGTTGGTTAGGTTGATTGGCCATGCTGAATTGCCCCTTAGTGTCAGTGGGACTAGCAGGGTAAATATGTGGGGTTATGGGGATAAGGCCAGAGTGGAATTGTTGTTGGTGCTGGCTTGATGGGCTGAATGGCCTCATTCTGCACTGTAGAGATTCGCTGATTCTATGAAAACAGAACGATGTTGCATAAACTCAGAATTACCACTGGAAAAATTAAGAGCTAAGTTATGGAGTTTTTGGATTAGGAAATGCTTTACCTTAATGGCTTTTGGGAAAAAGACAAGTATCATTTCTAAGGATATTTGATAACTATTTTAAAGAACACAGGGTAAAGGGATTAAAGTTGAAGAACTAGCACTGGCGTACATAAAATGGGCTGAATAACCTTTGTGACTGCTGTGATCTTCCCGACTCCATCATAGGAAGAATTACCTTCATCTTTTAAGTCATCGGACCTTCCCCCCCACTGAAGACATCTCTGGAGAGAGATATTTTTCCATGAAATGCCAGATTAAAGAGGTCCTTTTAACCATGCACTGTTCCTCTTTTTTTATCCATTCTTGGGGTATGGGCATTGCTGGCTAAACCAACATTTATTGCCCACCTCTAATTGTCCTTGAAAAGGTGGTGGTGAGTTAACTAAAACAAGAATAGAAGTCTCCTCACAAATTCGTAGGATTCTGATGACATTCTGTATTTGTGTCACAGAGAGTCAGACATTTTAGCTCGGAACGTACTGTGCTACTCTCGCTTAAGCAGTTACTTGCATGAAGATATCTTCTGTCCCTTGCACAGAGGTGTAGCAGCAGACAGTTTACACTAAGGCATCTGCCTGCCACTGATGGAATCTAGGTCCTCACCAGTTTCCCGAGGTCTCTGGATCCCATTTTTATAGTTGGCCATATTCTTTTTCCAAGTATGTTGAAGCCAGAGATTGCAGGATCTTGGAGCCTCAGAGGCATCAGTATTCAGGAGAGATGCTCCTACTGTGCTTACCATCTGCATACTAAGACTCTCACAGCAGATGCCACTGATGTTGCCATGTGTTCAATGGCAGAGAGCAGCTCAGACACCTGCTCTGTCATGGCACCATTCCGATCAGAAAAAGCAGAATAATTTTCGCAAAACCAATGCACAGCTTAGGTTTAAAGGAAGAAGGTGACTGGTTTTCTTGATCAATCTTGGATGCACACTCCTGTTGGTTATTAACATCCTCAGACACTAATCTCAGTGTCTCTATGTAGGTGTCACATCACTGCAACATCCTTCTCAAATAAGTACCGATGACATTTTGAACCCCATGACAGAATAATAGCAGTCTCTGTAGACTCTGCAAGAAGTGGGCACATCCTGAGCTAATCCTCTGGTTGTTTTGAATCACATGGAGCCACATCTTTACTGAAGATATCTCCTTTCTCCCAGGTGAAAACATTTGAGTTGCTGAGGTGAAGGGAAGAAACAAGTGAGGTAGGAGTGATAATGAATGCTCAGTGCCAGGAGAACTTGGGGAAACATCTTGCTCGAGAAGCTCCAGTGTGACGTGCTCATTATCCCTATTTTATCTTCATCGCCTTTACTGTCATCATTACCATTGAATTATCCTGCCTTTGTGTGTTTTAAGTATAGAAAATATTGCATTCATATAGCATATTTCATGATGTCCCAAAGCGCTTTACAATCAATTAAGTACTTTTGAAATGTAGTTTATGTTGCAGGAAACACGGCAGCCAATTTGCAAACAGCATGCTCCCCAAACAACAATGTGATCATGAATAGATAATCTGTTCATGGGAGGTTTATTGAGGAATAAATATTGGTCAGGACACTGGGGATAACAGACTTGGTCTTCTTCGAAAAAGGATCATGGGATCTTTTGCATTCACCTGAGAGGGTATGCAAGGCCTTGGTTTTTTTATTTGATTTGATTTATTATTGTCACATGTATTAGTATACAGTAATAAATATTGTTTTTTGCGTGCTACAGAGCCAAAGCATATCGTTCATAGAGAAGGAAAGGAGAGGGTGCAGAATGTAGTGTTACAGTCATAGCTAGGGTGTAGAGAAAGATCAACTTAATGTGAGGTAGGTCCATTCAAAAGTCTGATGGCAGTAGGGAAGAAGCTGTTTTTGAGTCGGTTGGTACGTGACCTCAGGCTTTTGTATTTTTTTCCAACGGAAGAAGATGGAAGAGAGAATGTCCGGGGTGTGTGGGGTCCTTGATTATGCTGGCTGCTTTTCTGAGGTAGTAGGAAGTGTAGACAGAGTCAATGGATGGGAGGCTGGTTTGCGTGATGGTCTAGGCTTCGTTCACAACCCTTTGTAGTTTCTTGCGGTCTTGGGCAGAGCAGGAGCCATATCAAGCTGTGATACAACCAGAAAGAATGCTTTCTATGGTCCATCTGTGAAAGTTGTGAGAGTCGTAGCGGACATGCCAAATTTCCTTAGGGCTCCTGAGAAAGTAGAGGCGTTGGTGGGCTTTCTTAACTTTAGCATCGGCATGGAGGGACCAGGACAGGTTGTTGGTGACCTGGACACCTAGAAGCTTGAAGCTCTTGAGCATTTCCACTTTATTGTCTTTGATGTAGACAGGGGCATGTCCTCCACTATGCTTCCTGAAGTCAGTGATTATCTCCTTCATTTTACCGACATTGAGGGAGAGATTATTGTCGTTGCACCAATTCATCAGATTCTCTATCTCTTCCCTGTATTGCATCTCGTTATTGTTTGAGATCTGACCCACTACGGTGGTGTCATCAGCAAACTTAAAAATCAAGTTGGAGGGGAATTTGGCCACACAGTCATAGGTGTATAAGGAGTGTAGTAAGGAGCTGAGGACACAGCTTTGTGCAGCACCAATATTGACCTTGGTTTAAGGTCTAGTCTGAAAGAGCAGCTCTGCCAATGCAACACCCTCAGTACTGCCTTGGAGGATCAGCATTGATTTTTATGCTCAGTGGGGCTCGAACCCACAACTATTTGACACAGAAGCAAAGAATGTAACCAAATGAGTCGCGATTGACATGTTTGACTGATGGTTTACCGGAGTTAGGGATTGACTGGAGGTTCTATGGCCGCGGTTGATGTTAAAGATTTTTGAAAATTACGAAGATTTCCCATCTTTGCTCCCATGTCGAACAGCTGTACCGCATGGCGTTATTCTACTCTGAAATGTATTTCCATGCCTGCCATACCCTCTGGCTGTTTGTTGACTGCTCTGTCTTGTGCCATTCTGAACAGCCTGTACAACTTCACCACTGGAGATTTTTCTTCCCTTCTCCTTCTGCTCCATTGCTGCATGATATTTCACACCACACTGCAGATTAATAGAAAATTCCAATGTCACTTATCAATTGTCGAAGTGTTTTATTAACAAGTAGCACAGCCACATTAGTGCAGATTGATAGTTATTACTTATCAGTTATGTGTACACTTCAAAATTCAATCCTTCTGGAGTCACACTGTTCCTAGCATGTTCCTGCAAACGCGTTACAAAGCCAAATATAAAGAAACACTTCATAAAGAATGATTTCACCCCAAACATCAAAGAAAATAATATGATCAATTAGGATTTGATGTTTATAACGCTATGCATATCAGCAATAATAAAAGCTGTTATTCTATAAGTGTAATCGCCAATGGTAAGCACAGTAAGCACAAACAGTGGTAAGTAGTGTTAAGTAGAAGTGACAGGACATCTTTGGGGTGGCACAGTGGTTAGCACTGCTGCCTCACAGTGCCAGAGACCTGGGTTCGATTCCGGCCTTGGCTCATTGTCTGTGTGGAGTTGACACATTCTCCCCGTGTCTGCGTGGGTTTCCTCCAGGTACTCCGATTTCCTCCCACACTCCAAAGATGTGCAGGTTAGATTGATTGGCCATGCTAAATTGACCCTTAGTGTCAGGGGGATTTGCATGGTAATTATGTGGGGATATGGGAATAGGGCCTGGGTGAGATTGTTGTCAGTGCAGACTCGATGGGCCAAACGGCCTTCTTCTGCACTGTAGGGATTCTACGAATCATTGTAATCTTTCCCTGAAATGACCTTGATGGAAATTATGTTCATGATTAAACCTGTTTGAAAAATTCATTTGGTTCGTAAGAAATAAGGCAAACACTGAAAGCACAATGACCGTGATGGATTTTTAAAGAAACTGAGCTTGTAGATCTGCATAACGGCTGAATCCATGTTAAATATTATCCAAATCATCTCAGGCTGCTACACCGACATGAAATGTCAATCCCTCTCAAAAGATACTGAACTGGAGTCTAATTGAACACTGTTTCAACAAAATTTCTTCAAGCTTTTTCCCAGCACTGCTCACAACCAGTGGGAAGATACACTCAAGTAGATTTTCCTGACTTTCTGCTTTGTATAATTCAATAGTCAGCGCTACTTTCTACATTGCCTCAGAATTTCCGAGGCTTTCCTGGGTTGGTGGAGGGTGCGGGGATGCCTGGAACCTTGGATCTGCACCTCCAATAACCCCAAGATAGTTGAAAACATATTATTCAGATGAGATTTGCAACTTATTTTCCAGGTCACTCATTAGCTGGGTGCATGTCTCAGGTCTTAGGTTGATTAGAGCTAAAGCTAGCTCCTTTTGTAAGTGTTTCTCCTATTGTCACCTTCAGGGTATTTTCTGTCAGGGTGAAAGTCCTTCTATACATTAGTTTTCTTTCTTGGTGTGACAGAGAAATATGCATGTATAATATTGGGATGTGATAGATGCAATAAAGACTTAAGCCGCTTCAAAACTTCCCTTTCAGAATATAAGATAGGCACACTCCAGACAGCCTTTAAATAAGCAAATTGAAGCAGCTGCCAGGGAATCAAGCATGCACTCGCATGATGTAATGCTGCTACTGTTCATAAATGAGGTGCAGATTGAGATTTAACTCTGTTTCTCCTGAGGTAGTGACAGCCTTGGGTGAGCAAGGGACCCCATGTGGCCATTTGGGTACAACCTATGATTCCTTGCACCTTGGAGAACCTTGTCACTCTGTAAAATTGCAGTGGTCTGTAATGCTATTACTGGTTGTCTGTGGGGAATTTGTCGAATTTGCTTGCTCAAGCAAATAGTGCATCATTGACTTGTTTAATGCATCCATGCAAAGAAGGTTGACTGATGTTAATAATGGCCCAGTGCGGCGTGCCATTGTCCCCTTCTCAGAAACAAATATGCCCTTTGTGACCTTCCAGCCACTGGGGCAAGTATTGGCTAAAGGGTCATAAAGCTGCAAGGATGCTCTCACATGAGTGATAAAATCACCCTCCATTCTCACTGAGTGATAACATCACCCTCCATTCTCACTGAGTGATAACATCACCCTCCATTCTCACTGAGTGATAACATCATCCTCCATTCTCACTGAGTGATAACATCATCCTCCATTCTCACTGAGTGATAACATCACCCTCCATTCTCACTGAGTGATAACATCACCCTCCATTCTCACTGAGTGATAACATCACCCTCCATTCTCACTGAGTGATAACATCATCCTCCATTCTCACTGAGTGATAACATCATCCTCCATTCTCACTGAGTGATAACATCACCCTCCATTCTCACTGAGTGATAAAATCACCCACCATTCTCACTGAGTGATAACATCACCCTCCATTCTCACTGAGTGATAACATCATCCTCCATTCTCACTGAGTGATAACATCACCCTCCATTCTCACTGAGTGATAACATCATCCTCCATTCTCACTGAGTGATAACATCACCCTCCATTCTCACTGAGTGATAACATCACCCTCCATTCTCACTGAGTGATAACATCACCCTCCATTCTTACTGAGTGATAACATCATCCTCCATTCTCACTGTGAGTGATAACATCACCCTCCATTCTCACTGAGTGATAACATCATCCTCCATTCTCACTGAGTGATAACATCATCCTCCATTCTCACTGTGAGTGATAACATCACCCTCCATTCTCACTGAGTGATAACATCACCCTCCATTCTTACTGAGTGATAACATCACCCTCCATTCTCACTGAGTGATAACATCATCCTCCATTCTCACTGAGTGATAACATCACCCTCCATTCTCACTGAGTGGTAACATCGCCCTCCATTCTCAGTGTGAGTGATATATGTCTTTTTCTGATTGGCAGTCAGTGACTAGTGGGGTTCCATAGGGATCTGTGCTCGGACCCCAACTGTTCACATTATATAGTAATGATTTGGAAGAGTGAATTGAATGTATTATCTCCAAATTTGTAGATGATACAAAGTTGGGTGGGAGGTGAGCTGTGAGGAGGATGCAGAGATGCTTCAGTGTGATTTGGACAGGCTGAGTGTGTGGGCATATGCATGGCAGATGCAGTATAATGTGGATAAATGTGAGGTTATCCACTTTGGTAGCAATAATAGGAAGACAGATTATTACTTGAATGGGTGTAAATTGAGAGACGTGGATACTCAACGAGACGTTGGTGTCCTCGTGCATCAGTCGCTGAAAACACGCATGTACAGCAGGCAGTAAAGAAGGCAAATGGTATATTGGCCTTCATAGCGAGAGGATTTGAATATAGGAATAGCAATTGCTGCAATTGTATAGGACGTTAGTGAGGCCACACCTGGAGTATTGTGTGCAATTTTGGTGTCTTTATCCGAGGAAGGATGTCCTTGCTATAGAGGGTGTGCAGTGAAGGTTTACCAGGCTGATTCCTGGGATGGAAGGTCTGTCATATGAGGAGGGACTAAATCGATTAGGATTATCCTCACTGGAGTTTAGAAGAGTGAGCGGGACTCTCATAGAAACTTATAAAATTCCAACAGGGTTGGACAGATTCAGAAAGAATGTTCCCAATGGTGGGGACTCCAGAACTAGGGGTCATAGTTTGAGCATAAGGCGTGAACCTTTTAGAACTGAGGTGAGGAAAAATTTCTTCACCCAGAGGGTGGTGAATGTGTGAAATTCATTACCACAGAAAGTAGTTGAGGGCAAAACATTGTCTGATTTCAAGAAGAAATTAGATATTGCTGTTGGGGCTAAAGGGATCAAGGGGTATGGGGGGAAGGGAGGGATCAGGATATTGAATTCAATGATCAGCCATGATCAAAAAGAATGGTGGAGCAGGGGCAAAGGGCTGAATGGCCTACTCCTGCTTCTAGTTTCTATGTTTCTATGATAACATCATCTCCATTCTCATTGATTCGATGCCATTACCTCTGGGCTGTAGCTCAGCCTCTCCATGGATGTGATGGAGGGCAGAGCCGAAGAGATTACTGAGCCAGGTGAAGCCTTTACCTTGTACCAAAGAGGATGAGATTATTGAGCCACAAACTTACCAGGCTCCATGAGCATTCCCAACAAATGTGATGTTCCATGTTAAAACCATGCAAGAAAATCTCAGGTCATTCGCGGGCCGCAGCAGAGATTCATTGTTCTGTACGAGGAAGTGTGATATAGGTGAAATATTCTGAGACCTTGTGCTCCCAGCGGGGGTTCAAATGCAGTGTGGTGATTTTGTCAGAAAATTGCGTCTAGTGCTGTGTGCATGGCCTGGTGCGAGTGATGCGGGAGGCTCCTACATATTCACTCTGTACCCTGGCATTGTCGTCCCATTTTCAACTTCACTACTTTTCAATTTGTCACTCACCAAAAGGAAAGGTAAAACCAACTTATTTTCTGCCCCAATAAACCGACCGTGAACAAACGAGGTCCGATCTCTGCTGCAGCGGCTGAAATGACTATGTCATTCAGTAAATGAAGAGCATTATGTTATCATTCATCGTGATGTACTTTAGAAAATGCTACAGCAAACCACAGGGGCTGATGTGGCAGCTCCAAACATTGTCGCTCAAGTGTAGAAGTAATTCAGCCCAAGGCGCTATTTTGTGAACTCCATCAGCTTCACTGTTTGCTGAGAATGTCATGCAAGAGAAATCCTGGTGCTAAACTGACAGAAACAGCAAAGTCTTTGGCGGTGCACCGTGTTCTTTTTTGAGGTCAGAGGTTATGTGCTCGTAAGGACTCTGTATCCTCAGACCTAATGTCATCTTTTCATTCCTGCCATGTGTTGTGGTGACATATAATGCAGCGGCAGCTTTCCAGATTGCTGCTCCTGAAAATATTTACAAACAGTCTGACATGCTGTCAGCTCGTAGACAAGCAGCACAGAGCACAAGAGATTATGTAACATAATTTTCTGCTTTTCCAGCTCTGAGCTATAAATTAATTATATATTTTATTTGACGTGTGTTTATTTTTCGCAGGTGAATCTGAGTGTTGTAGTGTTCTCAAATACAACCACTTCACTACAGAGCGTGCACAAGTTTTGATATTTTGTCATCAGGATTCTGCGTTCAAAGAGAAACGATCCCATTTCTGACTGGTAACATTCTTTTAAAAATGCTTTGCCATCGTGTAATTATGTTGTGTATTGTCAATTGTTTACCTTGGTTCTTCAACTCCAAGTAAAAATCCTCTGACTTTACACCAAAATCGAAAGCATTTTGGCAATTAAACTGCCATATGTTGACGTACTATTTACATAGAAACATACATAGAAAATAGGAGCAGGCCATTCAGCTCTTCGAGCCTGCTCTGCCATTCATTATGATCATGGCTGATTAACAAATTCAATACCCTCATCCCACCTTCCACCTGCAATATCTCTTCATCCCTTTAGCCCCAAGAGCTATATCTAATTTCTTCTTGGAATCACACAACATTTTCACCTCAATTACTTTCTGTGGTAGTGAATTCCACACATTCACCACTCTCTGGGTGAAGAAATTCCTCCTCACCTCAATCCTAAAAGCTTTACTCCTTATCCTCAAACTATGACCCTTAGTTCTGGACTCCCCCACGATCGGGAACATTCTTTCTGAATTTACCCTGTCTAATCCTGTTAGAATTTTATAAATTTCTATGAGACCCTCTCTCACTCTTATGAATACAATCCTAACTGACTTAGTCTCTCTTTTTATGACATCCCAGGAATCAGTCTGGTAAACCTTCTCTGTGCTCCTTCTATAGGAAGAACATCCTTCCTCAGATAAGGACGCCAAAACTGCACACAATACTCTAGGTGTGGCCTCACCAAAGCCCTATACAATTGCACCAATCCCTATCCCTATACTCAAATCCTCTTGCTATGAAGACCAACATGCCATTTGCCTTCTTTACTGCCTGTTGTACCAGCACATTTACTTTCAGCAGCTGATGCACAAGGACACCAAGGTCTCGCTGAGTATCCACCTGTCTCAATTTACACACTTTGCTACGTCACACAATGGTACAATATAAATCTCAGACCCTCAGTTTTCTACACAATTAATTCAGAATCTTGGTCATGGTAGCATATGTAACATTTTTGCCACACAAGTGCCAGGAAAGGAGCATCCCTAATGAGAGAGAATCTAATCATCTCCTTTTGATGGCACTACCACCACTCAGCTTCCACCATTGACATCCCGAGGGTCACCATTGATCAGAAACATTACTAGGCCATCTATTTGAACGCTGTGGGTGCAAGAGCAGATCGGAGGCTGGAGATTCTGACGTGAGTAACTCACCTCCTGACTCCCCAAATCCTGTCCAGCCACTACAAGGCACCAGGCAGGAGTGTGATGGAATACTCTCCAGTGGATGAGCGCAGCTTCAACAACACCCCAGAAGTTTGCACCATCCAGGAGAAAGCAGCCCGCTTCATTGACAACCCATCTCACCACCTTAAGCATCCATTTCCTCCACCACTGGAGACCAGTGACTGCAGTGTGCACCATCTACAAGATGTATTAATAGGACTTCACACTGTAGGGATAATGTTGAGGCAATAGAGAGAATGTATGTTTGAGAGAATGGATTCTGCAGGATGCTGTTTGGAATGCGGAAATATTCCATTCCAATTCTTTTCCTGCACCTAATGATGCATTAAGACAGACTTTTGTCTCTTTCCAAAGCGAGTTATTCCTGGAACAAGTCACTAGTCTGTCACCAAGGGCTTATAGCTTGAGGGGCACCACAGGAGTCTCTTCTGCTCTTACTGCCAGCCTTTGGCCTGTTTAGAAGGATTTGCAGGTTGGCATTCAACCTGTTTGGCCGTGTGATGGACGCAGCTTCCTTGGCCATCAAGTCCTGGTGTGGAACTCGAACATGGAGCCTCTGACTCAGAGGCAGGGGCGCTACCCACTGTGTCACAACAATGAGGAAATATAAAGACAATAAAAGGCAAAGTTCGTGTTGTAATAAAGGAAATTAAGAGGTGATTTGATTGGAGTGTTTACAAGTATGGAGGGATGCAGAGTAGATAGAAACTGGATGTTTTTAGTGATTGAAGGATCTAGAACAAAAATACGTAGCCACAAGATTCAATGTGATTGAGCACACAGAGCAGGAGAAACTTATTTTTGACACAAAGGGTTGTGAGAATGTGGAACGTAACACTAGAGATTGTAACTGAAGCAGAGCTCTGTTTAAAACAGGATTGCATCAATTAAAAGAAGGTTGCATTCTCCTCGGGCAGATTTCTGGAAGAGAACCTTTACCCATAATTGAGTTGGAAGCAAGTCTCCAGATTCCCTGAAGCCGTAACGTCGATGATAGGTTTCACATAGAGAATATTTGGCCTCTCGGTGCTGATTAGTGTTAGTCACTGATGGTTGAAATGTGCTTCTGTTCTGTCACCTGTACTCTGGATCTCTGCAGCGATATCCAACTCACACTTTGGATCCTGTATCTTCTACAAACTCCAACTTGTTCAAAACTCAGCTATCAATTTTATTGCCCTTGTCTGTATATTTTGCATCCCTCAATATGTTAAAATTAAAATGGTCACCTTCACTTTTAAATCCCTCCCTGGCCTCACCTCACTCTATACCTGCAACAGTGTAATATCCCTCTCCCACACATCATTAAGAAATAAAATTTTCAACTGCCTCAGCTCTACTCTCTGGAATTTTCTGCTTCTCCACCTTCAAGAATTCTCAAACACATCTTCAAAACCAATCAGTTGATTGCCATTCCTAACTCTCCAACCATTCTTGTTGTTCACTTCTTTATTCCTTCTATTTTGCTTCATCCCTGTAAATGTTGTTGGGTTCCTGAATCACTAACAACGTGGACTTTCAACAGAGTAGTTTATTCACTAACTTAGCAGCTACTTCAACACTTGTTTTCTGCCCATCCTCCTGGGGATAACTCCCACACTCCCTCCACGTGACCTCTTTTATTGCCACATCATCACATTCTCATGTGACCACTCAGTCTACAATTCCTACACCAATTCTGTAAATTCCCCAGGACATTTTCTATGTTAAATATACCATTTAAACCCAAGTTGATGACGCTTTGTTACTTTTTCTATGATTTTTAGTGATGTAATATGCCTCAGTGTTAAACATGGCAGATCATTGGTGGTTATTTTAAAATGTTTATATATATTACATGTAATCAAATTAGAACATCTGTTAAATTTAACATAGCCACAAATTATCTAACAGAACTTGAGAGAATGGAAAGAAGGAAGAGAGACTTGCATTTGATGAAATTTTGTGTGTTGTTACTATTAGAATGTAGGAAACGGGACAGACAATTTACACAGGCCAGGTTCCGCAAACAACAATCAAATGGGTCAACTGTTTTAGCGGTTGTTTGAGGGATAAATGTTGGCCAGGACACCAGGGGAGCTTCTTTGCTTTTCTTTCAATAATTCCACAGGGTATCTAACATCCACATGAGAGGGCAAGCAGAGCATTGGTTTAATGTCTTATCTGAAAGGTGGCATCTCTGACAGTGTAGCACTCTCGTAGTTCTGCACTGAAGTGTCAACCTGGATTATGCGCTGAAGCCTCTTGGAGTGGGGCTTGAATCCACAATCTTGCAACTCAGTGATGAGAATGTGACCATTGAATCAAAGCTGGGTGGGACAGGGTGGAATTTTCCCATCCTGCCCACCACGGGAATTGTAGTGGGCAGGACACGGACCATGCAAAGGTCCATTGACCTCGGACGGGATTTTCTGGCTTTGAGGCGAGTGCAGCTGGAAAATCCCACCAAAGAGTTTGCAATGCCACTGACCATCGCTTTGATAAAGGGTTATTGAGTGTTGACAGAATAGAGAATCTTTTCATTAAGCCTGAGATGCACGAGGAAAAGGAAATGATTATGCCTTTGCAGGGTTGGAAAACACTTTTATTTACTATCCTCATTCCTTCTTTCATAAAGATTAGAGCTGGTTCTTGGGAATTTTATTATTTAAATTTCAGCGACACAGCTGTTTTCAGTCAAAGGTAGTAGTAGATTTCAGCTGGCAGTAGGCTGAAATTCAGATTGATATAATTCCTTCTGATACAAGGGCCAGTTTCTAATTCCCAAATAGAAGATGCACTATTTAGTCATTATAGCCAACTTCTAAATCTAAAATATGCTCTATTAAGCTGCTTTGTAGAGGTGTTTCATTAAGTATTATTTATTTTACTATGGGCCGTGTTCTCCGACCTTGCCCGCAGCTGGTATCCTCGAGTCCCGCTGCAGTGAATGGAGATTTGGCTGAGCGCCAAATTCTCCGTTCTCACTGGCAGCAGTGGCGGGGTGTGTACAGCCGGAGATTTGCGGCCTAAGTCTCTCCTTTATTTCCTTCAAAAACAAACTGCTGAAGCAGATTGTCAAAAAGAAATAGAAAAGTCTTTGCGTCAAGTCAAGTTTCTACAAGGGTAAAACCAACATGTCTCGACATTGTTTTGCTAAGCAACAAATATAAGGTGCACAAGTTTGTTTCTTGTGCTCTTCAGTTAATTAACTCACATGGGAAGCTAATCTGAAAGATAACTGAATCAGGGATCAAAGAAGAAACTTGAAATGCCAGGATTCAAAGGTCTGAGTTTTCCCGTCTTTCTTGGGGAAACTCATTTCCTTGTGAGGAAGTATATGTTTGACAGAGCTACAATTTACCCTTGTTTGACTGCAATGACCGTTGATGTATGGCAATGTGTGAAATAAACTCAGTGGCAGCAAAACATGATAAGCACAAAGGATTGGAGTTTGATGATTGCCGGTGTGCTTATAGTGTGGTAGGCGAGTCTTCCTTCTTGGAGCCGAACCAAACAAAAGCTGAGAGATTTGTTTGTGCAGTCTGTTCTGGGACAAAACCATTAGTGATTACCCCACACTGGTGAAGATTACACTGACTTTTCTTTAAGCTATAGTTTTCTATTTGCTCCTAGAAGACTGAAGTGATGACTGATAATGCCTCAAGGTTATTATAAATAGTAAAAGATTGAGCTGCACAAAAATGAACATATGTGCCCCTGTATGCCAGAAGCATGGTTATGCATCTTTCTGATTGTGTTTAGGGTAACTTCCTAATGTGCAAATATTACATATCCTTTTTCTTAAAAAAAAGAAACCTTTTGCAGAATTAAATATCATTTAGTGATGACCCCCATGAGTTCCATGGGGAATCACTAATCGATCTCCCCATGGGGCTCGTTGAAACTGATTTCCCCTGGTAACAGGCAATGGCCTGCCCAGGTAGAACTCATTACCTGAGCCCTTTATAAGGCTGACACGGGGAAGGGTTATGTAATCAACAGTGTATCTGATCACTGCTAATGGTGGTAGTTTGGAGTAATAAGATACAAAAGAGCACTTTCCCCTGTATGTGTTCTTCCAATTTAAAATATATAACCAACTTTGAGAAAATACACAAAATAAAGAACGCAAGCAATGAAATTGTTGTGATCTTTTCCATAGTAACAACTACATTTGTTAACACTGGCAATTAGAAACATAGAAACATCGAAAATGGGAGCAGGGAGAGACCATTCGGCCTTTGCGCCTGTTCCATTATGATCATGGCTGATCATCCAATTCAACAGCCTGATCCCACTTTCCCCCTCATATCCTTTGACCCCTTCACCCCAAGAGCTATATCTAACTGCTTCTTGAAAAGGTACAATGTTTTGGCCTCAACTGTTTTCTGTGGTAGCAAATTCCATAGGCTGACCACTCAGAAGAAATTTCTCCTCATCTCTGTCCTAAGCGGCCTGCCCTATATCCTCAGACTATGACCCCTGGTTTTGGACACCCCAATATCCTTCTTGCATCTACCCTGTCTAGTCCTGTTAGAATTTTGTTGGTTTCTATGAGATTCCCTTCATTCTTCTGAATTCCAGTGGATACAATCCTAACCGACTCAATCTCTCCTCATATATCAGTCCTGCCATACCAGGAATCAATTTGGTAATTCCTCTCTGCACTCCCTCTAGAGCATGAACATCGTTCCTCAGATAACGAGGCCGTAACTGCACACAATATTCCAGATGTGGCCTCACCAAGGCCTTGTATATCTGCATCAAGACATCCCTGCTCATGTACTCAAGTCCTATTGCTATGAAGGCTAACATACCATTTGCCTATTTTACTGCCTGCTGCACCTGCATACTTACCTTCAGTGATTGGTGTACGAGGACACTCAGGGCTTGTTGCACATTCCCTTCTCCTAAATTATGGCCATTCAGACTTCAAAACTATCCCAGAAGAATTTGGTGCATATTTTAGTCCAAAAAGAACCTGAGGCCAAATCCTTTGAGCCTCCACAGCTTGAGAATCCTGTAGAGGATTTCCATCCTGATGGCGTTCTGGAGATTCATTTCATTGCTGAAGATGGTATGGTCTTACCTTCTCATCCTCACACAGTCTTTTCATTGCCAATGGTGGAGCAACTTTGCACTGAGGAGATTTTGGCAATGTTACCAATTGCCTATAGAAGGTGACCGTCATTACCAAAATATCGTCATTACCAAAATGACTTCTTTTTCAACTCCTGCAATGTCTACAGGAATTTTGTTCTTCTTCTTCTCATCGTCCAGATTCATTCAAATTGCAGATCTTCAATATGCTTTTCCTCCTCAGTGCAGCACAGAATGAGAGGGTTGTGAAAATCTTCATTGCAGTTATTTTGTCTTCTCGGGTCGTTCTCCAGTGCATTGCAGGGGAGCATAAGATTCCTGAGCGAATCCTAATCCATCCTCTTCCAGTTCGAGAACTCAAGTGTTGATGTCTGTTCATCTTCACTCTTGCATCAACCTTTCCTTAAAAGATTTCCACAGTTTTTACAGTTCAGTGATCCTGATGATCACACCCCAATGACCAGTAGTCCTGGAATGCTGTTGTCCCATTTCATAGGTGATAGTGTCCTCCAGGGAGCAGAGGAGTATCCATATGTTTCTGAGGTGTCTTCTCAAAGAGTCAAGGACACATTGGGAGATGGAATCCCTTATAACAGTTTGGGGGATGGGAGAACAGGTGGGGAGGTAGAGTAGGAGGTGCATGGAATCTGTAATAATAAAATAAAGTTATAGAAATGTCATGTCAATAGTTTAAGAAGTAGTTTAACATTGTTTTTAAAGAATTTAACATATTTGGGTGGAGGTGTAGTGTAATAGGTAATAGAATAGTTATGGTATTAAATTACCAATGTATATCATTATATCATGATATATTAGTGATAGCAGCAATTATGTGCTGGGGAATATGTAGAGCAGAGGGAACAGTCTGTACTTATGAAGATCATACCTATTCTGTAGCCTATCTTGTGCATGGTGTTAATATAATAGTTTGAAGTAACTACTACCTGAGTCAGACCAAACTGGTTGAAAATAATGATCCCTGCAACTTCATGGGTGGACCAAAGGTGCAGCCAATGCTAGGCCTTAGAATTCGTTTAAATGGAATCTGTGAGCTGCAAAAACCCTGTAGGCCAGTGATGGGCAACCTAGGCTAGTGAGGGGACTGCATGAGTGGCCCTCATCCATCTCAGTGGGCGGTAAGATTGAAATTTGGTTTATCCCTTAACCATGACCCCATGAATAAGATTAAATACACTTAATACATATTGAATATTGCATACTGAGTTATACAAAATGCTTAATATTCATATATTAATAGAACTATCAAATTCAAATGGAAAAAATAAAATAAATGTTTACACTTTGGACACAGGAGCACACGGCTCTCACAGTCATTATTCTGTGCAATCAGCATACACCTCATTTTACATGCCCTTGCTTTATGACCATATCACTTCAGTCATAATGGTAGGAAAAAAGATATGCAAACAGAGATCAGTGGAATGTGGTAACCCTGGAATGGTCAACAAAATGTCTCATGGGCCACACTCAGAACCCAGATGGGCTGCAAGTGGGCCCCGGGCTGCAGGTTGCCCACCACTTCTATAGGTAACCCCAGGCAACATGCCAATGTCCTCCCTTGCTAATCCCACTGGAGTACCTGGTGTTATGGGAGGGGCACCTTGATTGTAAAGGGTAATCCAGGGACGCCACTATCTCAAGGTGTCAGCCATTTCAATGTCTCTGCCCAGTTAAGAGAATGTCTGGCCCCACACACACTCCGAAAACCAAAGAGGGCCTCTTTTTACAGAACCCGCAATTGCAAAGAGGAATCATATTTACTTACTCCTGCGGGGGACCACAGATGCTCCACTGCACTAACATCAGGCTTTTACCATCCACCCACCCATTATATTGACTTTGCCAATGGTGGCCACAAGTTTAACTCCAATATTCCTGTAATCTGCACCTCCCTGATTTCAAAGAGGGCCTGAAAACACGTCTCTATAATATTGCCTTTGAATCCTCATTCCAACTACCTCCATTTAACGCAATTCCCATCCTGATCAGCATATGCTTTTTCCTCAAAAGTAAATCACTTTGAGCTGGTACCAGTAAAAGGGACCACGAACAGGTTTGTAAAAAGCTGTCGATGTTTCTTGTTTTTAAAAATGTTTCTGACATTTTGAAGTGTGGCATGCAAAGTGTGACATTTGGAGTGTGGCAGATGTGTGCGCAGATGCGAGACTTTTTTCCATACATGTAACAAATGAAGGCATCATCAGAGTATGTGGAATTTACATGTATACTGGCCACAAGAAACAGATAGCCTTCAGCTCAAACCATATGGGAAGAAAATAGACAGAGCTCCACTAAGGAGCTCCATCAATACGCAGACTGTACCCACTGCAGATATTCAGATTTATGTCCCAAAAATAAAATATTTGTTCAAAGTTACAGACACCATCAACACATTGGTGTGATTGAATAAACTGCCTGCTTTACAGCAGTTCTTTCAAGCTTCAATAGTAAATACACATTTATTTTTGTTGAATAATGCTCATTGCATTTCACCAGTGAATAAAAACCCGAAAAATACTGCAATTGGCAACTGCACTATCGTCAATAACAGCCAGATGTGAATCATTTTGATAGCCTGTCTTTGATTGATTTGAGCAACATGATTGTTAACTAAAAAACAGAAAGGCTCTTGTAAGGGATTTAAATTAAAATACGATGCTTTAAAAGCAGCATTTCTTAGGTAATACAATGGGTTATTTTACTATCTGTTCAAACCTTGGGTTTGGATTTTCATTCTTCCAGGAAATAAACCAAGTGCACCCTTTCTGGGAGAGCTATTAATACTCCAAAATGGAAAGGGTTTGAGAAGCTTCAAATTAGTTCTCACAACGGTGGTCAAGTCCGCACATAAAGCTGCCCATAACTTGCCACTAATTGGACAATTCGTTCTGACAACCTTGAAGCCAGGTAAGGATGGGAAGTTGAAATGTCATTGCAGGTTTGGTACAACTGTGTATATGGGATCACATTGCACCTTGTGGGCAGCATGTGGGGTCTTCAAGTTTCATCTAAACGGTGATGTAAGTGACCTGGAAGTGCTTGATGTTGCCAATGATTACAAAAGGGTAAAATGTTCAACTCCTCCAAGATTGTCATTCCTCACCTTGATGGCAATCCCACCGTGACAATTGAGACGACACCTTAAAAGCGCTTCATTTACTGTAAAGTGCTTTAGGAGGTCATGAAAGGCCACAGAAAAGCGAGCTTTCCTTTCTTTGATGAGAATGAACAGTAATTTCTACAGTTTGTGTTTATCTTGCCATTTGAGAATCGGAAAACTATCCTAAAGCTGGGGAAAAACGTATAAAACTGCAGTCCCTTCAAGCATCAATAGTAAAATGGTTTACAGCATCTGAATACATTACTGTCCTCTGCAGTAGGCAGTCTCTGTCTGTACTGTAATAAAAATAATTAATGATGCAATAATATTAGACAGAACCAAGCAGCGAATATTTTGTACACATTCTTATCTTTATGATATACTGTCAAACAGTTCAACAGACTTCATTTTTTATTAAAGTAAAAACCTGCCCTTTCAGTTAATCGACCGCTATCTGTCATTACTGACATTTAATCGAGCAGAGGCTGCAGAAAAAAGGAAAAAGGTTATGCAGACAGATACATTTTTAAACCAATGTTTTTTCCTATGATCAAACTGGCAAAATGTAACATTTTAAGCATGTTTGAGCAGAGATTGTGATGCGGTATGTTAACAATGACCACCAAATACACTCCTCGCAAACACTGCCATTACTATGTACAACAGACAGGGGATGTACAACAGACAGGGGATGTACAAAGGATACTTCCGTATTTTGATCTGATTCCTAGCTGAAGCAGATAATCATTACGACCAGCAATACTGTTACCTCCTGAACACCAACATTTTCTCTATAAGATCCACTACTTAACTTATTTGAATAGTGCGCTGGCAATCGTCGTCAGCTCAGGACAGGAACGTCAGTCAAATGAAATTCGGAATTAAATCCTCAGCTGTGGAAAAAAAACAAAAATACGATTTGTATTCCTGGAATTATTTCATGCACATTTATTGGGCAAAATTCTTCCCGCTCTGAAAACATCTTTATTCAGTTCAGTGGAGTCTTCACGTTCTCCAGTGCCTGTGTGGGTTTCCTCCGGGTGCTCTGATTTCCTCCCACAGTCCGAAAGACGTGCTGGTTAGGTGCATTGGCCATGCTAAATTCTCCCTCAGTGTACCCGGAGTGTGGGTTTTCACAGTAACTTCACTGCAGTGTTAATGTAAACCTACTTGTGACACTAATAAATAAACTCTACAAAGTTTAAATTTATCTGATTTTCCCAGTCTATGGGGATTAACTCCCCCCCCCATCCCCAGGATTATTGCTTGCCTTTCTGATAAGCTATCATTATTTATACCCCCGTGGTTACTGTTAGGGGGCCTGTACCCCACTCCCATAAGTGACTTCTTGCTTTTATCAATTCTCAACTCTACCTAAAACATTTCTACACCTAAACTCGAAACATTGGCTCTACTCTCTCTCCACAGATGCTGTCAGCACTTTTCTGTTTTTCTTTCAGATTCCAGCGTCCACAGTATTTTGTGTTTATCTACACCCTGGTTTCCTGAACTTGGATCACCCCTCTCTAATGTGCTATAACCATCATTAAGTAACAGAACCATCCCCCTCCTATCTTTCCTAAATGTCAATATTCAGGTTCCAATCTTTGTCATCCTGCAGCCATGTCTCAGTAATGGTTATCAGATTGTACTTACTAATTGCTATTTGTATTCTCAGTTCCTCTTTTGTTTTGAATGCTATATGAATTCAGATACAGAACCTTGAGTTTTGTTCTTTTATTATTTTTGTAACCTCTAGCCTTATCTGCTGGTTTACTCTTAGATCTGTACTCCTTGTACTCTCTGTTCCTCCTGTCACAGTCTGTTTATTATTTCCCAAATTAATATTTTTCTCTCTTGTCTTTTCTTTACTATTTGATTTAACAAATCTTCCCAAATTTGATCCCTTACCCCTGCTATTTAGTTTAAAATCCTCTCTACTTCCCCTAGTTATGTGGCTCACAAGAACACCGACCCCAGCATGGTTCAGGTGTAGACCATCCCAATGTTACAGACCCCACTTTCCCCTGGTGCCAGTAGCATATGAACAGAACCCACTTCTCCCACACCAATCTTTGAGCCATATATTCATTTCTCTAATTTTATGTGTCCTATGTCAGTTTTAATGTGGCTTAGGTAATAATCCAGATATTGTAGCCATTGAGGTTCTACTTTTTAATTTAGAAACATAAAAAATAGTAGCACTTAAATCCCTGAGCCATGAGGGAGTGAATGTGCTAGTATATACTCCTCAGTTATCAGTCCATAGCTCTGTTATAGCTCAGGGACCGCCAACATTTGGCAATTCACCTGCCTCTGATACTCCAGAAAGACCTTCCTTGTCCGACACCTGAGGCCCAGCATCTTTGTCCTGAAAAGCCTGGCTTTTTCTGTCCTCCATCCTCTGAGGAAGACTGCCCACAGCTGGTCCTCCCTCCCCCCTGACTGGCCCAATGATACCTTCTCTAATCTAGATTTTGACTGATGATGTAAGTGTGTCTGCGCTGGTGGTTGGTATGGAAGTGTGATATCATGGTGTTGGTTCTCTGGTGTCTCCCCTCCCATGCCTCATCAAGAAGGTCTGCATTGGCCTACCTTACATGGCCTAGGCTGCAGGCCCTGCGGAAAGACGAGAAGAAGAAGATGTCGATGAGGATTTGGACAACTCAAGCAGGTTAATCAGCACAACCAATACCTTGGCTGACAATGGTCAAAGAGCCACAGAAGTCTCCTCCATGCCATCAGCTGTGGATAGAGCTACCCAGTGACCCTGCAGCATCTCAGCTTCGGGTTACAGCACCATGATGGCACCCACATGATGTCCACCGCTGTCTCCTCCATAGCCACAAATGGCATGATTTGTGCTCTTCAGTGATGGGCTCGACTTAGTTGCATCCCAAATGTGAGCCTGGCTGACATCTCAGTGATGCAATTGGATATTTGGGCACACAATGGGTACTCAGCCTGCTGAACCCTTGTGCATGCTGCTGTCTACAGATTTAGAGACCTGTCACCCAAGTACCACTTGCCATTTACCTTCTGATCTTAATGTGGTCATTGAACCTCTTACAGCACTGGACTCAGATCTTCCTGTGATACTGTAACTGCTCTCCTCCTCTGCCAC
Organism: Mustelus asterias; assembly: GCF_964213995.1. Taxonomy (NCBI): domain Eukaryota; kingdom Metazoa; phylum Chordata; class Chondrichthyes; order Carcharhiniformes; family Triakidae; genus Mustelus; species Mustelus asterias. The sequence continues at coordinate 33,742,108 of NC_135811.1, read as the reverse complement.
CTCCAACCATGCCCATTATGTTCCTTGGGAAGGGCAGCATTCCTTTTGACAGGGGCCGGGATGATAATCTCCCACCTCTTCTGTATCCAAGTCACACTCTCAGACTGCTCCCGGCACCAACTCATCCCAGGTCAATGAGCTGATCTGAATTTAAAAGCTGCATCACGTCATTAACGCAAACTTGCGCAGGTCCAGTGTCATGAACTGATTCGGCAGCTAGGTTTTGGATTGAAAATCCAGTCTACAGTATCATTCTGACACAGAAGGAGGCCACTCAGCCCATCAAGTCCATCTTGGATTTCTGTAGCGCAATCCAATCAGTTCTATTGCTCTGATGTATCCCCATAGCTCTGCAAATTGATATTTCTTAAGTTCTTGAGTATAAATCATTCCCAGTTAAGGAAATATGAATTAAAGTCACATTAAATATCTAGATTAATTTTCAATTTCTGTTGTCAGGCAAAATGGCACAGATGTAGCGGGCATCCTCCTCAACAATGCAACACATGTCTGAGAGAGGTGTCCATGGGTAGCAGAAAGGCTGAGTGTAATTTATGGGTTCACGGTAATTATCCATTGCCCATGAAGAACCATAGATATCCGTCTCCATTAGAGGGAGACAATTGTTTGTATAGCTTGAGGGGCACAATCCATATCAAGCATGGGGCAAGCTAAGGAGACAGACCTCCTTGAGCAACCACAGCCAGTTTGGTGATCTGAGGTTTGCGAGCCATGCAGTTGATGATATTCTGCACTATATTCTAACTAACTGTTCTTGGTAGTTCATTATTACCCATTTTTGTGAGTCTTCAATTATGGTAATAGTCAGATCCATCAATAAAACTAATCCAGGACTGCTTTATTTTCTCAATCGTTCAGCTTTATTCAGATGGTCACCTCTGAGTATTGTGGATTTCATTCTCATGCCAAGATTTAAGTGCAGAATTTAGTGTGCCACTTTAATCAGCACAGAGGGAGTACGTACTGTTGGAGGAGTCATCTTTATGATAAGGTTGAGTTCAGTGGATAGGATCCACAGCATTATTAAACATAAAGCATATCCCTGACCAATATTCCTCCCTCAACTAGCACTGTGAGTGAAAAAGATGAATTGCTGATTCATCTCCTTGCTAATGATTGTACAGAACAATGGTCATGTTAGCCTGCTTAACTCTAGCCATTTACACTTTGCATGTTAATAAAAATTAACTGAAGTATTTGGAGATGCTTTGATGAGAAGATACATAATTGCAAGTGTTTTTTTAAACCAATAGGCGGAATTTTCCCAAATAAATTCTAAGTGTCACAAAAGACGGTCTGTTTTTTTCAGCGAGCTACCCCACACAATTTTTCCTCTGTCAATTGTTTTGGCAGTGGGAAGTTTCACATTGGTAGGGGGTGGCAGAGCCTAAGCTTGCTGGGAAAGCCGGCTGCAGACATCTAGGCATTTGCCCTGACCTCCCATATACTGCATACAAGTCTATATGGGAGATCTGTCAACGACTCCTGATTGGTGGTCATACCACCATCCCCCATCCCCATTGCCCCCCTCCTACCAACCTCCCTCCCTTCACCGTCTGGCTCTGCCCCATCTGGCACCACCCCCTCAGACCCCACCCCCTCTGCACTGCCCAGTGCCTGGTGGGCAGTGCCAGGTTGGCAGTGCCTGGCACTACCCCCCTGACCCCAAACACTTGGGGGGCCTCAATGGCCTCTGGTCCCACCGGCGAGGCCATCGCATTTGGTCCCCATTGGTGGGGACCAACTGTGACCCTCACCAATGGAGGTCCTCACCACTGAGGTTGGAAAGCTAGGTGAGTACAGACTATTGCATCCCGGGCTCACTAATAACATTAAAATGAAGGAATGAATATTCAAATCAGCCTCACACCCAAAAATGGCCTGGGAAGAACATGACCGGCCTGATGCTGGGTGCGATTCCCATTTTTAGCCACCGCGCCCCACTACTCTACTCAACCAGCACAGAGGGGCAGGAAAATCATGCCACTGTCCTCTCCCAAGTCCCTTTGCTTGAAATTTTTATGTGCAGTGCTCATAAAAAGAAAGTTGTTTTGTCCACAAATAATTAATCAGCTTGTACAAATTAGACATTCATTTATGTAACACAAGGTGTGCAAGTGCAGCTGATTGCAAGATATTAAATACTGCACCAACAGTTGCCAGTGGTGATGGCTTGATTTGTTGAGGATAGTTGTGAGGTTTTTTTGTGAAGCTTTCCTTGGTCTATATTGCTGAAGAACATACCATTTACCCACTGAGTTATCAGACAGCCAGTACATTTTTCTGATGCTATTTTGTAACTTTTATCTTTAAGGCTCTAAAGATAGAACATGAAAGAAACACCTTTTTTGTGCTTAATACAGAGAGTTACGGCCCAAATCTAATTGCTAAAATGATCAATCTGGAATTGACTGTGCTTCACATAGCAACAGCGAGTGGTCAAAAAGTGCTTTCCCAAGAATAACTCAGTCATCTGGCTGCTCAGCAGATCAATGTCTTCATGATATGATTGATTTCTGTCCCTCATTAATGAGTGCCTTAATAGAAAGGGATTGTTTGATTGTTGGTGACTTCCACAACATTGGGTTTTTTTCTATGTGACTCTGTGAGTGTTCCTGAAATGAATGTGACATAAACCTTTAGAACCTTGAAACCTGCATCTCAAAAGAGAAGACAAAAGGTTAATAATACACACGGCAAGATCCCACGGGGTCGGAGGTAATATATTAGCTTGGATAGAGGATTGGCTAACCAACAGAAAGCAGACAGTAGGGTTAAATGGTCTTTTTCTGGTTGGCAAGCTGTAGCTAGTGGTGTGCCAGAGGGTTCCGATTTTGGGCCCCAACTATTTACAATCTATATTAATGTTTTGGATGCAGGGATAGAATGTACTGTAGCCAAATTTGCAGACAACACTAAAATAGGTGAGAAAGGAAGTTGCAAAGGGGAAATAAGAAATTTATAAATGGATACGGATAGGTTAGGCGAATGGGCCAAGATCTGGCAGATGGACATGCGTAAGTGTGAAGTTATCCATTTTGGTTGAAGGAATAAAAAGGCCTCCAACCAAATCTTCAAACATTAACTTCAAAATGTTTTGATGCAGAAGGATCTGGGTGTCCTCATGCACCAATCACAGAAATTTAGGATGCAGGTGCAGCAGGTAATAAGGAAGGTAAATGGAATTTGGCATTCATTGCCAATGGAATAGAGTATAAAAGTAGGGAGGTGCTGTTGCAACTGTGTAAGACATTGGTGAGACTGCATCTGGAATATTGAGCATAGTTTTGGTCCCCTTACTTGAGGAAGGATGTAAATGCATTGGAGGTGGTTCAGAGAAGGTTCACTAGATTGATTTCAGGGATGAAGGACTTGTTTTATGAAGAGAGAGTAAGCAGTTTAGGCCTAAACTCACTGGAGTTTAGAAGAATGAGAAGAGATCTAATTGAGGTATATAAGATGCTAAAGGGGATTGACAAGGTAGACGTAGAGAGGATGGTTCCTCTTGTTTGGCATTCTAGAACGAGAGGTCATAATTTTAGGCTAAGAGGTGACAGAAATGAGGAGGAATTACTTCACTCAAAGGGTCGTGAATCTGTGGAATTCTCTACCCCAAAGTGCAGTGAATGCCACAATACTAAGCAAATTCAAGGAGATTGATCGGTTTTTAATTAATAGTGGGATGAAACATTATGGGGAGCGGGCAGGAAGGTGGAGATGAGGCTGAGATGAGATCAGCCATGATCATATTGAATGGCGGAGAAGGCTCGAGGGACTGCATTGCCTACTCCTGCTCCTAGTTCTTATGTTCTTATTTGAAGATCTCAGGTAGAGACCTTTTGTCAAGTGAAGGTATTCTAATGAAGGGTCTGATGTCAAAATGGTGACCCATCTTCACTCTGTTTTCAAACGCTGGCATTTGAAGTCTTTTTCTTTCACCTCTTTTTATGCATAATATGGGTGATTACTACCTGATATGGAAGTGTACTGAGACATAATAATGATCTAGCTTATTGATGATCCAGTGCATTTATGTATGTGATTAGTCTAAGTTAGAATAATTCCCTTGTATGTTATGTATGTTGCTGCCAATGCCTCCATGGCAGTTTTGTAGTGTACAGTATAACTGATTTAAGAAGAGTAGATGGGGCTGTGGGTCAGTCACTCATTTGTTGTATTGTGAAAGAGTGTAGCTCCAGTTGTTTTCCTTGAATCAGTGTGGACTCTCTCAAGCTAAGAGCTGGAGTTTAGGAGGCAAAGCCTGGAAAGGCCCCAAGGATATATAAATGTCACAGGAATCCATTTCAGCAAAAACAATCACTGCCACAGTCAGCTTTGAGTGTAATACAAACTACTGACAACAGGACATGTGGGACATTAGTGCTGTTCAAGATGCTGAATTCCCAACAGGAGATTTAAATTTGTTTTTGTGATCTGGCAATATAAGTTTCCAATTTGCGAATGGGTAATTTAACAAATTTCTTGGATGCGACAAAGAAAGAAAGTTTGAGGCATTTCCCAGTCTGGTTGACAGTTCTGAGTTTGCAGCAACGAATTTCTGTCTGCATTACCCGAAATGCTGAAGTTATTAATTGGTTGCATCTTGCGTTGAATTGGATACCGCATGTGTGGTCCAAGAACTGCAGAGATATTTTTAACATTTTCACACTCAAGACACAATGAATTCAGCTAAGAGGATGAAACGTTTTAGCTGCTCTTTCCTCAGTGCCCCAACTAAAATACGCTTCCTGACTTAGTTCTCCCCCAAATAAAAACCCAAACGACAATGTGGCTTGAGACAGCACTGAGTTTGATTTTAGCTCAAAGATTCACTTTTAAATACAATGACAGCCACAAGTATATCTTCACATTTGCTGTTAGTTACTTCACAGAAATAAAACATCTGGTCGCTGCGTCACACATCATAAATGCAGTGGTGTCGCTACAAAGCATTTGAATGTAGTTAATTCAAGACACCTAAGGCCCTCAGTCCAGAATTGCATCACTAAGTTTGGATTCCTATTTCTGTACTTTATGCAAAGCTGTATTTCTTTTTATTATAGACTCCTAACTAAAAATGCCTCCTAATTGTATGACTCATTTCTGAAAGACACTTAGGTGACATTATAGGAACATCAAAAGCATCCACTGTTCTCACAACATTTCTTTTTAAAGTGTTTCTCATGAAAAATATTTTAAGGCACGCTGTGAGGCCAAAATTAATTTTCCTCTCTGGGACACTCCAGTGCTAAATGCAAAGAGGCCCTTGTCAGGGAAGGCACTAGGGTTGGGAGCTGGGGCAGAGATTCCCAATCCTGAGGTGCTCTGGTCTCCAGCCTGGGAAACATTGCTTTCGGGATCAGTGTGGCTGGCATACTCAAGTGTCTGAAACTTAAAGGCATCAGGTATGGTGATGGTAGGGTCCACCTTGGTGGGGTCCAGGTTTGAAGCTCAGACGACGTCTGAAGATGTAAAGAATGGAATTATTTCATCTCCTCTTATAAAGAGGGTTGACGGAGATGGCAAGACCTGTTGGTGGCAGCCTGCATACTCTATTTTGGATGTTGAGTCTCTGTGTAGAGTTCATAGAATCTCTACCGTGCAGAAGGTGGCCATTTGGCCCATAAAGTCTGCACTGACCATAATCCCACCCAGGCCCTATTCCCCTAACGCCACATATTTACCCTGCTAATCCCCGTGACACTAGGGTCAATTTATCATGGCCAATCCACCTAACGCGCACATCTTTGGAGTGTGGGAGGAAACCGGAGCACCCAGAGGAAACCCACACAGACACGGGGGGAATGTGCAAATTCCACACAGACAGTGACCCAAGGCCAGAATTGGATGCAGGTCCCTGGCGCTGTGAGGCAGCAGTGCTAACCAACCTGCCACCGTGCCGCCCAAGAACATAAGAGTAGTTGAGTATGGAGTTCATCCACTTTTCACTCAAATATTCTATCTCCTGAAAAAGCTGACTGCCCTCTACTCGCCAGGCGAGCATTCATTTTTCCAGTACAAGTCTAGAAAGTGAATGCTGCCAAACCACTTTCTTGTAGAGAGGATTTCAGCTGAGCAAATCTGGTCTCCACGTCATGTCCTCACGCCCAATTCCTAGCAGCTGAATCACTCAGTGGAGAACAGAAGCAGATGTCCTGGATGATTATCTTCCTTCTCAGTCCAGAAGCATTGAGGTCAATTGTAACACACCTACTCTGCCCCAGGTAAAAGAAAATAGCCTGAATCAAAATAGACAAATGATGGCTTGCTGAGTACAAAGTCCCAGGGATAAAACCTACAGCATTCCCATTTTGCAGTCTTGTAACAGCCGAGCAGATAGTCTTGTCCCAGTTTGTAACCAGCTGCCATGGGTTATTTAAGAATGATCTGCTGTGGTTAAATTTACAAATTTCCATAAGACCATAAGATATAGGAACAGAATTAGGCCATTCGGCCCATCAGGTCTGCTCTGCCATTCAATCATTGCTGATATGTTTCTCAACCCCAATCTCTTCCCTGTAACTTTTGATCCCTTTACCAATCCAGAACCTATCTCTGTCTTAAAAACACTCAATGACCTGGCCTCCACAATCTTCTGTGGCAACGAATTCCATAGATTCTGGCTCAAGAAATTCCTCCTCATCTGAGTTCTAAAGGGTGGTCCCTTTACTCTGAGGCTGTGCCCTTGGATCCCAGTCTCTCCTCCTAATGGAAACATCTCCCCCATGTCCATTCTATCCACATCTTTCATTATTCTGTAAGTTTCAATGAGATCCCCCCTCATCCTTCTAAACTCCATCAAGTACAGACCCAGAGTCCTCAGACACTTCTCATACGTCAAGCTTCTCATTCCCTCTTCTCTGTAAAGGAATTCCTGGAAAAAAACCGTCAATAAATTAAATGTTAAATGGATCATTCTCTTCCTTTCTTTGGGTCATGCTTGATGTATCTGTTTATGTGCTACATAGTGTATTTAAAGAAACAGAATTGAATACTGGTTTGAGGCGGGTATATTTCTTTACAAGTCAATTCAACCAGGTTAATGATAAAGTATAATTGCATGATCCATTACAATATAAAGTCAGAGTTTCTCCAACTGGTTCTGTTCTAGAACATAGAACATAGAACATAGAAAAACTACAGCACAAACATGCCCTTTGGCCCACAAGTTGCGCTGGTCATGTCCCTACCTACCTAGGCCTATATATAGGCTTATCTATAACCCTCAATCCTATTAAGTCCCATGTACTCTCATCCAGAAGTCTCTTAAAAGACCCTAACGAGTTTGCCTCCACCACCATTGACGGCAGCCGATTCCACTCACCCACCACCCTCTAAGTGAAAAACTTACCCCTGACATCTCCTCTGTACCTACTCCCCAGCACCTTAAACCTGTGTCCTCTCGTAGCAGCCATTTCAGCCCTGGGAAAAAGCCTCTGAGAATCCACCCGATCTATACCTCTCAACATCTTGTACACCTCTATCAGGTCATCTCTCATCCTTCGTCTCTCCAAGGAGAAAAGACCGAGCCCCCTCAACCTATCCTCATAAGGCATGCCACCCAATCCAGGCAACATCCTTGTAAATCTTCTCTGCACCCTTTCAATAATTTCTACATCCTTCCTGTAATGAGGCGACCAGAACTGAGCACAGTACTCCAAGTGGGGTCTGACGAGGGTCTTATAAAGCTGCATCATTATCTCCCGACTCCTAAACTCAGTCCCTCGATCGATGAAGGCCAGCACACAATTCTTTGGTTTTTTTTATGAAGTATAATGAAAAGTTAGTCAGCATGAAAGTTTGATTGCTAGAAATTGTCATGGTTGATGTGTCCATTTTGTGCCGCAAGTCTTTCCCTTTGGTTCTTTTTCCCACCTTTTCTTGCTTAGATCCCCAACATTTCAATTTTCTGCTGAAAGATCATTGATCTGAAATTTCAACCCTGTTTCTCTTTCTGTATCTGCTGCTTGACCTGCTGAATATTTCCAGCCAAAACTGATATCCTATCTGGTGATGGTGTTGAGGGCTGGCTGGATGCGGAAGAGAATGGGGGACAAAGGATAGTTCTTTAAAGCACTCTGGAAATAACTGCAGGGAAACTAAGTAAGTCATTTCTGGGGATGCTCTGTTTGTGAGCAGATAAGAGTGGCACTAAAGAGGGAACAGATCCACTGAGCACCAAGGAAGAGGAGCATTGAAGGAGACTGTGGTGTGGCTGACCATGCCAAAGGTGTGGAGATGCCGGCATTGGACTGGGGTAAACACAGTAAGAAGTTTAACAACACCAGGTTAAAGTCCAACAGGTTTACCCTTTTGCTACCAAATAAACCTGTTGGACTTTAACCTGGTGTTGTTAAACTTCTTACCATGCCAAAGGTTGCAGAGAAGGCAATGCACAGTGGTCACAGTTACAGACAAGGTTGTTTATGACTTTGGTTAAGTCCATTTCACATACAGTTATTCTTTTATATCACTTTCCCATGTCGGCTGGCAAGTGGCATCTTCAGTTACGATGATGGTGAATGGATGAATGGATGGTCAAGCAATGGCAGGGTTGTGAGGGGGCGGAGCCTGTGAAAATGGGACTTGTTCTTTGCAGGAGTGCTTTGTGGGGGCAATTCGGGTGAGAGGGTGGGCATTAGTTGGGAGGAAAAGTGTTTGTTTCTACATGTGTGAGATATTGCACTTTGGAAGGACAAACCAAAGAAGAACGTACAGGGTAAATGGTAGGACTCTGAAGAGTGCAGTTGAACAGAGGGATCTGGGAATACAGGTACAGAATTCCCTAAAAGTGACGTCACAGGTGGATAGGGTCGTAAAGTGTGCCTTTGGTACATTGGCCTTTATAAATCGGAGTATCGAGTATAAAAGTTGGAGTGTTATGGTAAGGTTATATAAGGCATTGGTGAGGCCGAATTTGGAGTATTGTGTACAGTTTTGGTCACCTAGTTACAGGACGGATGTAAATAAGATTGAAAGAGTGCAGAGAAGGTTCACAAGGATGTTGCCGGGACTTGAGAAGCTGAGTTACAGAGAGAGATTGAATAGGTTGGGACTTTATTCCCTGGAGTGTAGAAGATTGAGGGGAGATTTGATAGAGGTGTATAAGATTTTGATGGGTATAGATAGAGTGAATGCAAGCAGGCTTTTTCCGCTGAGGCTAGGGGAGAAAAAAAACAGAGGGCATGGGTTAAGGGTGAAAGGAGAAAAGTTTAAAGGGAATATTAGGGGGGGCTTCTTCACGCAGAGAGTGGTGGGAGTGTGGAATGAGCTGCCGGATAAAGTGGTAAATGCAGGGTCACTTTTAACATTTAAGAAAAACTTGGACGGGTTCATGGATGAGAGGGGTGTGGAGGGATATGGTCCAAGTGCAGGTCAGTGGGACTAGGCATAAAATGGTTCGGCACAGACAAGAAGGGCCAAAAGGCCTGTTTCTGAGCTGTAATTTTCTATGGTTCTATGGTTCTATGAGGATGAGCTAGGGTAAATGGGGATTGGGCCTGGGTGGGATTGTGGTCAGTGCAGACTCGATGGGCTAAGTGGCTTCCATCTGCACTGTAGGATTCTATGATACTCTATGATAGCCTATGAGGACCTTAGATGGGTGTACGGGAGGAACGAGTAAACATTGCAATACTGAGGCCATCCCAGGTAGCAATACACACTGCTGATGATACTTTTGCTGCAACACCTTCCATCTCCTCCGCACCTCAGAATTAGAGGAAAGCCAGCCAACGCCACAGATTATTCTAACTGGTGTCATGGCAATCAAAGCTCACATCATTTCCAGCCCTGGCAAAGAAACCATCAGTCACCCATCTTAGAATCCCTACAGTGCAGAAGGAGGCCATTCGGCCCATCGAGTCTGCACCAACCACAATCCCACCCAGGCCCTATTCCCGTAGCCCCACACATTTACCCTGCAAATCCCCCCGACACTAGGGCCAATTTAGCCTTGCCAATCAACCTAACCCGTACATCTTTGGACTGCAAAAAAATGTTGGGGCAATGGTAATTTTGACAGTCACTGGTAAAGCCTGACCACCAGGCCCACTTGGCAGCAGGTCTTCCTGCAGGAGGTTGCAAATGTCTGCCACCACCTGGTGTGACATCCTGCACCTTCTGTTCCGATATGCCACAGAAATGTATCTTCTGCCTGGAGACCCTGTGTGCCAGATAAGGCTTCCTGCTGGCTACACCTCCCCATTGAGCTCCTCGCTCCTTGGAGCTGCAGGTCTCGGCTGGCTGGTGCTGCTGGTGATGTTGCCATTGGTGTTGTTGCTGCTGCTGCCATTGCTGCTCTGTTGGATATTCGGTACGTCAGAGCTCTGAAGTGCGGATCAGATATCCAGAACTTCTAACATGTAAACCCTGTGTGAAGTGACCTCTCAGCACTGGCACTGTGAACAAACTTTTCATATAAACAAGGAAGAAAGCATCTGTGAGCACTGGGTACATATTTCCCTATGGCTCCAAACCCTCACCTCAACAGGTGCCGAGTTCTCACCTGGCTTTCACTGGTGAGTTCCAGGAATCCCAGGAAACCATGGACCAAAGCTTAAACCCATGTCAGTATTGCACTAATTGAGCAGTTAACAAATCTCAGTTGACAAATCGACTCTCTCAAAGGGGTGTCATGCACATGGCCTAACATGCTGCAATTAAATATAAAAGTCAGCAGGTTGGAACAGACTCGACATTCTTGGAATTTTGCCTGATTTAACCAGCCACCCGCAATCATTCCCATACACTCACTCATGTTAAAGTTCTCTCCTGTGTTACAGCAGATGTGAGATCTGCTTCAGTGCAGCGTGGCCTGGTATAATTGAGAAGCAAAGATAAGCTAATGAACTGCTTTGACCCCTTTGACGTCAAGGCAAAAGTTGAACTAAACGAGGGAGCAGGTTTATTTATTTTATAGGTTTGCATTTAAGGCTTGGTTTGGTACTTGAATCTGGCCTGCTGGGAGGTGTCCCTGGGGAAAGTTGGCGGCAATAATTTTGGTTCTGTGCAGTGCACACAAATTGTCATGCGTTTTGTACTGTGTTCCCACAGAGGAGGCAATACAATGTTTTGTCCCCATCTCTGAGGCAATATTACAACCGATGTAACCACATAGATCATAGAGCCCTACAGTGCAGAAAGAGGCCATTCAACCCATCGAGTCTGCACCGACCACAATCCCAACCCCATATCCCTACAATTTTACCCGCTAATCCCTCTAACCTACGCATCTCAGAACACTAAGGGGCAATTTTAGCATGGCCAATCAACCTAACCCGCACATCTTTGGACTGTGGGAGGAAACCGGAGCACCCGGAGGAAACCCATGCAGACACGAGGAGAATGTGCAAACTCCACACAGACAGTGACCCGAGCCGGGAATCGAACCCAGGTCCCTGGAGCTGTGAAGCAGCAGTGCTAACCACTGTGCTACCGTGCCGCCCTTTGCATGCGGCAATTTACAATGAGATTCAGCCATATGCAGTCAATTGCAAGACTGCCTGCCCATGGTGTAATGAAATGATACATTAGAAATCAACAAACAGTTAAAATGGTTGTCATTTTATGTAAAATATTAGATGCATTGATGAAAATGCAGGTCAGTGCAACCACTGCCGAGAACACATTGTCAGGATGATGAGCCTAGCTCTAGGTAACTGAATGTTTAACAATTCCGTTTAGCGGCTCAATGCGTGTGAATTGCCTGATTTCTTTGTGAGTTGCATATAGATTTTTTTTAATATATATATCCAACCATGTCTGGCGCTCCAGGCAACCTCGCTAACAAAAAAGGTCAAGCCAAAGGAGATAGTGGGCCAAAGGAGATAGTCAGGCCAGGGAAAGAGTATAGACCAAACACTATTGTAACACCACAATTTACATAATCATTTTCAATGCACAATCCGTTATATTTTCACCCAGCAAGCACTGGTGGATCCAATCGAAGTTGCTACGACTAATGTAGAAAGTGGACCTCCACTACTGCTGGAACAAGTATGTCACTGGTTAGATTTTTAATCGTGGTCAATAGTAAGAGTTCCATGAATTTGCTGACTGCTTCAGTTTTTAAAATCTAGAACTGCTTTAAGCCAAGTAGGTAGCTATAGCTGGGAAACAGAAATGTCTGTACTTAATTAAATTTGGTACTGTCTTCAGTGGTTAGAGTGCACATCAATTCTGAAATGTGCTATTGATCACAGTACTAAAGAACTGTAGAAATACTAAAATCTCAGTGAATTTCTTCATATCCTATTCAATGCAGTGTTGAATACAGATCCATGATAGTGCCAACGATGCAGGTAGTAAACTCTTACACCTGACCCACCATCAGCAGCACACTCTGGGCCATTGTTTCCAGTGCTTGTACATATATTTATGATGCTCTACAGGCATCCTTCCTCTAAATGTTCGGACTGAGATTTTGATGTCAAAGTTCCTCGAATGAAGGCCAATTTCTCCTGACCAGCAACAACTGCCTCCTTATTTTACACCTGCAGTTCCTGCAGACCATTCATATTCTGACACAATGTGCTACTGCCTCAGGCTCTATTTGCCTGGGTGGGCTATAGTGCTTGAGAGGAAAAGCTAAGGTAAGCAGCCTAACACAGGGAAACCAAACTGATCTTTCTTCCTTCTCTTTGCTTGCTTCTGTGATATATTGAAGAGGCAGCAAAAAGAAGGGTAAGCAAGACTGGGTGAACGGCATGCTAGCTACATCTTCATTTCCTAGTACAACTCCTGGTTGCCTGTTGAGGAGGGCCAATGCTTCCGACATTTGCGTCTTTCGCTGGAGGTGGCAATGGAAGGTTCCATCACCTCCAGTTGTTTTAGTTAAAGCCACTATCTCCTTCAGCAGAAAGCACACAGAATTAAAGCTTCCCACTTATCATATGGAAATCAGCCCCAGTGTCAGGAGGAATTCTTCAACTGAGTGATGTTAGGTGCAAAAAAAAAGCAATTTCATGTAATGAGAGCTTTTAACCATTTGATTTCATGTTAGATTGGGAATGAAGACATAGTTACAGGCAACAGAAAGTCAACGGTAAAGGACCTCATGGCACTTCCTCAGCATTTCTGCTAAGTTGCAGCTGGGGTTCAAATGCTACATAGAAATGAGAAATTAGAAGCAGGAGTAAACCATTTGGCCCTTCAAGCCTGCTCCGCCATTCATTTTGATCATGCCTGATCATTGAATTCAATATCCTGATCCCCCCCCTTCTCCCCATATCACTTGATCCCTTGAGCCCCAAGAGCTATATCTAATTTCTTCTTGAAATCAGACAACATTTTGGCCTCAACTACTTTCTGTGGTACTGAATTCCACACATTCACCATCCTCCGGGTGAAGAAATTTCTCCTCACCTCAGTGCTAAAAGGTTTACCCCTTATCCTCAAACTATGACCCCTAGTTCTGGACTGCCCCACCACTGGGAGCATTCTTCCTGAATCCACCCTGTCTCACCCTGTGAGAATTTTATAAGTTTCTATGAGATCCCCTCTCACTCTTCTAAAGTCCGGTGAATATAATCCTAACCGACTTAGTCTCTCCTCAAAAGACAGATCTGGCATCCCAGGAATCATTCTGGTAAACCTTCGCTGTAGTCCCTCTATAGCAAGGACATCCTTCCTCAGGTAAGGACACCAAAATTGAACATAATACTCCAGGTGTGGCCTCACCAACACCTTATACAATTGCAGCAAAACATCCCTATCCCTATACTCAAATCCTCATGCTCTGAAAGCCAACATACCATTTGCCTTCTTTACTGCCTGCTGTACCTGCACGCTTACTTTCAGCAACTGATATATGAGGACACCAAGGTCTCGCTGAGTATCCACCTCTCTCAATTTACACCCATTCAAGTAATAATCTGTCTTCCTTGCTACCAAAGTGGATAATCTCACATTTATCCACATTATACTTATCTGCCATGCATATGCTCACACACTCAGCCTGTCCAAATCACACTGAAGCATCTCTACATCCTCCTCACAGCTCACCGCCCCACCCCCTCCCCACCCAACTTTGTATCATCTGAAAATCATTAGTATATAATGTGAACAACTGGGGTCCTAGCACAGATCCCTGCGGAACCCCACTAGTCACTGACTGTCAATCAGGAAAAGACCCATTTATGCCAACTGTTTGCTTCTTATCTGCTAACCAACTTTCTATCCATCTCAAGACATTACCTGAAATCCCATGTGCTGTAACTTTACATAGTAGTCTATTATGTGAGACCTTGTCGAAAGCCATCTGGAAGTCTAAATAAACCACATCCACTGGTTCTCCTCAGTCAACTCTGCTGGTTACATCCTCAAAAATTTGCAATAGATTCATCAAGCATGATTTCCCTTTTGTAAATCCATGCTGACTTTGTCTGATTATACCACTGCCTTCAAAATACTGAGTTATGAAATCCTTGATAATAGACTGTAGCAACTTCCCCAGTACTGACATTAGGCTCACTGATCTATAGTCCCCTGTTTTCTCTCTACCTCCCTTTTTGAATAGCGGGCTTACATTAGCTACCCTCCAATCTGTAGGAACCAGTCAAAGAGTCCAAAGAATTTTGGAAAATAACCACCAATGGATCTACTATTTCCAAGGCCATTTCTTTAAGGACTCTGGGATGAAGATTATCAGGACCTGGAGATTTATCCATCTTGAATCCCATCAATTTCCCAATGAAACCAAGGTGATTAGAAATGTGAACATCCTTCTTACATTGCGTTATGACAAAGTCTGAGTATTTCTTCTCACCTTGACTGACCTGGGGTCAGTTAACTTATTCTGGCATTGTGTTGCCCAACAGTAGTTGGTGGCAATGCCACTGACTATCAAGGTCATCACCATCCATGGTGCTAGGACCATTCCTTTGGTTGTTCTTTGCTCTGGACCAAATAAGTAAATCTCAACAGAGAAGTTTGAGAACTTGGGGATTCTGTTGATTGCTGCTAATATTCTCAGACATGTTTCTTTTGATCTTGATTAATTAAGTTTTGCTCTCTCATTTTTACATTGCTGAACTGCCGCCTCTTTAATCATCACAAAGAAGAATCTGGGCCAAATAGACATCATGCCATATGGCCATGAAGGGTAAAAGTTTAAAGTTCAATTTTATCCTCAACCAATATACACACACGAGAGGGGATTGGGAGGGTCGGCAGTTAAAATTGGGTGATTTCTTTGCCAGTGCCCTACCACCTTCCATTTTAATCTGCTCTTCTGAGAAGGTAGCAAAGGCAGGAAGTATGCAGATTGTGGATATGCTGATACTACAAGACTCAGACTTCAGTATGGACACTAGCCCATACAGGGGCGCTGCTGCTACTTTCCTGCTATGCGAAGTCAGCAAAAAGAGGATCCAGGACCAGAATTAAGGCTAAGATTCTTTTTACGTCTCTTGGGGAGCCATGGAACAGGAGGATTACTTCAGACCACACAAGGAAAATAGACTTCTCCAGCCCCACAATCCACCCATGTCCTTCGTCCCATGAAAACCTCTCCCACAACTTACCTTCTTCTGCCTCCTGCCACTTGAACTCCCTCTCATGCTTACTAACCAGATGCTACTTGCCCCGAGATAAGGTCCAAGAGTTAAAATCGCCTGGATGTCACACTGCTGACAGTTGAGTACTTTGGGCACTTTTCCCTGCACATCCACCAAAGTTATTACGGCTAAAGTTGCCCTAATATTTTAAACAAGAGGTGCTGGATAACGAAAATAACCAGTAGTTTGTAATGATGCACACGTACAGACTTTGTCAGGAACAAAAGGGCATTTATTATTAAAGAAAAACTGTACAGAGGTTAGTGCCCTGCCCCCACCACCGAGCCGCCCCAGAGCAGCTGCTCTAGTATCTACCTATCTACTACTTGCCTTCAGATGTCTTCTGCCTAAGAGAGGGCTCCACCCCCTGGGGTGATTACCCACTCTCAGTCTCAATTAGCCCCTCAAGCCAGATGACCCTCCGCTTCTGTGTTGCCCTTAAAGGGACAACCACCACAGAATCCAGTCAAGATTCCCTTTTCATCAAAATCCAAGGATTAGCATCTGTGATCTTTCTGGCCTGTATGGCTCAATTCAACATTAGCCAGGGCACTTATCACTGTTTAACTAATCCTGTTTATAATCCTTTGATGTTGCTTGCCTCCTTGCACTGTTCCACTCTCCTTTGGCAGTTAACAGCTTGTATTTCATCTGACACCACTGATAAAGTGTTCATGCAGAAAGAAAGGAAGTTCACTTACTAAGAATTACAAAAGATTGGAGATTTTCAACAGCTGAACTCAAATGCCAGTAAATAGTTGGTACAACCTGCCAACCCTATTGAAATCAGAAATGAAGGAAAGCAGGAACGGTCTTTGTCTAATTCAACAATGAAACTGGATCACTGCCACCCAGAGTTCTATACTTTGTATCCTTTATCACATAACCATTACTTTATTATGCTTTATTTACCAAAACAATTGGTCTTTATAATTGAATAATTTATGGCAAAATCAATTCCTTTACTCTAAATCACCAAAGCACAAGTACATTGTTGCTGAATCCGGCTTTCCTTTTATTATTTCTAAACAGCAAAATGTGTGTAAATTCTACCGAAAAGATGCACTTATATCTCACTGAAGCCAAATGGTCCATATTTTCTTGACAACTCAGATACTTATCAGTATGGAAACAGATAAGGTTTCCGGCTGTGAGAGGGAAAAACAATAGGCTTTTGAGGTACTTTTTCTTTTTTTGCAATGTTTTCTGGGTCAGCCCGAAAGATCGAATAAATAAAAGTGTCAGTGTGTTTTTCAAATAAATAGAGCAGTTTCATTAATAACTCGTTTTACTGTTTTACGAGAGGAGACACTATTTTTCATGAGCAAAAGCCATGTGAATATCAAATAGATTGGTTCTGCCTTTAGCATCTGATCTGTCAGATTCCAGCATTATTTCCATGTTGATGCCAGCTAAGATATTACAGTCCTTCATTATCCTGACAGAGCACATCTTTCAACAGAGATCTCAGAATTTTAGGTTCCTGGCAAACAATAGACCAGGCCCACTTCCTTCTTTGATATTCAGTTCAGGGATAGCATTTAAAAAATAATTTGCCCTGACAGCGTAATTATCAAAATCATAGAGTAGTATCAAATCACCAAGAATGTCAGGGGCAGGAAACAGTAAATAATGTATTGCAGAAATGGCTTACATGTGGCTTTTTTGTCATCTTCATTTCCAATATTTATAATAATAATTTTGCTAATACAATAATAAGTAATTTCACGTCATTCAGCTATATAGGGCTGTTCTGGCCTGTTTTGTCCTTCATTTTTCTTCATAACGTTCACAAGGGTAATTTGCTAGACTACAATATTATCATGCGACAGTAAATATGCTAATACATTCTAAGTTGCTAAATTAATTCATCCCTCAAAAGTTGAAATATCCATTACTAACAGTAGGTTTTTCATAAGAGATTCTCATTTAATTTATCTTGTTGACAGCCTCGCTATATAGCACAGATTGAAGTGCAAACAATTATTTCAAAAACTATGACTCCTTAAGACTATCAAAGATAAGAAAGAAAATCCTAATTTCGAGGTGTAATTTTGGGAAAGTTTTAATGGAATATTGCATTCCATTGTCAATATTAGCTACAGTGTACAATGTATGAGCGTCAGAATTTATTTTGTTTTGTACAGCAGTGATTATTCCTGAGACAAAGAAGTATTTTACTTTTTTAACCCTGCCAGTTGTGCCTTTGATCTTAATTCAGAAGCAGTTTCTGTGCAGTGAAGGGAGATCAGTTTTTGGTTGAGTTCCTGCTTATTTTCCATTTGGCATGACATTGTATTTGTGGTGGAAATTTGAGATTTCACTGATCTTCTGCCAAGTCTGTCAACACCATCGGGTGATTTTCTGCCTTGCACAAACCATTGGGAATTTGTTCGGGCTGTGCAACTTTCCAATCTATGCTCTTGGTCTATACTGGGAGATACAGACCATTTCCCTTTACATTTCTTTTGCTAGAAAGCTTTCTATAGTGTCCAAATCTCCCAGCATAGCCAATTATTCAAGAGTGAATGCTGCCAAATATTGATTTACTCCCTCTCGCGTATTGGAAAATTGCCCACCTGCCCTTAATTATCCATTAATTAATTTTATTTGCATTACAGTATTTATTGACTTCAAGCATCTTTGTCCAGGGTGATGTGAAGCCTATCTTCAGTCGGTTACCCGGGAATGATGTTTCAATGATAATGTGACAGGACAATACACCAACAATAGCACTCAACTTAATTCACGTCTGCTGACAGGTAATACACTGGCACAGTAAGGAAAAGGACTTGAAGGAGTCTCAGAAGTACTGAGGTTGGTCATCGAGGCAATGAACTGTGACATTTGTGTGGAATGATATTACAAAACATTCAATTGTGTCCACAAGTGCATCTACTTTCTGGCAGGGATTCATTCTCCCCATTTGTTCTAATAATGTGCTGGAGGAAATAAAGAAACAGAACTCGGAACTCAACCTAATGCATCTCTCATATCTGGTTAGCTCACCTCTTGTGGTGCACACCTTCCTTAGCCACCCAACTTTCTTGTGTTCAGCAGACACCGTGTTTTGAGAACCTGCTGGTTTTTTTCCCCAGATCTCTTCACCCAAGTACTTTGAAGCAGAAGACTATTGTCTCAGCAGAGATGAGGACAACATATTTACTTAATAGAGATTAGAGTATGTATAATCTGATGCACTAAATTGCAGTTAGATTTTTGGCAGAGTTTGGAACATCAAAGGGGAGTGTTGAATTTATGAAAAGCAAGCTGTTATTGACCAAGAATATTTACATATGCTTTGAAGGACTTGCAAGTATATTATTTCAATTTATGCTGTATTGAACAATAGCTGACATATTTAAATATGTTTCCCCACCTGTTTTTTCTCCGTCTCTCATCTTTTGAAGCTAAGCATTTATGTTGATTTTTAAAGTTTTTTTTTAATTGCTGCAATGCAAAAGACGATGCTGGTGATTTAAATGTATCCAAACTTAAAATAGAGCACAATAAAAAGAAACATTTGACAGAAGCAAACACATCAATCACGTAAAGCTATTAAATTGATTGAGAAAATAATTGAGCACTTCAGTACTTTGAATGTGAAAGTCAACACATCCTTGGAATCCTGATTCTAAGCAAATTTTAATACTGTTTTCAGTTACTCCTGAACAAGAAATAATATTAGTGTTTGTTTGTACAGCCTTCTGTGACAGACTTGCCAATAATATTTTTTTGAATAAATCTTGAAATCCCATGATTA
Organism: Mustelus asterias; assembly: GCF_964213995.1. Classification (NCBI taxonomy): domain Eukaryota; kingdom Metazoa; phylum Chordata; class Chondrichthyes; order Carcharhiniformes; family Triakidae; genus Mustelus; species Mustelus asterias. The sequence continues at coordinate 33,722,767 of NC_135811.1, read as the reverse complement.
ATTCATTGTGTTCGCTACTCTTAAAGAAAGTACATTAATTTTTGGTCCTCTGTCTCCTGGAATAGATCTATTCCATAATCCTGCAGTTCAAGTAGCCAAAATTCCTATTCCTACAGAATGTGATCGCAACAGGTAATTCTTCCATGATATCCATTTCCTTACCATTGTACCCAAAACCTGTCTCTAACCTGAGAAGGAAAACAAGGCTAATGAAGATTATGAGCCAGTTAGGGGAAAATATATCACAACTGAAGACAAGGCATTCTATCTATGTCACTGTGCTGGCAATCCATGCAACAATTGCCTATTTGTTGAAGAAACCTCCATAAGGCCACTTCTCGACAGCACACAAGCTGGTAAGAAAGCATCATCCTCAGATATCAGCAGATCTAAAGCACAAAAGAAACAGACATTTGTTTAGTTCATTACACCATTCAAAGTCAAACTAGACTGCAGTCTGATAGCACCCAAGTAGACAGTAATAAGAAAGTGCTACATAATGTAATGCAGTTTCATTGTACACAGTTGTCAGAATAGGTTGCATACGTGGTTAATCTACTCAACAGACTGATAGGCAAGCATTGATTTTATCCCAGCTCTGGGATGTCATCATGACTCTCGATTCCTCCCTTAAAACCCAATGTCAAAACTTGTGGAGCTTGCAACCAGTTCTGTCATCACTGATGTCCAATCATATTTGAAGTAGAATTTTGCAGATGATCCTTTGGACAATACGTTCCCTTGAAATTCGGTAGCTGATCATTGATAAATTCCACAAATACTTTCTGCAAAAATAATTTGAAGACTGTCATTTTTTTAAAAATTCCTTTCTTTATGTATTCATTAATTTTGAATATGCTCTTAAACTAAGAACAGAATGTACTTTTAATAAAAGAATGCTGGCTATTGTTGAAATTTGAGATTCATTTGATCTCATTGAGTAATACAAGCAATCATTATTAATATACTTTTGAACTACAAGACACCTATTTTATATTGTCATTTTGACTAACTTAAGAATTCTCTGATTTTCAATTACTTCCTTATCCAATGTCTTCTTTTCTTGGCCATTTAGGCACTCCTATTTCATATGCACATTGGACTGAGCAGTTGTTGACCATCCTTTTTTTGCAATTCCTGTTGGAATCTCATGTTACACACGATACTCTTTCATCTTTTCAGTTCTACTTTCATTCGTATATTCATTAGAAGGTAACTTAATCTTTGTGACCTTTCTTGAAGTGTCCACTCAGACTGCAATGGTAACACAATACAAAGCTAATATTCTCCTTTGCAACACTGGATGGACTAGAAATGCTGAAAAATTGCTTCATAATGATTTGATATTTTTATTGGAAAGTCTAATACACAGGTAAAGATAAAAGTAAAGCGCTTTAAATTTGTTGCTGATAATAAAACATGATCCCACATTGACAAACGACTGACGCCAGAGTTTTGAGATATTGTAAGGTACAGAATTACTTGAATTAATTGGATTGGAGATAATTAGCTGAATTGGTGATTTTAATTTCCTGGCTGTAACTATTTAATGCTGTTTTAAATTTATATTGGAAATAGTTAAACTGTTCAAATTATCCCATTATGCCTGGACTTTAATGTTCTGTGTGCTAGTGATTCACTTTAAATCGTGTTTTATTAAATTAATTTGCAATAGTTTTAAATATTGGAAGAAAAAATATTGTTTCTTACAAGCTAACATGGTCGATTTAGCAATCTACAACAGCTGTCTCAGGATACCATGCTAAAGAAAGACAGACATTATGGGATATAATTTCCCAATTAATAAAGGAGTGACTACAGTACACGTTATTTCAAAAAGGTCATGGTGACTGACCCCTGTGTTTTATTCCTTCCAAGGGTAATGAACTGGTTATATGTTTATTTAGCCAGTGTTAGAGCCATACAGAAACATGCATACAAACATTTACTGTGTTACCAATTCCATAACATGAATCAGTCAGAACTCTTAATGTAACCTCAATTACTGAGAGGTGACACCCACAGCGATTTGACAGGATAATACGCTTCTGCTGAAAAGAATTGTGGGCTGCAACACCCAAGTACCATAAACATTTTCTCACCGAGATATCTTCACTGCCTTCCTCCCTCAGACTCTGCACTGACCAACTTTTCTTCCTTGGTGCTTTTAACTACATTTTCAATTCATCATGCTGTCATCCTTCTGAATTCACCGCCTTCTCTCTCTCTTACTTCCTCCCTCCATGTAAATTCCCCAACCGACGCCAAAGCAGACGTTTTAAAAGTCACAAATGGTAAACTGGACCTCCTTGTCCTTCAAGACCTGTCTGTAGCCTTTGATGGAGTTGACTGCTATCCTTGTCCAGCTCCTCTCCACTTGTTGTCCAGCTGGGTGGGATTGCATTCATCCGGGTCCATTCTTATCTATCCAATCACAGCCAGTGTACGAGCTGGAGTGGCTTCTCTTCCAGATGCCATACTACGTCTGATGTCTCCCAAGGATCCCTCCTTGGCCCTCTCCTAATTTTCTTCCACATGCTGCCCCTCAGTGACATCTGCAACTATATCAGTTCTCGTATTTACGCTGATGACACCCAACTTTACATCATCATTCCATCTCTCACGCTTTCCATTGCCTCATTGTCTCACTGCTTGTTACCTCTTCCTGTAGCTTGCTGTTACATTCTCTTTCATAATCATAGAATCCCTACAGTGCAGAAGGAGGCCATTTGGCCCATCGAGCCTGCACCAACAACAATCCCACCCAGGCCCTATCCCTGTAACCCCACACATTTCCCCTGCTAATCACCCTGCCACTAAGGGGCAATTTAGCTTGGCCAATCAATTTAACTTGCACACCATTGGCGTGTGGGAGGAAACCGGAGCACCTGGAGGAAACCCACACAGACACAAGGAGAATGTGTAAACTCCACACAGACAGTCACCCAAGGCAGGAATCGAACCCGGGTCCCTGGCACTGTGAGTCTGTAATAATACTCCTGTGAAGCACCTTGAGATGTTCTACTACATCGAAGGGGCTTTACTGGTTGAAACTGTCGTTGTTATAAAATGTGGCAATTTTCTAGGAACCAAACAATTAGGAATTAAGACAATAGCCGGGATTTTCCGGCCACGCTCGCTTAAAACTGGGAAATCCCGCCTGAGGTCAACGGACCTCTACGTGGTCTGCCCTCCGCCCACTTCGATTCTGGTGGTGGGGGGGATGGGAAAGTTCCCCCTCATGGGCAGGATTTTCTGGTCCCAATGCCAGCGGGCATCATCACGGGCAGGACAGGAAAATTTGGTGAATGATTAAGAGTCAACAGCTCTTCAAATTTTCCCATGCTACCCATGACAACGCCTGCTGATGTCGAGACCAGAAAATCCAACCACCCCTCCCACCCTCCTCCCCAATTGAATTTAATAAGCTGAAATTCCTCTTGCAATAACCTCCCTTTTCCCTGAAGTTAATAATGTGCCAGCAAAATCACGTTCTCAAAAATCGCACATTTCAAAGCTGTGTATCTTTATAATTTTGCGAGCAGTTGATTAATTAAGGACACAAGCTTATGTCCTTCTGCAGAAAGTCTTGCTTCTAGCCGAGACCTCTCAAAGCCGCTGCTAAATATCCCGAGCTGCTGCTTTTAAAAGTAAGGATGTCAGGAGGGACGCTGGTAACCGCAAGCTCGAGCAGTGGACTTTCAATTAGGACAGCTGAGTGAGAATCCCAGATTTAACTAACCTTCACACTTGAACATTCCCTAAAGAATGAAGATGCCGGTTTCTGAAGGACAGTTAGCAATGCTGGTGTACATGTGGCGCTGCTATTTTACATCAGAACAGAATATTAATCCTGCATTGTACGTTGGCAAATTGATTTACTTTTTGTTTCACTTTGAGGAAGGATTGTGTTACTTTAATTGGATCAGACTGAGCTGCATGCCCTGCATGCCTAACATTCTGAAAATCATCATGTTATTTCTTAATATCCTCCCGGCATCTTTCTTCCTTGTTTTCTGCCAGATTATGCTGTATGTGTTGATATGAAATGACATGATCTTATGGGATTCCATCAGGCATGCCTACTACACATTTTGAATTTTGTCAACTGATCCATATCCTCAAATAATGTCAGAAGTAATAGAAAATGACAAGAGTCACAGGGAAAGGGAAGACTAGGAACCGATTGTTCAGTAATCAACCAGTAATAATGGATGGGATGTATTCCTTTAGCACACAGGAATACATTTCAGTGCATAAAAAGCTAAGTGAGGTAAATGCTTCCTCTCCAAACAGCAGCTTGCATTTATTGTTGTGTCTTTAATGCAGTACACCGTTTCAAAGCGCTTCATAGCAGCTTTATCAACCAGAATCTGACACTGAACCACCACAAGGTCACATTAGGAGAGAAGCTTGGTCAAAGAGCCAGGTATTAAGAGGTGTCAAAAAGGAGGAATCAGAGGTAGAAAGATCATAGAATTACAGAAAGGTGCCGAGGTTCAGAGAGGGAAATCCAGAGCTTAGGACCCAGGCAGCTGGAGGCAGTGTCTCCATTTGGGAGGGCAGAGATCTTTAACGACCGCAGGACTGCAGGAGGTTAACAAGAAAGAGAGGGGTGAGGCCATGGAGAGTTTTGAAAAATATCCACATGAAAGGATATCTTGTTAGTCTGATTTATATTTCACAAAAACATTTTATTTTGCTGCAAAAAAATGTGCAGTTTGACAACAGAAGAGGGATCGTTTTGTCAGCCTATGCTGCTGGCTTGAAGCCTTGTCTGCTGGCAGGAGTGCTGTAAATCTGGGAATACACTGCCCATAGTAAGAAATGATGTGGAGATGCCGGCGTTGGACTGGGGTAAACACAGTAAGAAGTTTAACAACACCAGGTTAAAGTCCAACAGGTTTATTTCGTAGCAAAAGCCACACACAAAAGCGCGGCTTTTGCTATCAAATAAACCTGTTGGACTTTAACCTGGTGTTGTTAAACTTCTTACCATGGTAAGAAAGACATGTACAGTAAGAAGTCTCACAACACCAGGTTAAAGTCCAACAGGTTTATTTGGTAGCAAATACCATAAGCTTTAATAAACCTGTTGGACTTTAACCTGGTGTTGTGAGACTTCTTACTGTGCTTACCCCAGTCCAACGCCGGCATCTTCACATCAAGAAAGACATGGGCAGCATGGACCCAATATCCAGTGTTGATAAATGAGCCTCTCACTGGAGCACAGATTGCTAAACCTGTTCCTTCTTTGATGGGACAGTCTTACACCTTCCCAGATGTTAACTGTGTAAAATAAGACTTGTTGTTTTCATCCTTACAGAGCAGGAAGGTCCGAGGCTCAGCTCTCAGTCTGCTGTGTAATCTGATCTCAACTGAGAAGCCAGTCCAGGACCACAAATGGTATCTGTAGCCTGCATTAGGGTAAATAATAATCAGACTGAGATTGGCAGATTTTTGTCAAGCAAGACTATCATGGGATATGGAGCAGAGGTTAGTTCATTGGAGTTAAAATACAAATCAGCCATGATCTAACTGAATGGTTAAATAAGTATGGGGAGGCTGAATGGCCTACTCCTGTTGCTATGATTCTGCCTTTTCATATTTTTCAATCAATGTTTCCATTGATTAACAATGTAACAACTCCAATCATTTTCCCTGTGCCTCCTGAGTGACCTGTCCATATTATGTTATTTTGCTCATCATAATCTCCTTTCTTGTTCTGCTTCAAGGTCTCTCTCTATAGTCATTCTTCTTGGCCAACTACTTTGCAGCATTGTCCTGCAGTGCTGCAATGTAAATGCCTCCAGTTTTGTTTGATCATTCGAGGTATAATTTGCACACCTATACAATGCTACTGAACACAAATAACACTTCGGTATATTACCTTCCCTCACAGCCTAATTCAGTTTCACAGATAACATCTTTATGTTGTTAAGTGCTTCTGATGTCATGGGCATCCTCTATTTACTTTTTCTGTTACTTTGGCCATCTAATGATACTACCAGAAACAATTTTATCTAACTGATCCATTTTCCCTGGTCGCTTTGGAAATTCAGTTTTCTTTATGGTTACCTTATCATTTTACCATTTATTTTCAATCCATACTTAAAACTTGTCTTATTTACTTTCTCAAGTATATACTGTAGTCTCGCCTTATTATCTGCAATCTGCAAAATTGTATTTTGCCATGTTTCTATCATGATATAAAGGCCAATCACTCATAAAGGATTGTGTAAACAAGTTGTGCGTTCATTTATTGAGACTAGGCACATGGGAACATTTACAATGGTATTAAACTTGAAGACACATCAACAGCAAAGCTTTGTGTGTGCTCTATTGAAAAGTAAAAGTGAAAGTAAAAGAGGGTCGCATGAAACACTTGTGCCAGGATTCACCAGGCCTGCTAACTACTGGCAGGAATCCTGTTGAATCGGAAACCTTCATTCCAGAGTAGAGGTTGGCCCTTTTTAAAGTGCTCTTATAGAAATGACCTGCCAGGATTGCATGGTGGTACATGCTCCTGTTCCCGGTTCATAGAATCATAGAATCCCTACAGTGCAGAAGGAGGTCATTCAACCCATAGAGTCTGCACTTCCCACAATCCCCCATTTGAGAAAAGGAGAGGTGTCCCAGCAGCCGGTTTTGCCATCAGGAAATGTTGCCGACTGTTTCAGCACTGAAGTACCCCGTCGTCCGGTGGCAGGCACAACTGATGCCTCCATGGAAACAGATAGAATTAAACTGCCTGTGCCTGAAGAGGCACCTGTTCACTGTTATTTGTCATTTATATTAATGATTTGGATGAGAATTTATGGGGCATGGTTAGTAAGTTTGCAGATGACACCAAGATTGGTGGCATAGTGGACAGTGAAGAAGGTTATCTAGGATTGCAATGGGATCTTGATCAATTGGGCCAGTGGGCTGATGAATGGCAGATGGAGTTTAATTTAAATAAATGCGGGGTGATGCATTTTGGTAGATCAAACCAGGGCAGGACTTATTCAGTTCATGGTAGGGCATTGGGAAGAGTTGTAGAACAAAGATCTAGGAGTACGGATTCATAGCTCCTTGAAAATGGAGTCACAGGTGGACAGAGTGGTGAAGAAGGCATTCAGCATACTTGGTTTCATTGGACAGAATACAGGAGTTGGGACGTCTTGTTGAAGTTGCACAAGACATTGGTAAGGCCATACTTGGGATACTGTGTATAGTTCTGGTCACCCTATTATAGAAGGGATGTTATTAAACTAGAAAGAGTGCAGAAAAGATTTGCTAGGATAATATCCAGACTTGGTGGTTTGTGTTATAAAGAGAAGTTGGATAGACAGGGACATTTTTCCCTGGAGCGTAGGAGATTTAGGAGTGATCTTATAGAGGTTTATAAAATAATGAGTGGCATAGATCAGCGAGATAGTCAACATCTTTTCCCAAAGGTAGGGGAGTCTAAAACTAGGGGGCATAGGTTTAAGGTGTGAGGGGAGAGATATGAAAGGGTCCAGAGGGGCAATTTTTTCACACACAGGGTGGTGGGTGTCTGGAACAAGCTGCCAGAGGTAGTAGTAGAGACGGATACAATTTTGTCTTTTAAAAAGCATTTAGACAGTTACATGGGTAAGATGGGTATAGAGGGATATGGGCCAAACGTGGGCAATTGGGACTAACTTAGTGGTGAAAAAAAGGGACGGCATGGACAAGTTGGTCTGAAAGGCCTGTTTCCATGCTGTAAACCTCTATGACTCTATGATTCCCATTGTGGTTTCGGCTAACAGCAATCCTGTAGAAGCACCCCAGCCAGAGGAGTTACGCCACTCCACAAAGATTCGGAAACCCCCTCAAAGCCTTCATTTAAATTCATGTGCTAAACACTTATTTACTTTGCACCTTGTAAATTGAGTCTTGACATTTGTACACAAGGACTTAGAGGAGGAGGGATGTGGTGATTCTCTCTTTCAGGATCATATGACCTGGGGAACCAATCGGTCATGATGTGGAGATGCCAGCGTTGGACTGGGGTAAACACAGTAAGAAGTTTAACAACACCAGGTTAAAGTCCAACAGGTTTATTTGGTAGCAAAAGCCACAAGCTTTCGGAGCCTTAAGCCCCTTCTTCAGGTGAGTGGGAATTCTGTTCACAAACAGGGCATATAAAGACACAAACTCAATTTACAGAATAATGGTTGGAATGCAAATACCTACAGCTAAAAGTAATCTGTAAGTATTTGCTGTAAGTATTCGCATTCCAACCATTATTCTGTAAATTGAGTTTGTGTCTTTATATGCCCTGTTTGTGAACAGAATTCCCACTCACCTGAAGAAGGGGCTTAAGGCTCCAAAAGCTCGTGGCTTTTGCTACCAAATAAACCTGTTGGAGATTAACCTGGTGTTGTTAAACTTCTTACTGTGTGAACCAATCGGTGCACAGGGTGTGAGATCACCCTGGTAAGCATGGGCTCCTGTGCCCAGTCATCTTGGGAGCTGATTGCAGCTATGATGCTGCAAGCCTCCATATAGCTTTAACCTGTAAATAAACAAGTTGTGTTTTCTCTAAATTGGCGAACGAACATCTTTACACCTTGGGGCAGCACAATGGCATTGTGGTTAGTACTGCTCTCTCACAGCACCAGGGACCAGGGTTCAATTCCAGCCTCGGATGACTGTCTGTGTGGAGTTTGTATTTTCTTCCCGTCTCTGCATGGGTTTCCAGTTTCCTTCCACAGTCCAAAGATGTGCGGGTTAGGTGGATTGGCCACGCTAAATTGTCCCTTAGTGTCAGGGGGACGGGCAAGGGTAAATACGTGGGGTTACGGGGATAGGACCTGGGTGGGATTGTGGCCAGTGCAGACTCGATGGGCTGAATGGCATTCTTCTGCACTGTAGGGATTCTATGACTCAATGAAAAGTTTTTTCTATATGTTATGCACATCAAACTTTGGTATCTGACGTATACAATGATACTTGAATTCTAAGTAATACAAAATGTATTACTTTACCTTGACTTTCTTGTAGCATTGAAGTAATTGATGGTTTAGCCTAACATGTAATGCTTTTGTAATATCATTGGAGCGGCTGCTTGAGATCTGTTGACCTTGTAATGATGTTCTTTGTTAAACTGTATTATACACAAACTAAATACAGCAGTTTCTGTAAGCTGAGCACCAATGCTGCACCATTATATTACGACAATATTTTATAAAAAGGTGTTTAACTGAATGTCTCTGATAATAGCTTACCAACATAACCCAGTGAAATAGATTGTATTTTAATGTTTTAAGCTATAATGTTACAATGTGTTTACTGTTTACAGATAACTTATTTGGTATTTATTTGCCAAACGTATTGATGGGAAAGACCCCGCAATTTATCCAATGTACATAAACAAGTTGAATTTAAAAGAGAGCAATGGCATTTATACATTTCTGTTTTTAGCATTAAATGCAACTAATGTTTGTTTGTTGATACACATTTGGATTTTTTTTCCATTTCTCTTTCCTGAAGATTGTAGCTCTCATGCTTGGGTACAGCTCGACACGTGATGGTTTGCCCTGGTACCTTGCCCCAGTGATTATCATTTGTTAGAAACTTGATAATGAAAGCCAGCAGGTTAGTTGATTACGAGGATGTCACGACTAATTCTCTCCCTAATTTACATTGTGACAATTCCAGCCTCGGGTCCCTGTCTGTGTGGAGTTTGCACTTTCTGCCCATGTCTGAGTGGGTTTCCTCCAGATGCTCTGGTTTCCTCCCACAATCCAAAGATGTGCAAGTTAGGTTGATTGGCCATGATAAATTGACCCTAGTCTCTGGGAGATCAGCAGAGTAAATGAGGGTTATGGGAATAGGGTCTGGGTGGGGTTGTGGTCGGTACGGACTTGGTGGGCCAAATGGCCTCCTTCTGTTCTGTAGGGATTCCATGATACTATGACTATATTTTCTGCTTTAGCGCAATCCCAGCATTTCCTTTGGGTGGAAGCTTTTTGGGGGGTGGGGGTTATGGATTGGGGGTGGGGGGGGGGCATGCCCCTGATCTTCACCAATTTTTCGGACCAAAGATTGTGCATCTTGTTCAGTCTGACAGGATGGGCAGAGAAGGAAGAGTAGAAAGTCTCAGTGTGTAGGTGACAGGGTGTCCAGTGGCTCCTGGGACGAAGATAAAACAAGGAAATAAAATTATTCTTAAAAGTTTACAAATCATAATCTGCTCACTCAAATTTGCAATTCAACAATTTAAAGCCTTCCTCCGCTGTCCACAAGTTTCTGGATGTCAGGAATATTTGGACAGGTGCTTTGTGCATCAGGAATGTCGTCTGTTGTAAATTATTGGTGGTGACTGGGTAATGGGTAGAGCAGTTTCTGAATAAATTCCTGAGTCTAGCTGCTCTACTTGTGGGAAAGTGGTAGTTGGCATAATTCAAGCAGAAAACAATAGGCTGGTATCTTTACTCTGAAGCCAATGGGATATTAATCTTTCTAATTATCTGCTCAATATCGTCTTTCTCATTTTCTTCTTGTATTCAAACTTCCCCAATAATTCTCGGCACTGCTGCACCCTGTACTGTTTTGTGCCGTCTCAATAGGAACAATATCATAGATGGTAAAATGGGTAAAATGGCACCAATATATCTCTGTAACACTTTCAGGAATGTATTCTGGGTGACTATTCCATACAGTAATGTAAAAGTGCAAAGTAAAGTGGCCATCTATTAAAGGGTCAATAATGTGGACTGCAGGAGGCACACCAGAACCAATGGTCAATATATGATGTGCTGCAAATGCACTCAGATCAGGGGAAGGACTAACATGCTCTTAAAGGGCTGCTGCCCACTCTGAAGTTGTTCTGTCACAGAGAGGGAGGAAACATGTCTGGTGCTAGATATTGAATCGTGGGCGGCACGGTAGCACAGTGGTTAGCACTGCTACTTCACAGCTCCAGGGTCCCGGGTTCGATTCCCGGCTCGGGTCACTGTCTGTGTAGAGCTTGCACATTCTCCTCGTGTCTGCGTGGGTTTCCTCCGGGTGCTCCAGTTTCCTCCCACAGTCCAAAGATGTGCGAGTTAGGTTGATTGGCCAGGTTAAAAATTGACCCTTAGAGTCCTGAGATGTGTAGGTTAGAGGGATTAGCGGGTAAATATGTGGGGGTAGGGCCTGGGTGGGATTGTGGTCGGTGCAGACTCGATGGGCCGAATGGCCTCCTTCTGCACTGTAGGGTTTCTATGTTTCTATGATTCAAAAGCAGAGAAATCCTTGGTGCAAGGAAAAAAATCAGTTAAACAACTTCAGCAAATTATTTTTAAGCAATAGTCCAAGCAGATGAGACAAATTTCCCACTTTACTGTGCCCACTTTATGTGGATGACGCGGTGACCTGAGTTATGGCAAAATTTTGCATGGGATTCAATTTGTGTAATTTGGTAGGATGTGAGGGGAGGGGGTCCAGTGTCAAAACTGGATGTTAGATGATCGGCCAAAATGCAGTTTCTTCTTTCATCTTGCCATATCACAGTTAATCATCAAGTGGCCCCAGTATTAAACAAGTCTGATGTGTACATAAATTCCTTACAGCTGCATCTTCACACTTGCATCAGGTGATTATCGCCCTGAACACTTTGCGCACAATCCTCTTTTTTAAAACATGTCTCATTGACAATCTTGTGCATTTATGTATAAGTTTTGAATTGATTTGGTGGCTGCCTGTTTAAAATGCAATTGTTATGTACAGGGACATTAATAGCCAACTAAATTCAAAGTCTGGCACCAAGCCTATCTATTGCAACATTGTGAAGTTTGCTCATATAGTTTCCCTAGTAACATGATAGAGAGGAAGAGGAACATTTGGTTTTCAAATGAATACAGACTTCATGATTGATTCAGTTCATATTTAATTGGCAGTTTCTTTTTGAATTCAAGAGGTCAGATATTCAAAATCGAGGATGACCTAGCAATTATATTCTATGAAATAAAAGGCAGTTCTTTTGAATCAGAAGAGTTGAAGCAGTCTGAAAGAAAGGCATTTGGCAGTTGGAAAGTCTTGCGAAAAGACAACTCAAAAACTTCAAAGCAACAGAGAGACAGCTTGGGATGAACCAACATGTTGATGTTTTGTGCCAGTTTTTATTTTTCTACTGACTTGGAAAGCATTGCTAAGATTTTAAACTTCAACCCAATTAAAAGCAATAGAAGTAGCAGATAGTGTCCCTGCCTCTGAGCCAGAAGCTCCAGGTTCAAGTCCCACCCAAAGATTGATGGCCCAGGAAGGTGCGTTCATAATGCGGTCAAACAGGTTGAGCGTGTCAACCTGCCAATCCTTCCATCAAGCCAACAAAGAACATTTCAGCACAGGAACAGGCCCTTCGGCCCACCAAGTCTGTGCCGACACAGATGCCTCTCTAATCTAATATTTTCTTGCCTCTACGTGCTCCATGTCCCTTCATTCCCTGCCTATTTATGTATCTATCCAGATGCCTCATGAATGTTGTTATAGAATCTGCTTCCAGCACCACCTCTTCCAGCAGGTTCCAGGCATTCATCACCCTCTGAGTGAAAGATTTGCCCATTACATCTCTTTTAAACTCTCCCCCTCTCACTTTCAACTCAGGCACCCAAGTAACTGACCCTTTGACCCTGCGAAAAAGGCTCTGACTATCCACTATGTCCAAGCCTGTCATAATCTTGTAAGCCTCTGTCAGGTACCCGTTCATCCTCCGACACTCCAATGAAAACGATTCAAGTTTATTCAACCTTTCTTCATAGTCCATATCCTCCAAATCAGGCAGCATCCTGGTAAATCTCTACTGCACCCTTTCTAATGCATCAACATCCTTCCGGTAGTGTGGTGACCAGAATTGTACACAATACACCAAATGCGGCCTAACCAAAGTCTTATACAGCTGCAACATGATTTTCCAATTCCTATACACAATGACCTGACCAATGAAGGTTAGCATGCCATATGCCTTCTTAACCACCTTGTCCACCTGAGTTGCCACCTTCAGGGAACTGTGGATCTGCATGCCTAGATCCCTCTGTATGCTAATATTTCTAAGGCTCTACCATTTACTGTATGCTTTCCTTTTGCTGTAGACCTTCCAAATTGCATCACCTCACATTTATCCGGGTTAAATTCCATCTGTCATCTTTGAGCCCAGGTCTCCAGCCGATTTATATCCTGCTGCATCCTGTGACAATCCTCCTCACTATTTACTCTCCCCCAATTTTTGTATCATCTGCAAATTTATTAATCAGCCCACCTACATTTTCCCCCAAATCATTTATATGTATGTATTACAAACAACAGAGGCTCCAGCACTGATCCCTGTGGAATATTGCTTGTCATGATGTGGAGATGCCGGCGTTGGACTGGGGTAAACACAGTAAGAAGTTTAACAACACCAGGTTAAAGTCCAACAGGTTTATTTGTTGGCTTTTGCTACCAAATAAACCTGTTGGACTTTAACCTGGTGTTGTTAAACTTCTTACTGAATATTGCTTGTCACAGATCTCCAGTTAGAAAAGTACTCTTCCACTGTTATTATCTGCTTTCTATGCCCAAGCCAGTTTTGTATCCATTTTACCAGTTCACCTCGGATCCCATATGACTTCACCTTCTGTATCAGCCTGCCATGAGGAACCTTATCGAAGGCTTTACTGAACTCCGTGTATCTCATTAGTGACAGACAGCATGGTTTTGTAAGAGGGAGGTCGTGCCTTACAAATTTGGTGGAGTTTTTTGAGGAAGTGACAAAAACGATTGATGAAGGAAGGGCCGTGGATGTCGTCTATATGGATTTCAGTAAGGCATTTGACAAAGTCCCACATGGCAGGTTGGTTAAGAAGGTTAAGGCTCATGGGATACAAGGAGAAGTGGCTAGATGGGTGGAGAACTGGCTTGGCCATAGGAGACAGAGGGTAGTGGTCGAAGGGTCTTTTTCCAGCTGGAGTCTGTGACCAGTGGTGTTCCGCAGGGCTCTGTACTGGGACCTCTGCTATTTGTGATATATATAAATGATTTGGAAGAAGGTGTAACTGGTGTAATCAGCAGGTTGGCGGATGACACGAAGATGGCTGGACTTGCGGATAGCGAAGAGCATTGTTGGGCAATACAGCAGGATATAGATCGGCTGGAAAATTGGGCGGAGAGGTGGCAGATGGAGTTTAATCCGGATAAATGCGAAGTGATGCATTTTGGAAGAAATAATGTAGGGAGGAGTTATACAATAAATGGCAGAGCCATCAGGAGTATAGAAACACAGAGGGACCTAGGTGTGCAAGTCCACAAATCCTTGAAGGTGGCAACACAGGTGGAGAAGGTGGTGAAGAAGGCATATGGTATGCTTGCCTTTATAGGATGGGGTATAGAGTATAAAAGCTGGAGTCTGATGATACAGCTGTATAGAACGCTGGTTAGGCCACATTTGGAGTACTGCGTCCAGTTCTGGTCGCCGCACTACCAGAAGGACGTGGAGGCGTTAGAGAGAGTGCAGAGAAGGTTTACCAGGATGTTGCCTGTTATGGAGGGTCTTAGCTATGAGGAGAGATTGGGTAAACTGGGGTTGTTCTCCCTGGAAAGACGGAGAATGAGGGGAGATCTAATAGAGGTGTACAAGATTATGAAGGGGATAGATAGGGTGAACGGTGGGAAGCTTTTTCCCAGATCAGAAGTGACGTTCACGAGGGGTCACGGGCTCAAGGTGAGAGGGGCGAAGTATAACTCAGATATTAGAGGGATGCTTTTTACACAGAGGGTGGTGGGGGTCTGGAATGCGCTGCCAAGTAGGGTGGTGGAGGCAGGCATGCTGACATCGTTTAAGACTTACCTGGATAGTCACATGAGCAGCCTGGGAATGGAGGGATACAAACAATTGGTCTAGTTGGACCAAGGAGCGGCACAGGCTTGGAGGGCCGAAGGGCCTGTTTCCTGTGCTGTACTGTTCTTTGTACAGCATCCACTGCCCTGCCCTGATCAATTTTTCTTGTCACTTCCTCAAAGAACTCAATCAAGTTTTTGAGACATGATCTCCCCTTCACAAAACCATGCTGCCTATCGCTAATAAGCCTATTCTCTTCCAGATGTGAGCACATCCTGTCCCTAAGAATCTTCTCCAATAATTTCTCCACCACTGATGTAAGGCTCACGGGCCTGTAATTTTCTGGATTGTTTCTTCTGCCCTTCTTAAACAGAGGAACAATGTTAGCTACTCTCCAATCCTCTGGTACCTCGCCTGTGGCTAAAGAGGATACAAAGATTTTGGCTAAAGCCTCAGCAATTTCTTCCCTTGCCTCTCTCAGTATTCTGGGATTGACCCTATCTGGCCCTGGGGACTTGTCCACCTTAATGTTTTTCAAAACCTCCAAACCTCCTCCGTTTTTGTCTCAACATGTCCTAGAATGTCAACATCCTCCTTTCTACATTCTCCGTCCACCACATCCTTCTCCTTTGTGAATACTGATGCAAAGTACACATTAAGGACCTCACCCACTTCATCTGGTTCCACACACAAATTCCCTCCACTGTCCTGGACCCACCCTTTCCTTAGCTACCCTCTTCCTCCTGATATACGCATAAAAAGCCTTGGGATTATCCTTAATTCTGCCTGCGAAGGAGATTTCATGGCCCCTTTTAGCCTTCCTAAGTCCCTGTTTAAGCTCTTTCCTGATATCTCCGTATTCCTCAAGAGCCTTATCTGTTTTCAATTTCCTGAAATTTATGTATGTCTCCTCGGCTGGCAGTAAGAGCGGGAGAGACTGTTGGTCAGCCACGCTCGATGTGGAATGGTGTCCCTCAAGCTATAAGCCCCTGGTGACAGACTAGTGACCTGTTTCGGGAATTACTAGCTATGGAAACAGACGAAAGCCTGCCTTAGTGCACCACGGGGTGTGGGAAGAGAATTGGAATTGGAAAAATAATAGTTGGGTGAGAGAAAAGTTTCTGAAGAGAATTTGAATTCTCATTCTGTGAACACCCTCCCAGGTTCTCAAGACTCCAACTTGAAGTTGTTGACTATATCCAATTCATCCATCCCCAGTGATGTAGACAGGGGCATGTCCTCCACTACGCTTCCTGAAGACGATGGCCATCTCCTTTGTGTTACTGACATTGAGGGAGAGAACATTGTCGTTGCACCAGTTCACCAGAGGGCAGCATGGTGGCACAGTGGTTAGCACTGCTGCCTCACAGCGCCAAGGACTTGGGTTCAATTCCCGGCGTGGGTCACTGCCTGTGCGGAGTCTGCACATTCTCCGGTGTCTGCATGGGTTTCCTCCGAGTGCTCCGGTTTCCTCCCACACTCCAACGATGTGCAGGTTAGGTGGATTGGCCATGCTAAATTGCCCCTTAATGTCCAAAGATGTGCAGGTTAAGTGAATTAGCCATGGTAAATGGGGTTATGGGGATAGGGCAGGGGGGAGTGGTGGGATGCTCTTTTGGGGAGCTGATGTAGACTTGATGGACCAAATGGCCTCCTTCTGCACTGCAAGGATTCTAAGTGAACCTGCATACACTAGTTTGTATCTCAGCATCAGCAGTACATGGAGCCATTTGAGATCATATCATACGTACAAGTTGTAGCTATTCCTTGAGGATCCTATAGCTCACATGTGTGCCTCCTTTAACTATGAAGGCTTTAATTGCTGCTCTGACAGCTTTCAGCTCGAAGCTGTGTCCTCTGGATTCATGATGTTGAGCTAGTGAAATCAGATTGAAACAGTCATAAAGCAGGGCCTTTGTTAAATCATCGCTGCTCAGAGGCTTAGAAACAGCTAATATGAAAATGAGTTAATGAGCTTTGTCTAGAACAGCATCAAAGTTGCATGTATACTGTTTCACGTGGAACAAAAAGTAAAAGGAAACTGATGGATTTAACTGAGCAAACTCTATTCCATTCATGCATATATTTTTCTTACAAAGTATGTTTGTCAGTTCATATTTGTGCCATTGTCATAGATAGATAGAATCCCTACAGTGCAGAAAGAAGCCATTCGGACCATCGAGTCTGCACCAACAACATTCCCACTCAGGCCCTATCGCTGCAACTATTTACCCTGCTAATCGCCTGACACTAAGGGGCAATTTAGCATGGCCAATCCACCTAACCTGCACATCTTTGGACTGTGGGAGGAAACCGGAGGGAACCCACGCAGACACGGGGAGAATGTGCAAACTCCACACAGACAGTCACCCGAGGTCAGAATTGAACTCGGGTCCCTGCCACTGTGAGGCAGCAGTGCTAACCACTGCGCCATCTTGCAGCCCTGTTACTCGTGTTTTCAGTTCATTGCCAATAAAAAGGGCAGAATGAATGTGACAGTACATGTTGAATAATAAAATCCAGTACACACACATTCTATATTAAAGTCACTAGGTCACACCACTGTTTATCTAGATATCCAACAGTAATGGCACACTCCAGTTTGTAGCGAATTCTTTTTCATCCTTGGGAACGTGGACTTCACTGGTTATTGCCAATCCCTAATTGCCCTTGGGAAGCTGGTGATGAGCTGGCCTCTTGAAACGCTGCTGTCCATGTGGTGGAGCTGTTTCCATAGTGCTGTTAGGAATTTGACCCAGTGACAGTGAAGGAACGGCAATATGTTTCCAAGTCAGGACGGTGTGTGACTTGGAGGGGCACGTCCAAATAATGGAGTTCCCAAGTGTCCTCTGCCCTTGTTCTTCTGGATGGTAGTGGTCATGGGTTTGGAAGAATCACAAAATTGTTGGGACTCAGATGGAGGCCATTTAGCCCATCGTGACTGCACTGGCTCTCCAAACAAGCATCATGAATCAGTGTCGTTCCCCTGCCTTTTCCCTGTACCCCTGCACATTGTTTCCATTCAAATAACCATCTAATGCCTTCTTGAATGTCTTGATTGAACCACGACACACGACAACGCAGAGTCGCTGAGCAGAGACTGATAGCCAAGTTCCGCACACATGAGGATGGCCTCAACCGGACATCCTTTCCTGCAGCGGATCAGGTAGACAACGTTGGCCGAGTTGCAAGAGTATGTACCGTGTACCTGGTGGATGGCGTTCTTACGTGAGATGATGGCATCCATGTCGATGATCCAGCACGTCTTGCAGAGGTTGCTGTGGCAGGATTGTGTGGTGTCGTGGCCACTGTTCTCCTGAAAGCTGGGTAGTTTGCTCTGGGTTCATGTCACACTATCTGTAATCCCCACGACTTGCCTGGGCTTGCAAAATCTCACTAACTGTCCTGTCCGGAGACAATACACATCTCTTTAACCTGTGCTTAACGCTCTCTCCACTCACATTGTCTGTACCTTTAAGACTTGATTACCTGTAAAGACTCGCATTCCAACCATTATTTTGTAAATTGAGTTTGTATCTATATATGCCCTGTTTGTGAACAGAACTCCCACTCACCTGACGAAGGGGCAGCGCTCCGAAAGCTAGTGGCTTTTGCTACCAAATAAACCTGTTGGACTTTAACCTGGTGTTGTGAGACTTCTTATTGTATAAGTTCAGCATAGCCTCTGTGCTCTTGTACTCTATGCCTCTATTAATAAAACCCTGAATACTGCGTGCTTTAGCAGCTCTCTCCACCTGTCCTGCCACCTTCAATGTCCAAAGATGTGCGGGTTAGGTTGATTGGCCATGTTAAATCTTAGTGTCCCAAGATGCGTTGGTTAGAGGGATTAGCAGGGTAAATATGTGGGGTTACAGGGGTGGCATTGTTGTTGGTGCAGACTCGATGGATCAAACGGCCTCCTTCTGTACCGTAGGGTTTCTATGATTTCTATGCATATATACACCCAGTTCCCTCTGTTCCTGCACCCACTTTTGGAATTTTACCCCCTGTTTTATATTACCACCCCATGTTCTTCCTATCAAAATGCACCATCTCACACTTCCCACATTGAATTTTATCTGCCACCTATCTCCCCACTCCGCCAACTTGTCTCTATCCTTTTGAAGTTCTACACAATCCTCTTCACTGTTTATAATATTTCCAAGTTCTGTATCATCTGTAAACTTTGGAATTGTCCCCGGCACATGGAGATCTAGATCATTAACATATATTTGGAAAAGCAAGAGTCTCAAAAACAACCCTTGGGGAGCATCGTTACAAACCTTCCTTCAGCCCCAAAAAAATCCATTGACCATTACTTTCAACTTGCTGTTATTCAGCCCATTTTTAAAGTTTTAAATTTATTTTATTAGTGTCACAAGTAGGCTTACATTAACACTGCAATGAAGTTACTGTGAAAATCCCCTCGTCGCCACACTCCGGCGCCTGTTCAGGTACACTGAGAGAGAATTTAGCACCTGACCCGCACATCTTTGGACTGTGGGAGCACCCGGAGGAAACCCACGCAGACACGGGGAAAACGTGCAAATTCCCCACAGACAGAGACTCAATCCAGAAATCAAACCTGTGTCCCTAGCGCTGTGAGGCAGCAGTGCTAACCACTGAGCCACTATGCCACACTAATGTCCTTTAGGGAAGGAAATCTTCCACCCTTACCTGGTCTGGCCTACATGTGACTCCAGACCCACAGCAGTAATCTCTCCCTCAATGTCAACAAAACAAAAGAAGTAGTCATTGACTTCAAGAAGGGTAATAGAGGACATGCCCCTGTCTACATCAATGAGAATGAAGTGGAAATGGTCGAGAGCTTCAAGTTTCTAGATGTACAGATCATCAACAACCTGTCCTGGTCCCCCCATGCCGGCACTATAGTTGAGAAAGCCCACCAACACCTCTACTTTTGCAGGAGGCTCAGGAAATTTGGCATGTCCGCTACAACTCTCACCAACTTCTACAGATGTACCATAGAAAGCATTCTTTCTGGTTGTATCAAAGCTTGGTATGGCTCCTGCTCTGACAAGACTGCAAAAAACTACAAAGGGTCGTGAATGAAGCCCAATCCATTACGCAAACCAGCCTCCCATCCTTTGACTCTGTCTACATTTCCCGCTGCCTCGGAAAGGCAGCCAGTGTAATTAAGGACCCCATGCACCCCAGACATACTCTCTTCCACCTTCTTCCATCGGGAAAAAGATACAAAAGTCTGAGGTCACGTACCAACCGACTCAAGAACAGCTTCTTCCCTGCTGTCATCAGACTTTTGAATGGACCTATCTCGTATTAAGTTGATTAGCTATGACTATACACTATATTCTGCACCCTCTCCTTTCCTTCTCTATGAACGGTGTGCTTTGTCTGTACAGCGCGCAAGAAACAATATTTTTCACTGTATACTAATACATGTGACAATAATAAATCAAATCAAATCAAAATCAATGTGGTTGACTCTTTAAATGCCTTTTGGGGATGTGTAATAACTGCTGGCCCAGCCAGTGAATCCCACTTCGCATGAACTTTATTCCTTCATTCATTCATGGAATGCGGGCGTCGCTGGCTGGGCCAGCATTTATTGCCCATCCCTTATTGCCCCTTGAAATGAATGGCTTGCTAGCCCATCTCAGAGGGCATTTAAGAGTCAACCACATTGCCATGGATCTGGAGTCACATGTAGGCCAGACTGGGTAAGGACAGCAGATTTCCTTCCCTCAAGGGCATTAGTAAACCAGATGGGTTTTTACCACAATCGACAAAGGTTTCATGGTCATCTTTAGACTTCTAATTCCAGATTTTTTATTGAATTCAAATTTCACTATCTGCTGAGGTGGGATTCGAACCCAGGTCCCCAGAGCATTGGCCTGCGTCTCTGGATTACTAGTCCAGCAACGATACCACTGTGTCACCCCCTCCCCTTAAACAAATATTTAAAAATGAGCAGGCAGCCCACAGTTTGCACGCTGCTTGCTGCGTTCCCTGAATCTCTTCCCTCGCCTTATCCACTTTCTCCACCTTTGACTCTGAGTCATGAATGCAGCAACTTGAGCCAAGGCAGAGATTTGATTGAATATTTATCCTGTGATTCAACAGTGACCAACATAACTTTACATCACACAAGCTGGCACTGCAAATACTGATGATGATTTGCATACAAATTACTATTCTTGACATACATCATTCAATATTGCATAGTTTTGTTTTCTAAAGTCGCATGTTCATGAGGCAGATATCCTGTGTGATATTGATTTTTTTTCAGTTTTGAGAAAGCCCTATATAACTCGCTCCTGAAGTAAAAATCAATATCAAGCTATCCTCAGTTCTCCTTTATTTCTTCAATGGCCAGCGTTGCTACTTTCATTCCAGACCAAAGTTTACTTACTGCGCCAAAAATAAAATGACTCCAGTGGAGTAATAATTGAATACAGAAGCCACACCAGTAGCAACTAATGATCTTTCTACATGTCATTGGCAGGGAGAAGAGGCACAGGGTGTGAGGAAATCAGAACAATGGGACCATTGATATGACAGACACAAAATATTCAAAGCTAAACCCGAAACCTAAACTGCCTGATTAACCGGTAGTGTATCGAAAAATACCGCTGGTGTCCGTGGAGAAGTTAGCAGCTATTGGAATAGTTCACACAGAACAGTTCACTGGAATATAACATGAACGTTGACTGTAAGGTACTGTTGATCACTCATACTTGTAAAATGGTTCCATGGCGTATCTTGCATTGTTGGCCAGGCTGTCAGCCTCATCTCCACTGATCAGGGCCCTCTCTCACTGTGCGTTTAGTAACTCGTCAAAGCAAAATTTTAGATGAAATAGAGAAATAAACCCTCGAAATTGCTGTCTGAAATATTATGTTATAAATGGTAAATGTGTATGTATGACATTCTTCTATCCCTTATGTAGAATAGAATAAAATGTTTATATTTTGATACTGATTTCTACCTCTTGAGCCTGTCTGCCATTCAGTGAGCTTGTGGCTGATCTGCATCCTAACTCTATTTTTTAATATATTCATTCGTGAGACATGGGCGTCGCTGGCTGGCCAGCATTTATTGCCCATCCCGAGTTGCCCTTGAGAAGGTGGTGGTGAGCTGCCTTCTTGAATCTCTGCAGTCCGTCCTGTGGGTTGACCCACGATGCCGTTAGGGAGGGAATTTCATGATTTTAATCCAGCAACTATGAAGGAATGGTGATATATTTCCAAGTCAGGATGGTGAGTGGTTTGGAGGGGAACTTGCAGGTGGTGATGTTCCCACGTGTCTGCTGCCCTTCTCCTTCTAGATGGAAGTAGTCGTGGCTCCATATTGTTTCAAACCCTTTGTTAGCATAAACATATCAATCCCAGAATTAGGGTTATCAATTGAACTAGCATCTATTGCTTTTTTTATGGGAGGGAGTTCCATGCTTCGACCAGCCTTTCCATGATGAAGTGTTTCCTAAGTTCTCTCCTGAACGGCCTGGCTCTGATTTGAAAGTAATGTCCGAGACTGCCTGACTAGTGGAAAAAGTTTCTTGCTACCTAACCAGTCAGTTCCTTTCAAGATCCTAAAAACCAGAAGCAAATCACACCTTAACTTTCTACGTTCCAAGCCTGGTTCATGTCAGCTCTGCTAATAATTTAACACCAGAGCCCTGATGTTATTCTGTTGATCTACACAACATTCCTTCCAAGAATAACATAGCCTTTCTAATGGGCAGTGCTCAGTAATGTATCCAGTACTCCAAAAGGGGTTTCTATGTCACCAAACAAAGTGCATAAAGAAAGTGTTCTTGGCATTGTTAATGTTCCCTCCACACTTCAATGGAATGGGACAGAACTCCAGCCAAATTTCATACCTGGGACTTGGGTTTAAATACAGACTGATTGGATAACTATCTCCTCTGGAATATGAGGTCCATTGTGCAATCTCAATCCAGTTCATAGTGATCATGTCCCACAGCACAAAACCAGCACTAATTTACCACTAGTCAGCACTAAACTGACTACGTCACTCAGAATGTCTACTGTAGAAAATAAAAATAATACACTGGGTTTTTGTTCAGATATATTTTTGGAGCAGATTAAAGGGAACTTTGGTCTGTATCATCGGGTGCTAGAAATAGAAAATGTTCCAATTCCAATATTTAACCTCCTACACATTGATGAACCTATCAGAAACTGAAGGGCAGCCTCTTCTACCTGAAAGCTTACCCTACAGACTAGCTAAATAACTGAGATCATTTCTAGATAGAAAACTGATTGACAGACCTGAAATAGCGCAGTTCTCTGCACAAAACACTTCAATGAAAATATTATTTCTTCCAGTTAATGGGTATAAGGAGGCAAATAGATGTGCATGGTATTTCCATTCATCGTTGTTAAAAGTTATTTTCCTCCATTGTTCATTAAGCAAGGCTGTCAGAAGACCCACTGTGTCCACTATTGACTCAGTTAATAACACCTCTTAGTCAGAAAGTTGAGCACTAAATCTAGGCTAACACTCCAGTGTGGTATTGAAAAAGCAGGTAAAGGTAAAGTCGCCATAGTCCCAGATAACCATAGGCTGCTCTCCACTTTAAGGGGGAGAGCTGACTGGTGGTGATTTAACCTGAGGATCAGCACACCTCAGGCGAGGGGCAAGGTTGAGAAGGCGGGACCATCATGAATAATCTCAGCCAGTACGGGAATTGAACCCACCCTGTTGGAGGAAGCACTGCACTGTTGAAAATTAAACCAAGGCCCCCTCTGCTTGTATTAGGTGGAAAGGGGCCTGTACGTGGCATTATTTTAAAAGAAAAGCAGAGGAGTTCTCCCCGAGGTCGGAGCCAGTATTTGCCCCTCAATCAACATCCTTAAAAACAGATTACCTGGCCATGCTTGCATAACTGTTTGTGTGACTAGCTGTGAGCCAACTGGCTGCTATATTTTACACCTATACAGGGACCACATTTCAAAAGCACTCCTTCGGCTGTGAAGCACTTTGGGATGTTGTGATGGGAGAAAAATAAATGCCAGTTCCTCCTTTAATTTCTGTTTGAATAATTCAGTAATTTAATGTATTTCAATTTTCATTTTACTCTAGGATAAATTCAGCGACCTCCCAAACCAGTAAGACCAGAAATATTTGCAGCATGGGTTCAGACTTACTGACTATCTCGAGCTCAATCTGCAGTTCTGAGTTCCTGCAGAGACACAATGCTGATAGGATGCATGAGTCTACAGTCCATGGTTTTCCATTCCAATGGTTAAAATCATGTATTTTGGGCACACTATAATTTGTCCTGCATTCCCAGTGAGTTTAATCACCGAATCTGCCTTGCCTGAGCGCAGCTGCCCCCTTAGAGTTCCGATGTGTTGAATTTGGCCTTATTCGTCATCTTGTCTTTTACACATTTAATTCCCCTGTTACTGTATTTCTGGCTGTTTTACTGTTTGTGGCATCAATGAGAAAGTGCAACAATAAAATCAAAGCAGAGAAATCACAGCCCGAACACTTGTAACATCCTTGAAATATTGAGTGAAAATATCAATTGTAGGCTTGCGATAACCTACTCACTTTATACAGAATAAATTAATGTACAATTAACATCCGAAGGTATTAGAAATGCAGAAGGAATAAACAGAACACAGTAACTTTGGAAATACTACACTGTACACCTTAGGGGGGTTCGTTCATGCATAAAAGCTGAAGCATCAAGCCACTGACAGATGTTAATTAAGTGATGTTTACATTTTTGATTTACTGCCTAAACAAAGATAAGGCAGCCTCCTCAAAACAGTGTGAATACACAGTCCAAACACATCTATTAAACCTGTCACACTAAACATGACAGCTTTCTTCTAACCTAACAACCATGTTTCTTCATTTGCATATTAATGAGAAACTGAATCAGGCAATGCACAAATTACTTGTATCCAGACAGGGGCTGCCACTGACCAATAGTGTAAAGCCTACAGTTAACATCACTGCACACAGACTGTTGCAGTAATGACTATTTTTACCTTTAGTCTGTGCACAGCTCCATTGTCTGCATCAGTAATCTGCACTGGGACAAATCCATTTTCTGCTTGGGCATCGGCCGTGATAAAACTAAAAGGATGGTTTGTGCACCACTGAAAGAACCTAGTCAAAAACCAGATTAGCGTGGGTAAAGTCAGAGCTAACTTTCTGTTTCGGTTACTGCCATGACTGAGTAATCTTATTGCCAAATACTGTTTGCGGATTGTTAGATGTTGCAGGTTTCATCAAAATTGTAACCAGCCGAAACGCCATTGTTTTATGTCATTCTGGTGAATGTTGCGTTGAGAATATATATCAAAGCTCTGGGTTCAGTGGAACGCAGTGGAAATGATGCAACATGGGGATCTATCCGGATGGAGATGGGCCGAATGTCCTCACTCTACCTCCTGACCATGATAACAGGGGTAATCTTTGCAGAAATTAGATATAGCTCTTGGGGCTAAAGGGATCAAGGGATACGCGGAGAAGGCAGGATCAGGATATTGAATTCAATAATCAGCCATGATCAAAATGAATGGCAGAGTGGGCTCAAAGGGCCGAATGGCCTCCTCTTGCTTCTACTTTTTGTGTTTATATGTCTCGGAATTCCAGTGTTATGATGGCCTTCAGCTATTTCTCAAGGCTGACCATAACTATAATCTTGTAATGACAGCATCTGTCAAAGATGCCAGTGGACTATGTAACTGAGGTCTCCTGCTGTTATACACAGTTTACTTACCACGTGTTCCCTTATCAGCCACTATCATTTCCTATTCTTCACAATGGTGCTCTGAGCTTCATCTTTTCTTTTGTCCTCAACTTCAATGTAATCTTCCAATGTGTGTCTGTGCTAAATGATAATACTTTGTGCTGTGATGGAAGCTGTTCTTTGGTTTTAGCTGCATGGGGAATGTGTTAATGTTGATTGGTAAAGAGACCAGCTGGAACATTATAATTAAACACGTATCCATTTGGATGCCCTATTGTCACACATTCTTTTACGTGCTTGGGCAACAACTCTGTGGGAAAAAATGGGAAATCCCACCCGAGGTCAACGGACCTTTGCATGGTCGCTCCCCCGTGCCCGCCCGCAATGATCCCTGTGGTGGGCGGGACGGGAAAATTCCCCCCACTGTGTCGACATGTTTGTAGAGCATATCATGAAGGACATGGAATATATGAACAACATGGTACGTGGTGCAAGTTCTGCATTGTCCTCCCACTCCATGGACTCTGCACCTCCTACTGTCTCTAGTGGTCACTATCACCAAAATGCACACCAACTTCCAAGTCTAGCACCTGGTCTGGCTCATTTCCCAGCACCAGATCCAATATAGCCTCACCTCTAGTTGGCCTGTCTACATACTGAGTCAAAAAACCTTCCTGCACGCTTTGAACAAAAACTGACCCCTCTAACGAGCTAGAGCTATAACAATTCCAGTCAATATTAGTCAAGTTAAAATCCCCCATAACAATTGCCCTATTACTTTCACTCCTAAGCAGGATTGACTCCGCAATCCTTTCCTCAACCTCTCTAGAACTTTTAGGAGGTCTATAAAAGACTCCCAACAGGGTGACCTCTCCTCTCCTATTTCTAATCTCCGCCCATACTACCTCAACAGATAAGTCCTCATCAAACCTCCTCTCTGACACTGTGATACAATCTCTGACCAATAATGCTACCCCTCCCCCTCTTCTACCTCCTTCCCTACTTCGACTAAAACATTTGAACCCCGGGACCTGCAGCATCCATTCCTGCCCCTGCTCTATCCATGTCTCTGAAATAGCCACAACATCGAAGTTCCAGGTACTGATCCACGCTGCAAGTTCACCCACTTTATTGCGAATACTCCTGGCATTGAAGTATACACATTTCAAACCCTGCTCCACCCCACCTCTGCAATGCCGTGCATTGCAGTCCCCATCCATGCATCCCTCACTTTCAGCCCCACTACTCAGGATCCCTCCCCCCCCCCGAATCAGTTTAAACCTCCCTGCATTTGTTCATTTTGATCAGCCATTGGTGGTTTCAGATCCATTACTTGGCTCATCCTGAACACTGCCATTATCTGTCAATTGTACTTTCAAAGTTAATTTTGCAGTGGAGATTGAAACACAATGGATTATAGTTTCAACTGGTGTTGTGTGGATGAAGTTCAGGCTATTTCTGTAATGGGCAGTCAATGCCAGTTATACACTCAGCTGGAAAGCTGAAAGTCAGTCCAGGGGAATTGCTTCCTGCAGTTGCTTCACCTCCAATCATACCATGAACAATATCATTTGTCTTTCCCTGGTATTCTTATTGCTAATTCCTTAATTGCTTCTGTTGACATTTCTTTGTCTAGATTTTTTTTTGGGCATACATTTTTTACAACTAACAATTTTTCCTCGTGTTGCTACATGTCCTGTGTTATTATTTTACAGGAATATTTACACCTTACTTTGATATTCATTGGTGCATGTCATTTTCCCTCTCTGTCGTCAAGACCTTTCTGGTCATTGATACTCTGTTAACCAAATGTGTCACATGTTTTAATTTTTGAATGTATGTTTGGGAACTGATTTCGCTGAAAATGCACCAACAATACATCATTATAGAGACCATGAGAGCTTGCTTGGTGCTAAAACAATATTTTGTCTACTTGTGTTGCATCCTCTCTGCTACAATTGAACCATTTCACGCTGGTTAAGTGGCACCTTAGCTGTTTGAGAAACATTAAAGAATAATTACTGTGGATAATCAGTGCTGCTAGTTTTTCATCACCACTGACTAAACTGCTTCCCCCAAGTTTGGTGACGTGAACAAAAAAAAAACAGGAATGTTCTCAGTTTTTTGAAAAATGAATTGTCTTTGTGATATTCACGACTGCAGTTTCCATCAGGAATCGCTCGACAGTGAGCAAGTATAACAATCCTTCCCCACCAGGACGTGGAAGCTGCTACCACTTGTTGCATCTCGATTGCCGCTACTGAAATCAAGACCTGTTTCAGAAAATGCTGCAGTGAGACTCGGGGGCCCATCCTCCGAACTCGCCGCACTGTTAGTAGAATGCGCCAATGCCGTAAAATTGCGTGTGAGCCTAAAAATCCGTTACACGCCTGGCGCCAAACTGTTTTGCAATTCTCCTGCCCCTTACTAATGGCGCAAACTGATTTGCGCCCATTCTCGCCCAGAATGGGTGTAAGGCTAATTAGCATGAGGTAGACTGCATTTCAATTCCATTAGTGAGTTTGGGAATTGGCCCCCCCAACCTCCTGGAATTCACCCACCCCTCCGACATGGCACCGCAGAGAACTGAGGGACTGCTGTGTACTCTGTCTCACGGAGACATGGCTGACTCCTGCTTCACCGGACTCTGCCCGACAACCAGAGGGCTTCTCAATCCACCGAATGGACCATACAGCAGCCTCAGGCAAGGCTCGGGGAGGTGGGGTCTGCCACCTAATCGTGATGCCTAGATGTAGCAACACTGGTGAGTTTCTGCTCCCCGGACCTGGAATATCTGATGCTAAAATGCTGCCCCGACTACCTTCCACAGGAGTTCACCTCAGTTATCCTGACAGCAGTTTACATCCCACCCTACATGGATGTGAAAACTGCACTGGATGAAATATACACCACTACAAATAGCCTTGAGACAAAGCATCCCAAGGCCTTGTTCATCATGGCCGGGGACTTCAATCAGGCCAAGCTCAACACCGTCCTACCAAGATACCACCAACACGTCTCCTGTTCCACCAGAGGTCAAACATCCTAGACCACTGCTACACAAATATCAAACATGCCTAGCGCTCTATCGCCCGCCCACACTTTGGAAAGTCAGACCACAAGACTGTGCTCCTGCTCCCGCTTACAAGCAAAAACGGAAACAGGAGAATCCATCAAAGAAATTCGTACAATGTTGGTCTGAGGAATCAGATGAACTCCTACGGGACTGCTTAGACTCATTAGACTGGTAATAGAATCCCTACAGTGCAGAATGAGGCCATTCAGCCCATCGAGCCTGCACCAACAACAATCCCACCCAGGCCTGTAACCCCACATATTTGCCCTGCTAATTCCCCTGACACTAAGGGGCAATTTAGCATGGCCAATCAACCTAACCCGCACATCTTTGGACACTAAGGGGTAACTTAGCATGGCCAATCCACCTAACCCACACATCTGGTCAGTATTTAAAAACTCTGCAACCAGCCTGAACCAGTACGCCACTAAAGTAACTGACTTCATTTGAAGACTGTGTGCCAAAGAAGCAAATCCGTGTATTTCCCAACCAGAAACCATGGATGACAAGGATATCCACTGCTTGCTGAAGTCTAGGTCTGAGGCATTCAAGTCAGGTGACCCTGACCTCTATATGAAAGCCAGATATGATCTAAGGAGATCAATCAAAGGTGCCAAAAGGCAGTACTGGACCAAGCTGGAGTCTCAGGCTAGCCACATGGACCTCCGTTAACTATGGCAAGATGTGCAAGACCGAACAGGCTACAAGATGAAGGCATGTAAAATCGCCAGCACCAATGCACCCCTCCCTGATGAGCTCAATGCATTCTAGGCCCATTTTGAGCAAGGGGTCAGCGAGAGCACGCTCTCCACTCTGGAAGCCTCAGACGAACCTATATCTAAGAACATCACCACAAATGTCAGAGCAGCTTTCTCGAAGGTCAACCCATGGAAAGCGACTGGCCCGGATGGGGTACCCGGACGAGCACTCAGATCCTGTGCGGATCAGCTGGCGGGGGTATTCGCGGACATCTTCAACCTCTCTTTACAACAATCTGAGGTCCCTATCTGCTTCAAGAAGACGACCACCATCCCGGTATCAAAGAAAACCAGACAGCGTGCCTTAAATAGCTATTATCCAGTAGCTCTAACATCCATCATTATGAAATGTTTCAAAAAGTTAGTCATGGCATGAATCAATTTTGACTTCCCAGATTGCCTGGATCCACTACAGTTTGCCTATCGCTGCATCAGGTCCACAGTAGACACCATCTCCCTGGCCCTGCACTCAACCCTGGAACACCTAGATAACAAAGACACCTATGTCAGATTCGTATTTATCGAGTACAGCTGAACCTTCAACACCATTATTCCTAAGAGACTCATCTCCAAACTCTGTGGCCTGGGGCTCGACTCCTCTCTCTGCGACTAGATCCTGACCTTCCAAACCCACAGACTGCAATCAGTAAGGATAGGCGACAACATCTCCTCCACGAGCATCCTGAACACCGGTGCCCCTCAAGGCTGCATCCTCAGCCCCCTACTTTACTCCTTATACACCTATGACTGTGTGGCCAAATTCCCTTCCAACTTGGTTTTCAAGTTTGCTGATGACATGACCATAGTGGGTTGGATCTCAAACAATGACGAGACAGAGTACAGGAAAGAGATAGAGAATCTGGTGAACTGGTGTGACGACAATAATTTCTCCCTCAAAGTCAACAAAACGAAGGAAGCGTAAAGGAGGACATGTCCCTGTCTACATCAGCAGGGACAATGGAGAAATGGTCGAAAGCTTCAAGTTTATAGGTGTCCAGATCACCAACAACCGGTCCTGGTCCCTCCATGCCGGCACTATAGTCAAGAAAGCCCACCAATGCCTCCACTTTCTCAGAAGACTAAGGAAATTTGGCATGTCCACTACGACTCTCACCAGCTTTTATAAAAAGCATTCTTTCTGGTCGTGTCACAACTTGGTATGGCTCCTGCTCTGTCCAAGACTACAAAGGGTCGTGAACGAAGTCATAGAATCATAGAAACCCTACAGTGCAGAAGGAGGCCGTTCGGCCCATCGAGTCTGCACCGACCACAATCCCTCCCAGGCCCTACCCCCACATATTTACCCGCTAATCCCTCTAACCTACACATCTCAGGACTCTAAGGGGCAATTTTTAACCTGGCCAATCAACCTAACCCGCACATCTTTGGACTGTGGGAGGAAACCGGAGCACCCGGAGGAAACCCACGCAGACACGAGGAGAATGTGCAAACTTCACACAGACAGTGACCCGAGCCGGGAATCGAACCCGGGACCCTGGAGCTGTGAAACAGCAGTGCTAACCACTGTGCTACCGTGCCGCCAGTCCATCACGCAAACCACCTCCCACCCATTGACACTGTCTACATTTCCCGCTGCATCAGAAAAGCAGCTAGCATAATCAAGGACACCAGGCACCCCGGACATACTCTCTTCCACCTTCTTCCATTGGGGAAAGGATACAAAAGTTTGAGGACACATCTCAACTGACTCAAGAACAGTTTCTTCCCTGTTGCCATCAGACTTTTGAATGGACCTACCTCACATTAAGGCGATCTTTCTCAACACCCTAGCTATGACTGTAACACTACATTCTATACCCTCTCCTTTCCTTCTCTATGAACGGTATGCTTTGTCCGTACAGCGTGCAAGAAACAAACTTTTCACTGAATACCAATACATGCGACAATAACAAATCAAATTAATTCAAATCAAATTAGTTACAGGGGTGCGAATCACTACTGGTCCTTTAAAGTAGGTTCCGGCGCAACAGTTGTGAGGGTGAGCGAGGAGGAGGGTTCCGGTTAGCATCAACCCCCAGGGTGCAAGATGGTGGCTCCGGCACGACTATGGTGCGGGGTGGTGTGGGGAGCCACCATGGGTGCAGGGGCTAGGGAGGGCTTGGGCTGTGTTGGGAGTCAGCAGATGTCACCGCCCGTGTCAAGGCCAATCCAGGCCGGATGTCTCACCAGGACATCGGGGGGGGTTGCTGGTCTTGGTCAGGATGTGGCCACACATCAGCCTGAAAGGAAGCCCGCAGGAGAGCCCGAGGGGGAGGGCAGGAGGTGGCGGAGGAGGAGATGCCAAATATACAGGACACACATGTCCCACCATGAGCTGCCGGACGCCATGTGCCAATGAAGGCTCCACCTGAGCACAGAGACATTGCAGCACCTGTGCCATGTCCTTGCAGACCTGGCACCTCATGGGGGAGGAAGACACTCACTCCTGATGGCAGTTAAGGTGACAGCATCCCTGAACTTCTATGCCAAAGGGTCTTTCCAGGTCTTGAGTGGGGTACTGTGAGGCATCTCGCAGTCATCAGTTCACAAGTGCTTTCAGGCGGTCATGAATGCCTGGGCCAGCCAGTACATGCGTTTTGAACCAGGCCAGGCCCAAAAAGATGTCCGGGCTGCAGGCTTCACCAACATCGCTGCAATGCCATAGGTGTAGGGGGCTATATGCAGCCTGCGGGCCCCCTGGAATCAGGGAATGCCCTTTATAAATCACAAGGGGTTCCACTCCCCGAATGTCCAAATCGCGTGTGACCACCTCACTAACATCCTGGAGGTGTGTGCACGCTACCCAGGGAGGGTCTATGGAGCGCTCGGATATCCCCAGGTTCTTCCAGGAGCACACCAGGCTGCTGGAATGGCTCATGGGGGGACAAGGGCAACCCGCTGAGATCAGGGTTGATGACATCAGTGTGGAGCTCTGAGACGAGGTGGAGATGCGCTACAGCCCACGCTGCACCCGATCTATCATTGAGTGGAGAATCGGCCTGCTCGAGATGCGGTTTCGCTGCCTGGACCATTCTGGCAGTGCTCTGCAGTGCAGCCCCCAGAGAGTTGCCCTCATCGTGGTGGTTTGCTGTGCCCTCCACAATCTGGCACTGCAGTGGGGCGACATCCTAGTTGGAAGGCCTTGCCATGGCCTCCAACACTTCCTTCTCCCTCGGGGCACCCAGGGGCCCCTGGGACAATCCATGGGATGGCAGGGCAGCTGAACTAAACTCCAGAAGCCTCTGCGTCACCTTCTATACCTGCCCTGGAGGCCCAACAGCATCTGCACCCAGGTGTGCGAACCCTCATCGATGACCCTCTGACTGGGCCAAGCTTTGGAGCCCCCCACCCCGGAAGCACCCACTGTGTTTCGAGCATGCTCCTTCGCGACTCTGCCATGCCTTGGAGTATGCCACCCATGGCTACCATTTCTGGACAGCATGGGGGTCTCAAGGAGTGGGTCGAGGCAGACATTCCAGGCGTGACGGACAGGACAGATGCCAGGATGAGACGGATGGACACTCACCCTTGTAGCCCGAATGAGGTCATTCATCTTCTCCCAGCATTGTGTGTTGGTTCTCAGCGTCAGGCCACAGGCACTGACTCCCATAGTCGCTGCTTCCCATGCCGCTTTGGAGTCCCTGCTCCAAGTTCGTCTTCTCTTCCAGGGGTACAGGATGGCCCACCTCTCCTTCATGGTGTCAAGCAGCTGTCTGAGCTCTCCCTCCATAAACCATGGGGCCGGACAGCATGCTCCCATCTTCCTGGTGTGACTGGCTGTGGGTGCAGCGGGCACATTTAAATACAACTCCCCCTTGTTAACGGCGCACAGCTGCAGCCGCTTCAGGCGAGTCATGCGCAAGGAGACACCATAATGGTATGTTTCAAGTGGAAGCTCGTTTAGTGCATTAAGTGTGGGTGGGTTGCAGTGTGGAGTGCACCAAAGAAACCAACACCAATAAGAATCATCGAATCCCTGCACCACAGAAGAATGCCATTCAGCCCATCGAGTCTGTACCAACCACAATCCCACCCAGGTCCCATCCCCGTAATCCCGCACATTTACCCTGCTAATCCCCCTGACACTAGGGTCAATTTAGCATAGCCAATCAACCTAACCTGCACATCTTTGGACTGCGGGAGGAAACCAGAGCACCCAGAGGAAACCCACACAGACACGGGGAGAAGGTGCAAACTCCACACAGACAGTCACCCGAGGCCAGAATTGAACCTGGGACCCTGGCGCTGTGAGGCAGTAGTGCTAACCACTGTGCCATGGTGCCCCAACTCCACTGTTCTCACCGTTAAGACACCTAGAAAGTTCTTGGAAGAATTCTGCCCATGGTAGCTGTTAAATAACAAATAAAAATTGGAAACTAGAATGTGATTGTAGTATCATATCTGGGAGCGAAATAATTATTGGAGTTCAATTCTGGCAAAATGTCCCTTTAATCTATCAGATTTTGGCAAATAATTAATCTAGTGAAATAGTGCTTTAAATGATTATGAAATATTGAACTATAATTTTATTGAATGTCAACAAAAAGCGATTATTTGAATCGTATGCAACATTCAGTAATCCTGTTACAGCCTGAATGATTGACATAACCCTTTAAGCTGGGCATCGACTCCTTAATAAATTTTGACTAGCAATTAAAGTCAAGTGCAACTAATAATTGCACTGTACGTTTTCAACTGTGTAAAACGGGTCCTTGTAACCGCAACATTTAAGATGAATGTGAAAATGACTCTGGACTTCACAGTAAGAAGATAGATGTTTGAAATTTAGTCAAAATTAGAACTAATCAGGTTTGCTGAAAAAGAAATCAAACATAAAACTCGGGAAGTAGTGACATTATTGAAAAGCAAAGCTGAATTCAAAATACCAGATGCCCAAGACACTTTAATGAATTGATCTTGGAGAAAACAAATTGCAAATAATTGTACTGGTTTCTAACCAAGGCTGACATTCCCTGTTCCTTTTCACCAGGAGGTGAACCAATTGTAATTAATTAATTAATTGTAAGATGTAATTAATAATAGAATTAGAGGGGCAAGTCAAAATTTGGTCTGCTTTAATCCCACATCCATTAGTCTTTTTTTTAATGATATAAATGATGTGGTTTCACCAGGTTCATTATGTAAAATGCTTAATCCCAAGATTTCCACAAAGATACGTACTGCAATAAATTCACTTGACAGCCAGATTAATCAATTATTAATTTAATAATCGTATTGCTGCTGGTACCCAGGCACTGTACTCTACAAGTCGGAGACAAAGAGTGTTATGTCAGGGCTCCCATGGCGGATTTAAGCAGGCTAAACCTGTGGGGGAAAGTCAAGGCTCGGCCGAGAGTTCGGTTATGTTTTGCAACCTGGTTAAAAGGTTCAAGAAAGTTTTGCTCCAGCTGGTGACCTTATGATGTCTGTTGCTAACAGGATTGTCTCTTCACTCATTAGTCTCACTTCTATGATTTTATGATAGCTTTGCATCAAAAATTCAAAGTTATTTTAAAAGGAAAATTTCCAGCAATGCTCTGTTTTATTTTGTCTGGAATGGAATTTCCCGATGATTACTTGGTCTTGCAAGCAAAGATAATAGAGAAGACTCTAGAATCTGAACTCTAGGGTAACTTAAAAAAATAGATGTTTGACTCCAGTACCTCCCCTCATCATCTCCCCCTCCCCCCCACCCCCCACGCCAGATGCCTGTCATTGACATCATGCCTGCCAGGCTTACACAAGAGTATCAGAATAAAATCACTTTGAATTCAACCTTCACATTCTACTCTGCACTTCCTCAAAAAGTAAAATGCATTTAAATTGATCTATTTTCCAGACTTGCTTATTTTTCATTTATTCTGAGATCTATGTGTAAAAGTAACAGCAAAGCAAAACCATGACCCTGTGTTCCTTCCCCGATCCAAATTGATGAGATCGTCAAAAATACGTTGGCTATGAAATTAACAGCAGCAAATGGTTTAGTGCACTAGCAACACACACTGAGAGAAGGACGACAAGGTAGCCAGCAAGTAGCAGCAGCAAGTACTCAAGCAAGGTACTGTGGATGTTGGAAATCTGAAATAGATAACAGAAATTACTGGAAATACTCAGCGTATCTTGCAGAAACAAGTGTCCTGGGATAAATATTTTGCACATGAAAGGGAAGTGTGCAAAGCATTCCGATTGTGTGCAACGACCTTGAGAATGTCCTCTGGTGGTCTGAGGCCTGAGGGGCCTGGTCTATAGCCGAACACTTGCAATGATGCACCCTCCTCAGCCTCACCTACTGGAGGCTTAGGGCAGAAGAGATGAGAAGTGACTGTTTACCCTGGGAGTATCCTGAGAGGAGATGCCCGTGCTGCTTAGCTGGTGCTCCACCTCCCTCTTGATGCACAATGGCACCTCCCTGCACCAGAGGAGAAAGGACAGCTGGGGAGAGAGTTGTATGATAGGTCTGGCTCTCCAGGGGAGCCACCAACATCTCCATGGACAAATCCAAACACTCACATGCTGGAGCCAAGGCAGATGTCAAGGGGTAGATGAACTTCTCCACTATCCTTGCAAGGTTCCACACGATCTCTGGCAACTCCACCAGATTTCCCCTGCCTACCTCTGCATCTCCAATCGGCCTATTGTGGCTGAGACCAGAGGCTCAGAATGGACCTGATCCCCAATTGTCCTCCCACTGTCAGAGACCTCAGCTGACACAGCCTCCATCAATTCTTGGGATGTGTCTGTGACGTGATCATCAGCAAGTCCCTGCCCAATTCTACACACATGGAAAGCTATGTGAGTGTAACTGCACTGGTGGAGGATGAGGGAGAGGCAGATGACAATGCATCCTCTGAGCATTCTTCATCTTCATCAGAGGTGGAGTTGTCCGTTTGCACCATCGTCTTTGTCCTCAGCCTGTGGCAACAAACTGCAGTGGAGACAACAAGAAAGACATTAAGAAGCAGCTCAGTCTACCACGAATTGTTTCACATTTGCCTCTAATGTGCCAATGTCTCAACAATAAGCTACCTGGCTACTCCAGCCTCGCTGTCTGCAACCAAACAACCCCCCTGCTCTGCAACAATCTCCAAAGCCTCCTGCTGCAAAGGCGTGATCACTCTTGGCTCAGCTATCCTCCTACTGTCTTGGCCTCCTCCCTGGCATTGAGTGTCTCCTGAACCGTCATGACAAATTGGAGAGTTATTAGCATACCGAGAGACACTTCACTCCCTTGTCCCTGAGCATCCTCATACCATGTGCTGGTCACACACTCTAACTGGTACCCCACCATCTTATCATGCACAACTGTCACATGGTCTGATAAAAGTAAAATACTGCAGATGCTGGAATCTGAAACAAAAACAGAAAATGCTGAAAAACCTCAGCAGGTCTGACAGCATCTGTGGAAAGACAATAGAGCCAATGTGCCGAGACTAAATGACATCAATCTGGAACAAGGCACCCCCTCATCGACCACTTAACACAAGTAATGCAGAGTACATTCCTGGTGAGAAAACATTAAATCAAATATGCGCCCATAGAACATTCCAGGTCGAACTGGATGATTCCACATTTTTTTTATTTATTCATGGGACATGGGTGTCACTGGCTGGCCAGCATATATTGCCCATCCCTAATTGCCCTTGGAGAGCAGTTGAGAGTCAACCACATTGCTGTGGCTCTGGAGTCACATGTAGGCCAGACCAGGTAAGTATGGCAGATTTCCTTCCCTAAAGGACATTAGTGAACCAGGTGGGTTTTTCCGACAATCGACAATGGTTTCATGGTCATCAGTAGATTCTTAATTCTAGATTTAAAAAAAAATTGAATTCAGATTCCACAGTCTGCCGTGGCGGGATTCGAACCCAGGTCCCCAGAACATTAGCTGAGTTTCTGGTCAATCGTCTAGTGATAATACCATTAGGCGATTGCCTCCCCATATGCCATTATGCATCATGAGCAGAGATCAGTCAAGATGAATCCCTGCCCACTTTTCTAGTGGCCAATTCTAGCACCCATTCTGATCTGGGATTTGATTGTGGCAAAACCTGGCATCTAACAAAATTGAATAATATTATCCAGCAAACCATGAAAGTTTTTGTTAATCATATAATCCCTACAGTGCAGAAGGAGGCCATTCAGCCCATTGAGTCTGCACCAACTCTCCAACAGAGTATCCTACCCAGGCCCTATCCCCATAAGCCCACGTACTTACGCCATCAATCCCCCCAACCTACACATCTTGAGACACTAAGGGACAATTTAGCCTGGCCAATCTACCTAACCTGCACATCTTTGGACTGTGGGAGGAAACCGGAGCACCGGAGGAAACCCACGCAGACACAGTCACCCAAGGCTGGAATTGAACCAGCGTCCCTGGCTCTGTGAGGCAGCAGTGTTAACCACTGTGCCACCATACCACCCATTAAAGTTGTACATGGGTGGAGAATACTCGACAAATGTTTTCCACACTGTTGCAGTGAGTAACTTGCTGCTTTATCAGAAGCACTGATGATCCATGGACCAGACAATGACATGAGAAGTGAGAACAGACAGTGCTGCCCCCAACCCTCCCAGTCTGCTGCTGGAGTACATCAATCCTCTCCTCATCTTCTATCTCCAACTGTGCAGGTGTGTCTATTTGATTAATCAGCCATGACAACCAGAAAATATAACCTAATGAGGCTTATAATAAAAATTATTTAAACTAGATAATTTAGTGTGGAAGATGAGGAGGAAATTAATCCTTGGTGAGACTGATCAAAGAGCAATAATTGCCCTGTTTCTAACAGTGGGGTTTAACACAGCAACTTGGAGATTTATATTGTAACCAGATGTCCATAACAGACGATAGGAATCAATCTACAATAGGATGCGTGCCCATGAATACTATGAGCATCAAGAGTAAGGTGTCTAAAGTGAAGGATGTTACACCAATAGGGAAAACTAATGTAGCACATACAAATGTATGAATCTGACAGGGAAAGACTAACTGTTCTACCTAATTTGTCCCAAATCATTATGATATCTTATGAATCGCAACATAGACACTCTATGACCACCCAATACCATGTAATCTCTTTGGAGAGGCAAAATACTGGGCAAAAGCCCAGGCCAATTAGGGAAAGA
Source organism: Mustelus asterias (assembly GCF_964213995.1). Taxonomy (NCBI): domain Eukaryota; kingdom Metazoa; phylum Chordata; class Chondrichthyes; order Carcharhiniformes; family Triakidae; genus Mustelus; species Mustelus asterias. The sequence continues at coordinate 33,684,284 of NC_135811.1, read as the reverse complement.
AAATCTAAAATAATCTTCTCTGTGACATTTAGATGATCAAAATATTCCAGGAGATCCCATTGGTCCTGATTTCTACCTATCTCTTGTAAAATGGTGGTCTTGTGGCACAGTGGATAGTGCCCTGCCTCTGAGCCAGGAGCTCCAGGTCCCACCCCGGCACTTGATGGCCAAAGGAAGCTGCATTCATAATGCAGCCATCAGGTTGAGTATCAACCTGTAAAAGTCCTTCCAATGGCAGGCACTAAGAGTGGGAGAGACTCCTGGTCAGCCATGTTTGATGCAGAGTGGCGCCGCTCAAGGTATAAGCAACAGGCTGGCAACCTATTCCAGGAAAACCTCAGTATGGAAACAGATTAAAGTCTGCCTTGTGCACCACTAAGTGCGGGAAGAGAAACAACAGCAACTGATACAATCTCTGATACAAGGTGATTTCCACCCCAGACAGAAATAGGTCCAGCTCTCTCTTGAGGGAATTTGGCAAATCAACTTTCACCACAGAAGCTCACAACCTATTCCACAGTTTCACTATTCTCTGAGAACAGAACCACTTAATATCCAGCCCAGTTCTGCCCTTACATCACTTGTACATTGGACTGGTTTGTGACACAAGTAGGCATGAACCAGTCCATTCATTATTTGATAGACGCCAGTCAAACCTCCTGAGTCTACACTTCTCTAAAGTGTACAGACCCTACTTCTTAAGCCCATCTGGGTAACTAAGCTAATTTAAACTGGGATTCAATCTTGCAGCTTTCTTTAGCTGCACCCTTTCCAAAGTCACAATATTATCCACCATGTGAGGAGGCAAAGACAAGGTACACTGTTCTATGTGGTGCCTAATCAAGGTACAAGGACAAAATGGTATGCTTTGTTTGGAAGTGAATTGTTCTGTCAATACAACCTAGAACCCAGAGTAGAAATGGCAGGGACAGGGGATAATCATGGATAGAAAGTAGCGATGTATTGAATACTGAGGAAAGATAGTGCAGGAAAGAGGATGGTTTCGTCCTCGTATATCCAAGGCTTGAACACAATGAATGACTCTGATTGGGCATTCTTAATGTAAAGGGAGCAAAATTGAGAGTATAGGAACCAAGTCTAAATTAGGAAGACAGTTTGTTCTATAAAGTATTAAAATGATGTAAAAACAGAATATAATATTAAAGGGGAACATTAATTAACAAAATATGAATTAAGAGTACCAAAATGGTTAGGAGTCTAAATTGGTAAATGTAATACACAACTCCATGGTGGTACATTGGTTGGCACTGCTGCCTCACAGCGCCAGAGACCTGGGTTCGATTTCTGACTTGGGTCACAGTCTGTGGAGAGTCTGCATGTTCTCCCCATGTCTGCATGGGTTTCCTCCAGGTGCTCCCATTTCCTCCCACAGTCCGAAAGACGTGCTGGTTAGATGCATTGGCCATGCTAAATTCTCCCTGCATCCGAACAGGCGCCGGAGTGCAGCCATTAGGGGATTTTTCACAGTAACTTCATTGCAGTATTAATGTAAGCCTAGTTGTGATGCTAATTATTGAACTTAAAACTTTAAAAATCTCCTGTGGACTCAGTGCATCAGGGAAGCCACTAGGGGCAGCTCACATTGGTAACCCAAATAACATACAGGAAATGGAAGCCATGGCTCCTTCCGCCATAGCAATCACAAAATGAAAGTTCAACATGATTTTGGAATTAATAGCACTGAGGACTATGATCCAGACATGTAATTTCAAAGCTTCAAGAAATTGGGACAATCGTTTAAACAAATTCAATACATGAAGCAGGTTTTTTATCCATAATTTCCAATCATCTTGAGGCCATCTTTTTGCTTTTTTCAGTATTGGTAACTTAATGAATATGATGAAATAGAATCTAAATAAAAATGGTAACAAAGACTTTACAGTTTCTCATAGAATGCCAAGGTGTTCAGTGAATTGGGAAGAGAGGAACACAGGTCAAAATTAATGAATGCCAGAAGAGAGTTACCCTTGACCAAGCATCCCCACAACATGTAGAAATTAAAAATGAGCATTCAACCTCTTTAGCTCTGCCTTTGTACTTCTCCTCCTGCGATGCTTGAAAGCACCGATCCATCTTGTTCCTATTGAATCAGGCATATTTCTCTTTTTAGTGCTTTGAGTGAATCTCCTTCCAGATGAAATAGTAATTTACTTTCACAAAAGAAAATGCTGGAAAATCTCAGGAGGTCTGACAGCATCTGTGGAGAGAGAATAGAGCCAATGTTTCGAGTCTGAAGGGCACCTCCTCAGAGCTGAAGACAATAGAATATAGGATGAGATTATACTGCTGTGGGGATGGGGCGGGGTGGGGTGGGGGAAGGGGGTAGTGGGGGTAGCTGTGGTGGCCAAATGTGTTCAGCAATGCGGTCACCCAGTCTGCGATTAGTCTCAGAACACCTTCGGCCCATCCGCAACCATAATCCAGACCTTCCTGCCGCTTGACACTTCAACGTACCATCCTGCTCCCTTTGTCTTTTTGTCCATGGCATCTTAGTCAATTGCTCCCTTGCCTGCACACATCGCTGGTCCTCCATCCAGCCCCCACAGTCTCCATGGCCTCCATCTCCCCCTCACCACAATAACATAAACCTCATCCTATTTTCAAATGTCTTCAGCTCTGACAAAGAATCATCCGGACTCGAAACGTTGGTTCTGTTCTTTCCCCACAGATGCTGTCAGACCGGCTGAGATTTTCCAGCATTTTCTGTTTTTCTTTCCGATTCCAGCATCCGCAGTAATTTGCTTTTATCTCAATAATAATAATTAAACTTCTTTTAATTTAGTGAATTGTATTTGTTGCTCACAATTCAGTCTTCTCTGCATTGAGGAGAGGAGACCAAATGAACTTTGGGTGACCACATTGCAGAACACTTCCTTGCAAAACGGCACGCAAGAAAGACCCTGAGCCTCTGATCACTTGTCATTCTAATTCTCTGACCCACTGCCACTCTGACATCTGCCTTCTATACTCTTCGAATGAAGTTCCATGTAAGCTTATGGTACGGCACCTCATCTTTCGATGAGACACTTCACAGCTATCCAGACTCAATACTGAATTCATCATTTAGATTGTAATCTCCAGCTTCATAGTTTGGACAGCAGCTGTTGGTGATGATTCTGCTATTGCCATTTCCACCTCCTCTAGACCCATCTTTTGTTTTGTTTCTTGTGCTATTATCATTTCCTTTGCCTTGTATTATCGCTCTTTTTGTCATTTAATCTCGCCTGCCTTCTACTCTATTGTAGATCTTCCCTTTTTCATCTCCATCCCCCCACCCCCTTTCCCTGCCTCTATACTTTAGTTTAAAACCTGTTACGCCTCTAATTGTTTTCCAATAACTGACCAAAGGTCATCGTTGGCCCGAAGGTTCCCAGCTTCAGGGCATCATCAACTTGGGCGTACCCCAAAAATACACTGGGGAACCCCTCCCCATCACCCGGGAGTCATCAGATAGAGATCACGTGGCAATTGCCTGGGAAGTTCAAACTTCCAATGGGCAATTACCATGCAATGAGAACTACCCAAAAGTATAATATAAACTACAAACTTTGGATCGTTCTGACTGTCTTACATTGATAGTTACCCAGAAAAAGTTAGAAGAATTAAAACCACTTCTAACTTCTGGATAATTATACTGCTAGCCCTCTCAAATCCCCCATGGGATTCCCACCGACCCCATACGAGACTTTTCAACTACTCCCTCCAATGCCCCAAGGGACTCCCGTCTCCAAGTACACCCTGTCCCACTAACCGCATCTCCTCCCAACTACTTCCCCAAACCCCACGGGAAACCCCAACTATGTCCCCGAATTCTCAAGAAACCTTGGAAAACTGGAGACGGTACCCAGAGATGATGAATTCTAGAGAGGCCCTTTGGGTCCGCCATTCTTAAATCACTCCCACACCTGGCCCTGAACCCAATTGGCAGTCGGTCCATTAACCTTGGTTCTCTTTCCACAGTTGCTGACTGATCTATTGAGTACTTCCAATATTCTCTTATTCTTCCTATGACTTCACGTCCTTGAGTCTCTTTTTTTTCCCTTGACCCATCATCACTGCTTTTACAAATCACAGCTACAAATTAATGAAGCAGACAGTTCCTTCTCCGAGCTGCGAATGCCCTGAAGGTTTTATATTTGTGTGCCATGACAGTAAGTGTTAGCAAACTGTTTGACCATGGGAGCAATCCTGTCCCAGAACAGAAGAATTAGAATCTGTTCCTGCTATATCGGGTATTGATTTCCCCAATCTGCTTTCTGAGAAATGAGGATGTTGGCTGTGTTTTTGTGACCTTACACCTAAAATCTGAAACTTTCTCATGACCTGAACAAATCTTCTTTAAAATCCTTCTGGTCCTCTGCGCCATTTTAAATTTTCCCACTTAAAGTTTGTTTCCTTGTTTTATTCTTATTTCCAAGATGCATTCATAGACTGGAACTCTACCACTTCACCTGCCATGGAATCAGAGCACACGAGAGTCTGACAATGAGAATCTCGGGCGGGAATTTCCGGTCTCACCCGAGCGAGGCCATAAAATCCCACCCATAACTTTTTTTTAACATTAGGCTTCCTCTTCCAACCAGCTGCCCGTCCTCTTAGCTTACCAATCACCTCCTCCAAAATTTCCAAATTCTCATCACAATTTGCTCTCCATTGGATGCGATCAGCAAATTTCAATATTTTTTCCCCACCCGTTCCTAATTTCAAATCAGTAATAGCAACCCCAGTGCAGATCCCTGTAGGATGCCACTCACCATACCACTCCAGGTGGAGAAAATGATCTTTTCCTCTGCCCTTTGCCTTTTGTCTCCAACCATCTTTCTTTCTCTGTATATTCATGAACTATTAGACCGTAAGATATACGAGAAGAACGAGGCCATTTGGCCCATCAAGTCTGCTCCACTATTCGCTGATGGTTGTTATGTTTCTCAACCCCATTCTCCCGCCTTTTCCCCATAACCTTTGATCCCCTTACCAATCAAGAACCTATCTATCTTTGTCTTAAATACATGCAATGACTTGGCCTCCACAGCCTTCTGTGGCAATGAATTCCATCGATTCACCACCCTCTGGCTGAAGAAATTCCTCCTCATCTCGGTTCTAAAGGGTCGTCCCTTTACTCTGAGGCTGTGCCCTCTGATCCTAGTTTCTCTTACTAGTGGAAACATCTTCTCCACATCCACTTTATCCAGGCCTTTCAGTATTCATATTCAGTAACACCGAGGTCGGTTACATATTCCAAGGCTTTTTGAAAATTTGTATATGCCACAAACACTGCTTTTCCTCTTACCTTCCTTTCTGTTATTTCTCAAAATCATTCTATATAATTGGTCAACTGCAGTCTTTTAATCCATGTTGTCTAATTTAGGTTTCTCAAGGTTCAGAATAAGTTCATCCAACTGTTATAGTTTACCAACATCTGAAATTATTAGCCTATAATATTTTGTTTTATCTGGCACTCCTTTTTAAAGAAGTGTGTACATTTACCATCATCCAGTCCTCTTACGTAATTTTCCTATAAGCAGAATGTTTAAAGATCACAGTTGGTGCCTCCACTACCTATTCGTTACATTCCCTCAGATCACGTTGGGACTCAGTGATTGGTCTCTCTTAAGCTTGAGTGACTTCTTTAGTACTCGTTCTCTTTTAATAATAACCTCCACTGACAGTTCAACGCCCATCTCTGGTGGTTCTACAAAATCAACCTCCTCTTTTAACAATCAGGCGACGTATTCATTTTGTATCTCTGCTACTTCCTCACTCTTCACCACAAGCTAGCTTCCTTAATGACTTAGCGGCCCATTCCCACTTTGACTACCCTCCACTAAAATGCCTATGGTAAGCCATTTTATTTCCTTTTTATGGTTTTTGCTCATTTTCTCTCAGCCATTTAATCTCACTTACTGTAGCTTTGCCTAAACTGTATTTATCCTGGCATTCATTTTTATTATCTTGCCTATGAATAGTTTTTGGTCAAAAAAATTATTTCCATACACTATTTACATATTTTCCGTTCTTGATTTATGGTTCTATTTGCCATTCTTTCCTTCCACTTCATGTGGCATAATCACATTTTTTGCCTTTCTTACATTTTGCTCTGTTCACTCAAGTGCAGTTACTTTCAACTTTCTTTTTTTCCATTCTATTTTCCCAATTCCAGTCTATTTTTGATAACTGAACTCTCCTACAGTTAACTCCATTATGAGTAAAACTCTTGCTAAATCATCTACATATTTCATCCTTAATTTCTTCCCAATGCTCAGCAAGCTATAACATACTTCAAGCAATGTGACTACTTGCTATTCTTCAGCACAATTTAAAGGGATTCTCTTTACACCACTTCTCTGTTCAAATTCCTTGTGTTCATTTGCTTTGATATTGGGCCAAATCTCTAATTAGCACAATTATTGTCCTCCCTTTCTTCTTTTACTATCCTTCCTAAGTATTTTATATCCAGTAATTTTTAATTACTAATTCTTGCTGTAGTCCACCCATGTTCTGGCTGCTTTTTCAGGATGTTATATTTTAATTAATAATTCTGCCTTCTCAATTTTATTTCTTTGGTTCAGTTTAGTTTAGATTCAATGTGATTTGGCAGTTTTCCTTTATCTTCCCACTGTCTGATTTCTTTCTTTAACATCTACCAAACTTTCTCTTTATTACCTGCATACTGAAAGCTCCCTTTCCTTTCCAAGTTGTCTACTTTTGTCTTTTGCTATCCCCCTCTCCCACAACACTCAATGACTTCCGCACAGGGATATTAGTCCCTTGTCTGTTTAGGTACAGTATTGGCCAACCCATTATTAAACCCATTCCCATCCCAGTGTCCCAAGGATCCTACGCCACACTTTTAACTGTTCATTTACTTCCCTAACCTCGCAGTTTCTCACTTGACCCCTCTTCCCATTGCAGATGATGAGTGCATCTCCTGCTAAGTTGTCTGCATTCCTGTGAAACTATGTTTAGAGACGGAAAGTAAAATCTTTAACACTTTGTGGAAGTGAGTAATTTTGTTTTTACTCAATGAAAATTACCTTAAAAATAAGTTAAATTGTTCTATACTTTGTGTGGCCATAAATACCTCTCATTCTTGTGTTTGCTGACTGCTGAATTAGAATGCAGGAAGTAACTTTTTTCAGGAACCTGTGCTTTATGGAAATGAAGCAAATGCCACAGTAGGAATCAGCATTTTGTTTAATCTATTCATGCATTAACCTGAAGGATGAGGGATGATTGTTTGTCATTGATGCAGCTGAGTCCAGAGAAATGCATACGTCCACCTAACAGAACATTCCACTGTTGGATTTCTATTCCATTCCCATCTTTTGAAGGTTTGAAATTGAAAAACCCAGGCTTGATTCTAAAGGGGTGGCACGATGGCACAGTGGTTGGCACTGCTGTCTCACAGTGCCAGGGATCTGGGTTCAATTCCCGGCTTGGGTCACTGTCTGTGGGGAATCTGCACATTCTCCCCCTGTCTCTGTGCATTTCCTCTGGGTGCTCCGATTTCCTCCCACAGTCTGAAAGACGTGCTGGTTAGGTACATTGGCACTGCTAAATTCTCCCTTAATGTACCCGAACAGGCACTGGAGTGTGGCGCCTAAGGGATTTTCACAATAACTTCATTGCAGTGTTAATGTAAACCTACTTGTAACACCAATAAATAAACTTTAAAAAATGGTTTTGTGCCTTTATCCCATTATACTTACTCAGTTCAGTGTTTGACAAACATCTTACTTTGACTATGGCAAAGGAAACTGTCCAGAAACATTGTTTGATGAAACAGGCTTCCTTCAAGTTTTTAAAAAAGTATCATAATGGTACTTTTCTTAGTTTCTTTGTCCAAACCTTTCTTCTCCTCTCCCCAAGGCACTCATGCTCAGTTTGGTTCTCCAGCTTCCTGGCAGCCTCAGGTGATTGGTTTAAATGGCATTCCTCATAGCTCCTCACTGGTGAGCCTGGTCAGTGAGTATTGCCATGGGTAAGAGGAACCGGGACTTCACACTTGCACCCTTCTCATTTTGTCACCTACCAACATATCGATTATTTGATCCTCATCATGTTGCTGTGTACAAGATCTTGATGTGTACGTACATACTTACATTACAACATTGACTACACTTCAGAAAGTTCCTCATTGTCTGTAAGGAGCTTTGAGACATCCTGAGATTGGAAAATGCATGGACTAAATAGACATAATTTTTTTTATGTTTAAAGAAGGTGACTGGATAACCCATGGTGTCTTATTGATATGAAATCTTGGGCGGAATTCTCCCAAACATTTTGAAGTGTCATAACAATGGGAATAATGGAGTGATCTGCATCTGTCTCTCAGGCACACTCCACACCGCAATTCTCCCACACTAAGTCATTTTTTTGGAGAATTGGGAGTTCAGTGTCGGTACTGAGGGGGTGGGGGCCTAAATACACCAGTGAGCCTGGCTTCTAAACTCTCGGGCGCTGATTCGCAGGGGTGTCCCAATCTCACAGTGCACTGAAGAACCCACAGACTCTCACCCACAGATATCAGGGCACACCAGCTCATCGGCAGCATGTTCCCCCATCCCCTCCCTGACATGGTGCACCCGCATCGGAGCATTGGGTCCCTCCCGATGGGCCCTCCCTGCCCGGCCCACAGAATTACCCCCAGCAAGACACCAGACATGCCTCCCCAATCAAGATTGCCTTCACAATCCACCCTTGCATGACCCTCCCCCCACCCACCCCCCACCATCAGCCTCCCTCAGCATAGCCCTCCCCCCCACCCCATCATGGCCCTCACTCATGTCCCATTCCCTCAGCACAATGCAGAACCCCTGGCACACTGGTAGTACCCAACTGGCACACTGGTGGTACCCAACCGGCACTGCTAGGCTGTCGTGGCTACTGCCAGGCACCGCTGGTGTGTCAGTTAGGCACTGCCAGTGTGCAGGTGGGCACCACTAGGTGGGCACTGCCTGATGTGCACCATCTGGCCATGCCTCAGACTACCCGGGGGCTTCAGTGGCTTCAAGCCCCCTGGCGTGACCATTGCGCCAGGTCTTCCCTAGTGGATACCAGTAGTGATTCTCACCGTTATCACACCGTGCCCGAAGGTCCAGTGAATTCCATGCGCTGGAATATGAACAGGCTATGCATATTTAAATGCTACTTTCTGGGCGCAATCCGATTCACACAAACTGGGACTTTAGGCAAGAGTGCAGAAAATTAAAAGGTGAGAGCAAAATCCAGGTAAGAAATTGGATTATAGGAGGCCTTTGAAGGAAAGTTGAGAGCTAGCAATCTCAAATGATTTTTTTGGGAATAGTTCCAAAGAATTAGAAGATAATGTCTGAAAGATTGCTCACTAATGGAGAAACAAAAAGAGAGGTGAATAGGTAGTAATTGAGATTTGGAAGCGTGTAGGCTTCAGGCCTACAATGCACTAGGGATGAATGCACTGAAATGATAAGAAGAAATAACTGCTGTTCGTAATACAAAGGCAAAAAATATTTTTTAATGCTTCTCAAGGTAGCAAGTAAGCATTTTAGCAGAATCAATCCACAAATGTAATGTAAGAAAAGGGATAACCAGCCGTGGATAACTAAGGAAATAAAGGAGAGTATTAAATTAAAAACCGATGCGTACAGAGTGGCCAAAACTAGTGGGGAATTAGAAGATTGGGAAAGCTTTAAAAAACAACAAAGAACTACTAAGAAAGCGATAAAGAAAGGAAAGATAGATTATGAAACTAAACTAGCACAAAATATAAAAACTGATAGTAAAAGTTTTTACAAATATATAAAAAGGAAAAGAGTGGCTAAAATAAATGTTGGACCCTTAGAAGATGAGAAGGGGGATTTAATAATGGGAAACGAAGAAATGGCCGAGGCCTTAAACAAGTTTTTTGTGTCGGTCTTCACGGTGGAGGACACAATTAGCTTACCGAAAATTGATGGTCGTGGGACTGTAGGGGGTGAGGTCCTTAAAGCGATTACTATTACTAAAGAGGTAGTGCTTGGTAGGCTAATGAAACTAAAGGTAGACAAGGGCCCGGATGGAAGAAATGGCAGAAGTAATAGCGGATGCGTTGGTTGTAATTTATCAAAATTCGCTGGACTCTGGGGAAGTGCCAGCTGATTGGAAAACAGCTAATGTGACGCCACTGTTTAAAAAAGGAGGTAGACAAAAGGCGGGTAACTACAGGCCGGATAGCTTAACGTCCATAGTTGGGAAATTGCTGGAATCCATCATTAAAGAAGAAATAGCAGGACACCTGGAAAAAAATGGTTTGATCAAGCAGACGCAGCATGGATTCATGAAGGGAAAGTCGTGTTTGACGAATTTACTGGATTTTTATGAAGATGTAACGAGTGCGGTTGACAGAGGGGAACCGGTGGATGTGGTGTTTTTGGATTTCCAAAAGGTGTTCGATAAGGTGCCTCACAAAAGGTTGCTGCAGAAGATTAGGGTACACGGAGATGGGGGTAAAGTGTTAGCATGGATTGAGGATTAGCTATCTGACAGGAAGCAGAGAGTTGGAATAAATGAGTGCTTTTCTGGTTGGCAGTTGGTGACTAGTGGCATGCCGCAGGGATCGGTGCTGGGGCCTCAACTGTTTACCATATACATAGATGATCTGGAGGAGGGGACCGAGTGTAGGGTAACAAAGTTTGCGGATGATACAAAGATGAGTGGGAAAGCGAATTGCGTGGAGGATGCGGAAAGTCTGCAGAGAGATTTGGATCGGCTAAGTGAGTGGGCGAGGATCTGGCAGATGGAGTATAACGTTGACAAGTGTGAGGTTATCCACTTTGGAAGGAATAATAGTAAAATGGACTATTATTTAAATGGTGAAAAATTACAGCATGCTACTGTGCAGAGGGACCTTGTGCATGAATCGCAAAAACTCAGTTTGCAGGTGCAGCAGGTGATCAAGAAGGCAAATGGAATGTTGGCCTTTATCGCGAAGGGGATGGAGTATAAAAGCAATTGTACAACATACTGGTGAGGCCGCAACTGGAGTACTGTGTGCAATTTTGGTCCCCTTATTTGCGGAAGGATGTATTGGCTTTGGAGGGGGTACAGAGAAGGTTCACCAGGTTGATACCGGAGATGAGGGGGTTAGCTTATGAGGAGAGATTGAGTAGACTGGGCCTGTACTCATTGGAGTTTAGAAGGTTGAGGGGAGATCTTATAGAGACATATAAGATAATGAAGGGGCTAGACAGGGTAGAAACAGCGAGGTTATTTCCACTTAGAAAGGAAACAAGAACTAGGACAGAGTTGAGGAGGAACTTCTTCTCTCAGAGGGTAGTGAATCTCTGGAATTCTCTGCCCATTGAAGCAGTGGAGGCTACCTCGTTAAATATGTTTAAGTCACAGGTAGATAGATTTCTGATCAATAAGGGAATTAAGGGTTATGGGGAGCGGGCAGGTAAGTGGAACTAAACCACTATCAGATCAGCCATGATCTTATTGAATGGCGGGGCAGGCTCGAGGGGCTCGATGGCCTACTCCTGTTCCTATTTCTTATGTTCTTATGTTCTTAAATGTTTCTAAAGCACTGGTAGAACACAAGATACTTGAGGATAATGGCTCAACATTGTAAAACCTGATTCACTGGCCATTGTGTTCTGTATTGGAGCATCACAAATAGATTTGTTGGGGGAGATGACAGTCTCCAAGTATACTGCGGAGGCAACAGGCATGGCAATTTCTCACTTAGAGAGTTAACTCTACTACCGTGAGGGATATAGGTGGAAGACCAGAATAAAAAATGAATGCGGAAAAGAGGACCATAAAAATACATTACTATAAAGTAAAAGAACTGGGCACATAAAGGCCGATTTTTCAAATGCATGGTCATGCACAACAACTCACCCACCACTGCAAGTCTCAATCTGGAAACTAAGGGCATGCATCCTTGATTTTCAGTCCTTGTTAATTTTAATGGTTGGAAAATCATAGGCAATACACATCTGATTTCCTAATATATACTCCTCATTGTGTGCCAGGAGCTCACAGTGAACAAATGTTGCTTTATAGACATGAAGGAAAATAGTAGGTATTAAAGATGCTTGCAGTGTTGAACTGATGGAAATATGAGTAATAATGTCACAAAGAAAATAGTAGAAGTCAAGCAAATTATCTTGTCTCAGTTCTCAAAAATGTCCAGTTCAATATAAATCTGGCACATAAGAGAAGTGCATAGCAAGTAAATAAAAGTTGTGTTATTTGAGAGGTAAAATAGAAGGTTTTGGAAATTAGGGAAATCTGTAACCACCTCAATGTGTATCACGGTAATATGTTCTATGACTTGTGTTACGTCAACATCTCTATGCACATTGAGCATAAGCACATAACAGTGGGTGCAATGGCAACATAATATCCAAGCAAGTTAATACGTTCGTGTACTCAGAATAAGGACAGTGCAGTGACTGGCAAGAAGGAATGAAAAGTATCAGTCATTTGAGCATTGACCACCAACCCACTACTTGAAACAGGCATTAGCACAGTCACAAACACAATGAGGAGAGATGATAGTAACGTTGAGCAGGCAGGATAGACACTGAGAGCTGATGGTAAAAGGCTAGCAGTGAAAAGGACTGATGGGGGACCACATGTAGTTGAGTTGACATTCTAGCACACTAAGCATCCCTCATAAGTTTCATAGGATTCATACGATGGACGTAATTTGCAATGGGCTGTTAGAAAATGGACCTTGTAATGAACTGTCACCTGTTTCCATACATTGGTTTGGCTTGTATTGAAGTCTACCATTGCAATAACAAAGATATCTGAAATACATGGCTCAGGTGTGTAGGTCTTATGCACAATGGGAGATCGCTCACTTCTATTAATGTTAAGGTGTCCTTGAGGGGGATAAACTTCAGTGTGAATTCATGACTGTCTTCAACTCAATTTCAGAATGACTGCAGGTCATCATCAGGAAAACATTCTGAGGCTTCACGAACATCTATTGTTCGATACTCTGTCAGGTCAATGGTCAACATAAGGACATGCCCTCCAGCAATGGCATGTGTGCAGTAGCATAGGAACATAGGTTGGCATTTATATTAGTGGCATTTTGGTATCACCTTGTGGTCTTACAGACTTCTGAATGTGATATGCTCACTATAAGCTCAAATAAAGCACAGTGTTGGCAGTGATGCTGGTCCATCACAGCTGTGGGTAACAGGCTTTCTATTCTTCCAACCTGTTAGTTAGCGATGTATCCATACAATAACGAAATAGAAAAATGTAATAAAATCAATTCAATTTCAATGTATTTTTTTCAACACAGAAAAAAAATGTCAAGGCACCAAATGTCCATGGATATTTTGGCAGGTCCCCACCATAACTCTGATGGAACTTAGCAGAAATGACAGAGACTGATTGTGTTAGGCCTCTGTCTTTCTAGAATCTTCTCTTTTGTGTTGGAAGGAATCGAGTGTTGCTTCTAAGAAGGTAAACATCATGGAACCAGGTGTGGTGGGTTGGTCAGGACCTGGTGCAGTTCTGGTGGCTTGTGTACCCTGTGGGCCAAAGCATAGAGCCCTCAGAAGATGAAAAGTGGCCTGATTAAGGGGGGTTTGGGGAGTGGGGAGGTGGGAGGGCTCAGCCTTGGAGAAGTAATCTAGGATCCTGAAGAAGCTTAAAAAAACAGTTTGGCTCCTTACGTAGGAAACTGATGGAAACAAGGTTGGGCATGGACAACTTTCCCCACCCCCTCCCCGCCATCTCCAGTGCTAAGTAAGAACTTTCCCCTCTGTTTGTATGGAGCAGGAGAGATGGGATTTCACCTGCTCACCCCCATGAAAATAAAGTTACCCTGTCACAAATTAAAGCAGTATCCAGCGCTGGAGGATAACAATTGATACAATGCTGGTACAACCACCAGGAAGAACTCTTACAACACCAGGTTAATGTCCAACAGGTTTATTTGGTAGCAAATACCATAAGCTTTCGGAGCACAGCTCCTTCAGCCAGGACCATGCCCCAAGGATTTTTGGATCCCGGATGGTCAGAAGCCATTTAAATCAAGGGGTTGATTGTCCTGATGATTCTGTGGGTCTTTGGAACATAAATGTGGCCTAAAGGTTGAGAGCAGTGTTGACCTTCACTGCTACTGGTCGCAGATGGTTATCATGGCAGGTTTTCATAGCCCAGATGGCATGTTGTAGTCACAGCCTCTCTCCAGGCCTTAAGGCCCGTTTGCCAGGCAGGTAGCTGTTACAATAAACGTACTCCCTGAGTTGTGAGTTTTGCATGTTCTATATTCTCTCTACGCCTGGATTAACTCAACTTCATCCTGCTTCTGCTGCATTGTGATATACCTGACAATAGTTACACCACGATCTTGGGCAGTGTATTAGTTAAGCCAGTCATTTCAGTCACTTGAAAATCATATTTCTTGTTAAACTATCTTGCATCAGGTTTGACCCTGGATTAAAATACTTGTATTTGATTTCACAGCCCCAAAACATTACACATGGTCAAGAATAGCCTACATAACATATTAACAAGTAAAAATTGGCCCTCTTCTGACCTTTTATTAATTATTAATGCATTTTAGAGGGGCAGAGGTTCTAGGAACAGGGAGAAAAATTTGTAACACTGCTTGCTATTTCTACCTTGCTACTTTTTACTTACATCAAATTTTTTGTGCAAATTAGAGGTTGGGAAAATACTCCATCCAGAATGTTCCTCCATTGCAGCTAATAAAAAGACACAAACTTGAGGGATTTGTGTTTCGAAAGTTCCTTTGTGGAGGTGTGCAAATCCATATTGTCAGCTTTGCCTTTTGTTAATTATTGTTTAATTATATCCCTGTCAAGCACCTTTGACATTTTACTACACTGATCTATATAAATGTAAGTTATTGTTGTAATGACATCAACCAGGGGAATCTTCTTCAAAGAATGCACATCACAAGTTAGGAATTTCCTTTGCCAAGCTGCAGAGTCGTAACCTCATGGAAAATTCAACAACAAATATGTACAAAAAAATCCAGCACTTGCTCTGTTTGAGACTCAATGAGTCTCAAACAGTCTCAAACAGTCTCAAATGAAATACTGTTCCGTCACTTTACAGCGAATCTATTTCATACCGAGTGAGTGAAATACAGAATTGTAGAAAAAGGAGACATGCTGTCGAATCTCTTTGGCTTGGACTCATCAGGACAGACGCAAGAATACCAAATTTTAAAGGGAGCAACAATTTATACTGCATGAGAAAAAGATGTTGATTGGTTAACAAGTTGATTCTAATTGGTCTGGGTGTTTGACGGCATGTCTCTTTTTTCAGCAATACTCAAGTACTGTAGTAGTGAGCAGATTGTGCAACAGCACAGTAATAAAAATTTCTCGGAAGTTGAAACCCAGATGTTACTTTTGCAGATTTGATGGGAATTTATTGGCATTTGTTGATACCTGTTTATAGAGTTAAACTCAGGAATTTACATTCCACACTCAACGTCCCTGTCAGTTTCCGGTTAATTTATATTGTTAAAATCAACAAGCCGGTGGTTTATAATTAAGTGGGCTAGCCTTCAGTAAACAGGCTGCTGCTTTAGATTTCAGTAATTGAAAGGTAATTTTTGGCGGCTTGATTGACCCGTCAGTTGTCCCAGACGGGAGGACGTCACTGTGAGTCCTCACCCTGCTTGTTACCTGTACTCACTTGGCTCTGCTAAGAGAATTTTATCTTTTTTTTAATCAATAGAAGGAGCACTTTGTGGAACCGCGCTGAGAGGGATGGGAATAATTGCATCCCTCATCCCGCTTTCTGCCAACTGATTATGGAGCACTACCGATGGTGAGTGGCTGGTAAGGCATAAAAAAAATGCTTTTGTGACAAACCCACAGTAAGTGAAGACGTTTTAGAAGAACTTCCATTGTTCTCCTGCTGTCTCATGACAGTTGGAGGAATTCCAATGCTTTCATACTTGTGCCAGAAAAGCAGCAAAAGTCTGTCACATACAATCTTATACATCGGTATCAGGTTAAATTTTGTCAAAACAATTCCTCTCTACATGCCATAAACTGTTCCAGGGTTAAAAAGAACTGAATGTAAAATAAATACTGAATTAATGTTGGTAATATTTATTCATATGGAATACATGTACTAATTAACTAGATAGTCTATTTTTTGGCAATATAGGTTTCAAATTGATATTAGTAAGTTTCATTCAGACTGATAGTCATTCGTTTCAAAGGTGCAAGAAATTAGTTATTTACTAAATAAAAAAGTGGCCCAAACCAGCATTTGAAAATTAAGGGATTCTTAGAGGTTTGAAATTATCTTCGGTCCACCATCATAAAATGTAATGGCTGGCACTGATCTTTTGTGTAGTTCTTTGTGGAAAGTAGGTGATGAAACAGGGTATGAAATTTAGTTAGTAACCTGGATATCCCCCTCCTTACAAGCTACTGTCCCTCTGCGGAAGTGATCTAAATAGGCACATCTCGATGTTAGCCAAGAATTGTTGAAGTTTGGTGGTTGCTTGTAAATCCCTGTACTCTGCCCATGGGGGAGATGTCAAGTTATCAAAGTCAGAGGAAATGACTTGACTTTCTCTTCCTTTTTATACTTCTGATGTCTGAAATGACGCCACATGCTGGATTGGAAGACTGAAAGGGTAATTGGCCTGTTGAAATACTTGATGTTCCTGACACCAATGCTTATTGCAGTTTGACCTACATGCATTCAAATATTTGCTAAATGCTGTCATGACGTGGGTGGATTAAATCTGAAAACCGCCAGTGAAAGAACTACAATGAGAACAGACTGTTCCTAATCTCAGGAACCTCCAAAATTCAAACCAGGAAACCAATACAACAGATACCAACACAGCTAGAAACGGGGAACGTCCTGTCAAATCCAGGCTGAAACTTTTTATTTTCACCCTCAGCTTGAGGGTGAACACTTTTTATAAAAGAGTAACCCAAGCCTGTAACTTAGTTTCTTTGGGGTTTGCTATTTATCAATATTCAATTAGATAAAATTAAATGTTGACTGAAGTTTGCAGCTTTGCTTGGGGGTGCTTTGTGTGTGTTTAATTAAACATTTATTTAGCAGAGGTCAACTCTTGACAAATGGTTGCGGTATTTTACTTTGCTGAAACTGATCAAAAGGACGTAGGCACTTTCTTCGCTACTGTCTGCATTAAACAACATAAAAGCAAGAGCAAAAGTCCAGCCAACTCACTTTGCAAGGGATGTTGACAATGGATTGAAAATGACAAAACAAAACAGAAAAAGAAGGCAAGATATTGCATTGCATAGCTGTAAGTAGGAGTGGGTATATATTGTTGGACACATTGAAATGGTGCCGTTGCTGTAAATGGCTATATATTGTTGGACACACTGAGATGGTGCAGTTGCTGTAAGTGGGTTTATATATATTGTTGGACACATTGAGATGGTGTAGTTGTTGTAAGTGGGTATATATATATTGTTGGACACATTGAGATGGTGCAGTTGCTGTAAGTGGGTATACATTGTTGGGTACATTGAGATGGTGTAGTTGCTGTAAGTGGGTATATATTGTTGGGCACATTGAGATGGTGTAGTTGCTGTAAGTGGCTATATATTGTTGGACACATTGAGATGGTGTAGTTGTTGTAAGTGGGTATATATATATTGTTGGACACATTGAGATGGTGCAGTTGCTGTAAGTGGGTATATATATATTGTTGGACAGATTGAGATGGTGTAGTTGTTGTAAGTGAGTTCATATATATTGTTGGACACATTGAGATGGTGCAGTTGCTGTAAGTTGGTATATATATATTGTTGGACAGATTGAGATGGTGTAGTTGTTGTAAGTGAGTTCATATGTATTGTTGGACACATTGAGATGGTGTAGTTGCTGTAAGTGGGTATATATTGTTGGGCACATTGACATGGTACAGTTGCTGTAAGTGGGTTTATATTGTTGGACACATTGAGATGATGCAGTTGCTGTAAGTGGGTTTATATTGTTGGGACACATTGAGATGATGCAGTTGCTGTAAGTGGGTTTATATTGTTGGACACATTGAGATGGTGCAGTTGCTGTAAGTGGGTATATATTGTTGGGCACATTGACATGGTACAGTTGCTGTAAGTGGGTATATATATATTGTTGGACACATTGAGATGGTGCAGTTGCTGTAAGTGGGTATATATATATTGTTGGACAGATTGAGATGGTGTAGTTGTTGTAAGTGAGTTCATATATATTGTTGGACACATTGAGATGGTGCAGTTGCTGTAAGTTGGTATATATATATTGTTGGACAGATTGAGATGGTGTAGTTGTTGTAAGTGAGTTCATATGTATTGTTGGACACATTGAGATGGTGTAGTTGCTGTAAGTGGGTATATATTGTTGGGCACATTGACATGGTACAGTTGCTGTAAGTGGGTTTATATTGTTGGACACATTGAGATGATGCAGTTGCTGTAAGTGGGTTTATATTGTTGGGACACATTGAGATGATGCAGTTGCTGTAAGTGGGTTTATATTGTTGGACACATTGAGATGGTGCAGTTGCTGTAAGTGGGTATATATTGTTGGGCACATTGACATGGTACAGTTGCTGTAAGTGGGTTTATATTGTTGGACACATTGAGATGGTGCAGTTGCTGTAAGTGGGTATATATTGTTGGGCACATTGACATGGTACAGTTGCTGTAAGTGGGTTTATATTGTTGGACACTTTGAGATGGTGCAGTTGCTGTAAGTGGGTTTATATTGTTGGACACATTCAGATGGTGTAGTTGCTGTAAGTGGGTTTATATTGTTGGACACATTGAGATGGTGCAGTTGCTGTAAGTGGGTATATATTGTTGGACACATTGAGATGGTGGAGTTGTTGTAAGTGAGTTCATATGTATTGTTGGACACATTGAGATGGTGTAGTTGCTGTAAGTGGGTATATATTGTTGGACACATTGAGATGGTGCAGTTGCTGTAAGTGGGTATATATATATTGTTGGACAGATTGAGATGGTGTAGTTGTTGTAAGTGAGTTCATATATATTGTAGGACACATTGAGATGGTGTAGTTGCTGTAAGTGGGTATATATTGTTAGGCACATTGAGATGATGCAGTTGCTCTAAGTGGGTATACATTGTTGGGTACATTGAGATAGTACAGTTGCTGTAAGTGGGTATACATTGTTGGGTACATTGAGATAGTACAGTTGCTGTAAGTGGGTATATATTGTTAGGCACATTGACATGGTACAGTTGCTGTAAGTGGGTATGTATTGTTGGACACATTGAGATGGTACAGTTGCCGTAAGTGGGTATATATTGTTGGGTATATTGAGATGGTGTAGTTGTTGTTAGTGGGTTTATATTGTTGGACACATTGAGATGGTGTAGTTGCTGTAAGTGGGTATATATTGTTGGACACATTGAGATGGTGCAGTTGCTGTAAGTGGGTATATATTGTTGGACACATTGAGATGGTGTAGTTGCTGTAAGTGGGTATATATTGTTGGACACATTGAGATGGTGCAGTTGCTGTAAGTGGGTATATATTGTTGGACACATTGAGATGGTGCAGTTGCTGTAAGTGGGTATATATTGTTGGACGCATTGAGATGGTGTAGTTGCTGTAAGTGGGTATATATTGTTGGGTACATTGTGATAGTACAGTTGCTGTAAGTGGGTATATATTGTTGGACACACTGAGATGACGTAATTGCTGTAAGTGGGTATATATTGTTGGACGCATTGAGATGGTGTAGTTGCTGTAAGTGGGTATATATTGTTGGGTACATTGTGATAGTACAGTTGCTGTAAGTGGGTATATATTGTTGGACACACTGAGATGACGTAATTGCTGTAAGTGGGTATATATTGTTGGACGCATTGAGATGGTGTAGTTGCTGTAAGTGGGTTTATATTGTTGGGACACATTGAGATGATGCAGTTGCTGTAAGTGGGTATATATTGTTGGACACATTGAGATGGTGCAGTTGCTGTAAGTGGGTATATATTGTTGGACACATTGAGATGGTGCAGTTGCTGTAAGTGGGTATATATTGTTGGGTACATTGAGATGGTGTAGTTGCTGTAAGTGGGTATATATTGTTGGACACACTGAGATGACGTAATTGCTGTAAGTGGGTATATATTGTTGGACACATTGAGATAGTACAGTTGCTGTAAGTGGGTATATATTGTTGGGTACATTGTGATAGTACAGTTGCTGTAAGTGGGTATATATTGTTGGGTACATTGAGATGGTGTAGTTGCTGTAAGTGGGTATATATTGTTGGGTACATTGTGATAGTACAGTTGCTGTAAGTGGGTATATATTGTTGGACACACTGAGATGACGTAATTGCTGTAAGTGGGTATATATTGTTGGGACACATTGAGATGATGCAGTTGCTGTAAGTGGGTGTATATTGTTGGACACATTGAGATGGTGCAGTTGCGGTAGGTGGCTATATATTGCAGGACACATTGACATGGTGTAGTTGCTGTAAGTGGGTATATATTGTTGGGTACATTGTGATAGTACAGTTGCTGTAAGTGGGTATATATTGTTGGACGCATTGAGATGGTGCAGTTGCTGTAAGTGGGTATATATTGTTGGACGCATTGAGATGGTGCAGTTGCTGTAAGTGGGTATATATTGTTGGACGCATTGAGATGGTGTAGTTGCTGTAAGTGGGTATATATTGTTGGGTACATTGTGATAGTACAGTTGCTGTAAGTGGGTATATATTGTTGGACGCATTGAGATGGTGCAGTTGCTGTAAGTGGGTATATATTGTTGGACGCATTGAGATGGTGCAGTTGCTGTAAGTGGGTATATATTGTTGGACGCATTGAGATGGTGTAGTTGCTGTAAGTGGGTATATATTGTTGGGTACATTGTGATAGTACAGTTGCTGTAAGTGGGTATATATTGTTGGACACACTGAGATGACGTAATTGCTGTAAGTGGGTATATATTGTTGGACGCATTGAGATGGTGCAGTTGCTGTAAGTGGGTTTATATTGTTGGGCACATTGACATGGTACAGTTGCTGTAAGTGGGTTTATATTGTTGGACACATAGAGATGGTGCAGTTGCTGTAAGTAGGTATATATTGTTGTACAGTTGCTGTAAGTGGGTTTATATTGTTGGACGCATTGAGATGGTGCAGTTGCTGTCAGTGGGTATATATTGTTGGACACATTGATTTGGTGTAGTTGCTGTAAGTGGGTATATATTGTTGGACACATTCAGATGGTGTAGTTGCTGTAAGTGGGTATATATTGTTGGACACATTCAGATGGTGTAGTTGCTTTCAGTGAGTTTATATTGTTGGACGCATTGAGATGGTGTAGTTGCTGTAAGTGAGTTTATATTGTTGGACACATTGAGATGGTACAGCTGCTGTAAGTGGGTTTATATTGTTGGGTACATTGAGATGGTGTAGTTGCAAAGTTGAGGTTTGTAGGCGGGTGTTGCTGTGTGTTGTGCTGAGTGTGAGGGTAAGGCTGAGCTGGTGGTGTGGCCGCTGTCAGGCTGAGTGTAGTGAGTGTGTGGACTGGGTGAGTGAGTGAGAGCTGGAGGCGCGGCTGTCCATGTGGGGCTGTGTCATTGGTTTGGAGCAGCCCCGCCTGCCCGCGGAGCCCCGCACCATCGCAGGCGAGGCGAGCCCGGCTCTGTCCCTGCTCTCTGCACACACACACACAACTCCATCCGCTCCGGGGGTGCTCTTCCTGCAGAGAGAAGGGGACAGGAGCCGCTTGCAGCCGGCAGGAGCTCCAGAGGCGGAGCGCCCGGGATCTGAGCCGCCCAGCCGCCGGGATCTTCCCCCCTCTGCCCGCCCGGAGGAGCCGCTGCCCCGGGGATCGGCTCCGCTCCGCCGCTCGGATCTTACAGGCTGTTAGTTGGAGGATTAAGTTTTATTTATTTGGTTTTTTTTGGGGGTGAGGACCGGCTGGCGATGGGCACCGAGCGGGAGGACAGCGACTGATGGAGATGCTGAGAGTGGCGCTGGTGCCCAGGGACAGGCGGCTCTAACTTGGCGGCGATCACACAGGTACCGAGCCCGCTTCGGACAGCGGCAGCGCCGGCTTCCCCTCGCTGCGCCCGGCGCAGAGCGCCCACTGCCCCCCAGCGCCCACTGCCCCCCCCAGCGCCCACTGCCCCCCCCAGCGCCCACTGCCCCCCCCCCCCCCCAGCGCCCACTGCCCCCCCCAGCGCCCACTGCCCCCCCCAGCGCCCACTGCCCCCCCCAGCACCCACTGCCCCCCCAGGGCCCATTGCCCCCAGTGCCCAAATTCTCCTTGTGTCCATTTCCTCCCATTGCCCCCCATTGCCCCCCCATTGCCCCCCCAGTGCCCATTGCCCCCCCAGTGCCCATTGCCCCCCCAGTGCCCATTGCCCCCCCAGTGCCCATTGCCCCCAGTGCCCATTGCCCCCAGTGCCCATTACCCCCAAGTGCCCATTGCCCCCTGCCCACTTCCTCTAATGCCTATTGCCCCCATGTGCCCATTGCCCCAGTGCCCATTGCCCCCAGTGCCCATTGCTCCCCCAGTGCCCATTGCCCCCCAGTGCCCATTGCCCCCTGTTCCCCGTTGCCCCCCAAGTGCCCGTTGCCCCCCAGTGCCCATTACCCCCACTCCCTCTAATGCCCATTGCCCCCCCTGTTCCCATTGCCCCCCCAGTTCCCATTGCCCCCCCCAGTTCCCATTGCCCCCCCAGTGCCCCATTGCCCCCCCAGTGCCCATTGCCCCCCAGTGCCCAAACAGTGCCCACTCCCCCCCCCCCCCACCCCCCACCTTAACCTCACCCCACACTCCTGTCATCCCTTGGACAGTGCCCAGTTGGCTGTATCCAGGGCCTGGCTCACCTTTAGAGCCTGTCGCATTCTGCACCCACCCCATCACCACCACCAGAGATGGAGGACGCTGGGTGCAGGGGTGTTGCTCGTTTACGTTGTGAGTTGGTGTGGGGTTGATTGAGATGGTGGTGTAATGTGGGAGAGGCTGGGAGCCACATGGCTGCAAGCTGGTATATTGAGACCAGGCTGTGGTGGGCAGCATCAGCAGAGCTCCAGCCGCACTTCAGAAACCCTCATTTCTGCCTTCCTCATTTTGGTTAATGTTTGAGATCTTTCAGTCTATGAACCTGGCCTCAGCCCCACTCCCTGCTGTGTTCTCTGCTCTCTCTCTTCCCCCACCCCCGACCATAATCTGTTTCCCCCCCATCAAACTCTGCTCCTCCCCCCCCCCATCATACTCTGCTCCTCCCCCCCCCCCATCATACTCTGCTCCCCCCCCCCCCACGACCATACTCTGCTCCCCCTGCCCCCCATTTCTTACCCCAGTCTCTATAACTATTCAAACTATGACAATGTCATCTTAAAAGTTGTTTAAAGCAGCCAGCTCGGTAACTTTCCTCTTGGCATCGCTGGGATAGAGCTTTTACGAAAACACCCATTGATTTTTAGATTGCTTTGAAGAGGTGTTTACAGTTTTAAAGTCGACCATTTTGACATTCAGAATTTTCAGATCTTTTCTTACTGAAAGAACACATGACACTGAATGTCTTTCTACATAGACCACAGTGATTGTGAGTGACTAGCGTAAGGTCATTCATTTTATAAGGTTTATCGTTGCATGATACAATTGTGAAATTTAAACGTAGGAACAGTCACAAATCAGGCTTTATGGTGAAAGCTTTGTGTGTGTTTCCCTTTTTCCAAGTTTCATATAGCAACAGCAGGATTTATATTCCTTTCCTTTGCAAATCACTTGTTTGTATTCAGATTTCACTATCGGTGAGAAGCACTATTTTATCCTGCCAGGGCTTCACATTTGACAGGCTGTGAGTGGTATCAGATAGTAATCCAGGGTCATGTATGGTCAGAGCAAATAATACCTGTTGAATAATGTATTTATTCCATACCCCATTTCCTTTTGAATGAATTGATTTTGATTGGGTTATTACTCAACAAATAAAACAAGATGAATACAGTATGGAAGGTTAATAAGTGACCTTTAATCCGTGCAGGATTTGGGCCTGAACTTGGCATTGTATGTTTGTTTGCAAAGTGTGTCAGTGCAGATATTTTTGCAGGATGGACAGTGTGTAACAGTTAGCGTTATCCAGACAGTAGACACTTTGCCAGATTATACAATTGGTGAATGATTAAATTTTGATGTGAAATAATGTAAAATGTAATCTTTTAAATTTTCTTCCCAGTTGAACGAGGCAAGGTGACGAATTGGAATTAGTAATAGAATTATTGGTTACTTTCACAGATTTACATCTGACTCCAACTTTGCTGCTGCATAATTAAGATGAAATGGCTTCAGAGTTTGACTTCTACAGTGACCCAGCTATTCAGCTCAATAGAGATTGATTCAGGAAATTTCAAAGCTGTTTGATTCTAGAAATTGTTTTGGTGATATATTAGTGAGATTAATAGGGCTTTCACATGTGCTGTAATGGTCAATCATGTGCAATATATTCTTCAAATCAAAACAAGGTTACATTTTAAATCCCTACTGTTCCATTGAAAAGGACAAGGGGTCCACAGACATAGTGGGTGAGTGCGCCAATACTAACTCAGTGTGGGCATCTTAGAAGGATGCACAGATCACACTTCCTGATCGTGGTTTTCATGCTCTTTTTCTGTCTGGGTCACCCTGGCAACGACTGGCACACTCACAGAAACCTCTTCCCCCTTCCCAAACTTCCAGAAAAACGTGTCAGCTATTCCAGGGAGAAGTCCAGCATGCAGGAATATGCTAAGAGGGTTGGCAATTAGTTGTGAGGTCAGAAACAGACCAGAGTGACAGAAGGATTGGCGGGAGTTAGCAAATGGTGATTCACAGAATCCTGTACATGTCCCACAGATTTTCAGCACTGAGATTGACCTGGATGAAGGAATAGGGAGTTGTGCATTTAAGTTGACAGACAACTCTAACTTGTAGGCACAGAAAATTGCTTGGACGTGAACATAAACTACTATGGCAAATGGAGTGCAATGTTACAAACTATGAAGCCATTCACTTTAAATTTGAGGACATCACTTCTCGGCCTTTTGGCTAAGATCAAACGTCAGATCAAGCCCAAGATGAGATGCAATGCCTCATCTTGGCAGCTTGAACCTTGTTTGTCTCCTTTGTGGGGACCTTGAACTGGATTCAATTGGTTTTTGAATTTGGTTTTTGGAGCAAGCAAGGAATGGATTTGGGTTTGCCCAGTCCATTCTGAGCATTGGCTTTGCAACTTTAAGAATGGAGTAAAAATTTTTTTTAAATAAATCAAATCAGGATATTTTCCTTACTGGGGAGTGACTGGGGGCAAAAGGATTTAGGTACCAATCGAACAGATATTGCAATCAATCAGACAGGCTAATGGAACTGGAAATGAAGATTCAGGAGCGCAGAGCAATGCTCAGATCCCACCTGAACTGTGTGTGCAGTTTTGGGCCCTGTACCTCAGGAAGGAAGATAGTACAGATTCATCAGAATGATGTCAGGGATTACCCCAGACTTTGCGTGACAGCGGAGTGAATTTCTTTGTGGTGGGGGGTGGAGGTTCTGAGAGTTGTTGAGTAGGGTGGAGGCCTCAGTCGCCAAACTGCATGGTGGGTGGGTGGGTAGAATGAGGTTGAACATGCTGGGCAGTGTTTAAGCTGCAGGGTTCTTTTTAAAAGCTTTTTCTTTTGCAGTGGGAATCAGGCCTCACATATTTATCCGTTCGGCCATGCCCACCATCGGAGAAAAAGTGTGAGGGTTGAAAGGGGGTTTGCGGCTGTCCAAGCCTTGGGGATCACAACCCCAAAGTCTTGCTTAAAGGGTTGGGTTGTGATGTTGTCCAAAGGTGGTTTTAGTTCCCTTGAGTTTAAGAGGTTGAGGGATGATCTATTGAAATTTTAAAATGGTAATTTCTCTGTGCTTACAGTATTTTCTTTGTTGAGGGAACCAGAACAGAATGAAATTAGTAGTTGGCTAGTTGGAATGAAATCGGGCAGCACTTTTTTACAGAATGGGCTGGGGGAATCTGGAACTCATTCCCAAAAGAATATGGATGTTTCGTTAATTGAAAATTCCAAGATTGAGATTGATCGATTTTGTTAGGGAAGGGTATCAAGGTAAATGGAGAAAAGGTGGGTAAATGGATTTGATGTACAGATCGAATAGAATGGTGGAACAGACTCTAGGGAAGGGGCTGCTGTTTTAAGTTTAGGAACAGGAGTAGGCCATTCAGCCCATCAAGCCTGCTGCTCCATTCAATATGAATATAGTTGATTATCCACTCCAATGCTTTTTAGCCACACTATCCCAGTATCCTTTTACGTCATTGGTATTTAGAAATCTATCAATCTCTGCTTTAAACATTCTCATCAATTGGGGTTCCACTGCCCTGTGGGGTAGGGAATTCCATAGATTCACACACTCTGTAGAGTAAAATCATTTCTCTCATCTTGGTCCTAAGTGGCTTCACCCTTATTTTGAAATTGTTATCCTTGGTTCTCGACAACTCAGTGGAAACATCTTACCTGCATCTACCCTGTCTATCCCTTTAAATATTTTGTAGGTTTCAGTGAGATGACCTCTCATTCTTCAGAAATCTGGAAAATACAGGCCCAATCTTCCTTCAAAGGACATTCCAGGAATAAGTCCGGTGAACCTTTGTTAAACTCCCTCTATGGAAAGCTGACATGCAGGTGTAGCAAGCAATGACTTATTGACGAGGACACCCAGGTCTCTTTGTACATCTACAATTTCTAATCTCTTACCATTTAAGAAATACTCTGCACATCCGATCCTCCTACCAAAGTGGGTAATCTCACATTTTTCTGCCATGCTCTTGCCCACTTGCTAAATCTGTCCACATCCTCTTGAAGCCACTTTGCACCTTCCTCACTCCACGCATTTCCGCCTAGTTTTGTGTCATCTGCGAATTTGGAAATATTGCGTTTGGTCCCCACATCCAAATCATTGATACATATTGTGAACAGCTGGGGCCAGAGCACTGATGGTTGTGGTACCCCTGTAATCAGAGCCTGCTAATGCGAGAATGACCTATTTATTGTTACTCTTGGTTTTCTACCCATTAACCAATCCTTAATCCATGCTAGTATATTACTTCCTATCCCATGTGCTTGAATTTTGCAAAGCAGCCTCCGGTGGGGGACTTTATCAAAAGCTTTCTGAGAATCTAAGTATACTGCATCCAGAGTCCCCTTTATGACCTACTTGTGTTCATTTGTCCCTCTGTGGATGGAAGAAGGTGGTGATGCTTCTGAGTTTCCTGTGTGCACCTGTGGCAGAAACCTATGAATTTATTCTGTCTGATTTAACATGAGGATGGAGGTCCGAGAGACCTGACAAATGAATTGCTGTAAATGAAATTCTATGAACGTTCTCTCACCATCTATTTTCCAAAGGCTTCGGCTCAATTACAGTTAACAGAATCCACCAGTAGTCTCCATGCGAGTCAGGATAGTGAGTGCAGCTGGGCTGTGCGACCAGGCAGGGCATCACAGTTTACCCCAATGCCAGCTTCCCACCAGTGATGACGGGTAATGACCAGGAATGGGAAACCTTGGGCTCCACTAATTCAGATGGCACTGCCAAAAATTGTAAAACCACTCCTGCTGCCATAGCGGTGGCCAGTGAAACCGGCAGTTCAACCTTGGTGATCTTTTAGTCTCTGTGTTTTATTGCTGCAGTGATCTTTGCCTTTATCCACAACCAAATAAAAGGACTCTTGATATGAATATATATTTTGAACATTTATTGTGCTGGCAGGATGGGATTGCTCATTCCACTTGATCGAAATTCCGTGGTTAAGTTTCAGTCTTTGAATTTGAAGTGTTGTGAAAATAATCAGATGTATCTCGCTGCTATTTCCAATCATACTTCAGAAATTCAGTTTCAGCGCTGAGCTTATTCTGCACTGCACTGGGGCAGGCCTGAATGTGTGTATGTTGTGTGTGTGTTTCTGATTTAAGTACATGTATTTTTATCTGCTTCATTTGTTTTTTGGGGATTTCATAAAGATAGAAATCTGTCCTGGTCTTACAGCAGATGGAAGGAATTGCTCCTTGCACATTAAACGCGGACATCTTACTATTCGGAAAGTTGACTTTGTTTTGACAGTGGCTGCTCCGGTGATGTCATAACAGTTGAAAAATGTAGCCTGTGTGATCAGGAAAAATAATTTGGTGCCTCAACGTGAGAAATAAGGGGCCGCACAAAGCGCTATGGTGGCACAGTGATTAGCACTGCTACATCACAGCACCAAGGTCCCGGGTTCGATTCTGGCCATGGGTGACTGTCTGCCTGTGTGGAGTTTGCATGTTGTCCCTGTGTCTGCGTGGGCTTCCTCCGGGTGCTCCGGTTTCCTCCCACAGTCCAAAGATGTGCGGGTTGGGTGGATTGTAAAATTGTGGGAAAATTACCCCTCAGTATCTCAGGATGTGTAGGTTAGATGGGATTAGCCATGGTAAAATGTGTGGGATTACAGGGTTAGGGTGGGGGGGGGGGGGAAGGAGGCCTGGGTAAGATACTCTGTCAGAGGGTTGGTACAGACTTGATGGGCTGAATGGCCTTTCCTGAACTGTAAAGATTCTATGCAATGCAGTGCAGGTGGTCGATACTTATTTCGGACAAAGTGTTCACTGCTTCTCCTGAAACTCCATTTGTATTACCACTATATCCAGGGTATGTCAGCATTTAAACAATCTGTATCTCTCGACTGCAGCTTTTACACCTTCAACAGAATAAATTGTACTCTTCTGTCTGAATACTGGGCCGATACCCACTGGAGTGGTGACACCCTCTTGTATCATACTGGTTCTCTTGATAGGGACCTGTGTGTCAGACTAATGAGTTGTCATGGTCTTTGTTATGGGAAGAACCAATAGTATAATTTGTCGGATATAAAAAGAAAGTGGAAGAAATGGGTTGCCTCGTGCTAATCTGCTCTGGGTTTTAATGTGGCTCTATAAAAAGAAAAATTAAGCACGGGAAAGTAATTGTGTATAACAGGACTTCAGAGCGAATTGAAGGGGATGAAAGTGGAACTTTGGACATTTTGCTTTTTCCATTTATATTTACCTTGGTCGGAAATCAGTCTAAGACCCCCCTCCCTGTTGCCTCCCACCACTGGAGTTGTTCTTTTAACAGAAGGGGTGCACGGCACTCTTCCCACACTCTTATCATGATCAGCTGGTCAAAGCTTCTGTGAAGCTGAACTAATCCTGCTAGTTTCTTTCTCCTGAAGATGAACTAGCACTGCAGCAAGAATCCTGGTTGTAAACAGACATAGAGTTCGCTAACTGCACGTGTTAAGTAGTATTTTGAGGCTTGATTTCCTGAGTTGGAATTTTGTCATTCTGTCAGGTCAGCCGTATCACAGAGCTGCCCTTCACTTCAGTTTTTTTGCTGTATCTGTTGCACCCCCTAGTCCAACATCTCCAATCTCAACTTCTGCTATCTCTGAAACAAAGTGCATTTCGACTCCACTCACTTCACTGTCCAAGGCTCCTTGTATTTGATTTATCGCTTTCTTTGTGAAGGGTGCTAGAGAAATGCAAATTGCACAGTGGTTAGAACTGCTGCCTTACAGCGCCATGGGCCTGGGTTCAATTCTGGCCTCGGGTAACTTTCTGTGTGGAGCTTGCACGCTCTCTCCCCTGTCTGTGTGGGTTTCCTCCGGGTGCTCCGGTTTCCTCCCACAGTCCAAAGATGTGCAGGTTAAGTGGATTGACCATGCTAAATTGTCCCTTAGTGTCCAAGGTGTGTGGGTTAGGGGGAACTAGTGGGGTAAATGTGTGTGGTTACGGGATAGGGCCCTGGGTAAGATGCTCCACCGGAGGGTCAGTGCAGACGTGATGGGACGAATGGCCTCCTCCTGCACTGTAGAAAAAAAAATTGTTGCTTAATTTTAAAATGAATCTGGAATAAATAGCAACAAGATTAATGTGTGAGTGCTAAAAAAACAAGAACGATATTGGCACATATGTGCTTTTTAATGATTTTTTTTGCCATTTTGCCCACTAATATGGAAACCAATTGCATTGAAAGTTACAACAGCAAAATACCTCAGATGCTGAAAATTCTAAATAAAACCCGAAACTGCTGGAAACACTCAGCAGGTCAAGCAGCATCCGCGGAGAGGGAAACCGCCAATGTTTCAGGTTGATGGCCTTTCATTATGATGTTGCAAAGTAAATTGCATTAAGACCACTCGACAAGCCAGCCTGGTGGTCGAATCAACGTAGCGTCACTGCTGCAGATTTGAATATGGAGCTGGTCGTGTCACACTGTCAGGAAGCCTGTTTTTAAAAGAATGTGGATTATTCAGAGTTCTCCAGTTGCAGATTTATGATTATAAATAGTGTCTGAGTGACTCACTTTCCATTGTACTAATTGAACTCTGATGCTATTAATTGTGTGGCTGTTCATTTTTAAATTGCCGCTTAACTGAAGCCTTGAACAGAAGGAGCACAACAATACTTTTATAAACAACGCTGGTGTTAAAAGATGAACTGTAAGGAAGTGCAACATGTTTTGTCAAGCCTTTCTGGCAGTCTTCAGTGCAGTTGTTAAATGAAATCTGTTTCCTCCATTTAAACAGAGGGAGAGTTGGAATCCCAGTGTCCTCGGGAATTTGTGTAATGTTACTTCCACTTTGTCTCGTGTGCCCCACATGGTGATGGGGAAGACATTTGTTCTCATTATTCAGACAGATCTTCAAGTGGGTTGTCAATCTGCAGTTGATGTCCTTTAAGGAGACATTTCTTAGAGATGGTAAACCTCTTCATCTGGGCTTTAATAACCTCACTGTGTCCTAGTAACAGCCAAGGAAGCATTTTTGAAGTGCTATCACTCTGCTAATATAGGGACCGTGGTAGCCATTTTGCAAACAGCAACGTTCCACAAGTGACCATGAAACAAACTGTCCAGATGATCTGTTTTAGTGATGATGGTTGAGGGATACATATTGACCCAGTGAACAGGGGGAATTCCTCTGTACTTCCACAGAGAGTTCTGTGACATCTTTTACAGTAACAGTTTTAACGACACCAGGTTAAAGTCCAACAGGTTTATTTGGTAGCAAATGCCATTAGCTTTCGGAGCGCTGCTCCTTCGTCAGATGGAGTGGATATCCACTCCATCTGACGAAGGAGCAGCGCTCCGAAAGCTAATGGTATTTGCTACCAAATAAACCTGTTGGACTTTAACCTGGTGTTGTTAAAACTGTTACTGTGTTTACCCCAGTCCAACACCGGCATCTCCACATCATGACATCTTTTACATCCAGCTGAGAACGGTAGCACAGTGGTTAGCACTGCTGCCTCACTGCGCCAGGAACCCGGGTTCAACTCCAGCCTTGGGTAACTGTCTGTGTGGAGTTTGCACCGTCTCCCCCTGTCTGCGTGGGTTTCCTCCGGGTGTTCCGGTTTCCTTCCCACAGCCCAAAGATGTGGGTCAGCCATGGGAAATGTGTGAGGTTACGGGGAGAGGTTGGGAAAGTGGGCCTGGATAAAGATGCTCTTTCGGAGAGTCAGTGCAGACTCGATGGGCCGAATGCCCTCCTTCTGCATTGTCAGGAATCTTTGAAACAGGAGTCACACTGTTGTATGAATAGACCCAAGCTGGGATCGAACCCGGGTCCCTGGCGCTGTGAGGCAGCAATGCTAACCACTGTGCCACCGTGCCACCCCCAAGTGACCACTTGACCCATAAAGCACTTTCTACAAGTTTTCCATTCTGACAAACTAACTGGAGGTTGCTAGCCCCATTGCTAACCAGTATTTTCAATATAGCCATTCAGGGATTGATGCTGATAGTGAAGAAAAGTAACGGTTTATTTGAGGGATTTGCAATTAATTAATTTTGACGTGTAAATTCCACGTGGTTCAGAGGAAGGGCTGCTGGAATAATGAATGCATTGTACAAGGAATTTCTATGGGGTTGTTTTTGTTTTGTTGGCTTGTTAAGTTTGAATGGATTGCAATGAGATTTGCAGTAATATAATGATGAATGAACTTAGAAAAGTTACAGTAACCCCACACAGATACACTTCCGTGATTGATGCAAGTACAATCAACCCATTTTCCACTGTTTTTAGTTATTTATTTTCTCGGGCCAAACAAAGACTACACTGTTTGATAGTTGCCTGCAGCTGTATGCTGTATGTCCAACATTTTGTGATGTATTGTGAAACCAATCAGGTGTTCAAGTATTCTGCTGCGACCAAAAAATGTTATCTCACTCCAGCATGATATGAAATGTGTTGCTGGTGCAGTAACCATTCGCTGCCGGAGCTAATTATTCCTCATAATTGCTTGTTAACTCTGCAGTATTCCAAGACTTAAGTCCGATTAAAAGTCATTATAAGTAGGAATGGAAAAAGGGCATTCACTTTATCAAACCCATTGTTTCCATAGGCCGTGTGCAACCCTTCCTGCTCCACCTATTTAACCACAGGCTGGGTCTCACTGACTGAATATACCAAGGGCAGCTTCAATCTCTTAAAAATAATCAAACTCCTCAATATCTACATTGCCACATTTCCACCGCTTAACCCAGGGTGGCTTCCCAACGTAGTCTGTTCCATCACCCTGTTACAGTTTCAGAGGGTCCATCAACCCTCCATGTCTTGTGGAACATGTGTACTCTGTGGAAAGATGAGATTGTATTTATAAATGCTGTTGAGTTTGATATATATGATTCAAACTAGCAGCGGCTCGCTATGAAAAAGACCTCCTGGTAACAAAGCACCTGCTTGCATGAAATTCTTTAACTCCACCTGAGAGACCTTTCGGCAGCTGACCTACCATCAAGTGAAGGGAGAAGGGAAAGACAGCTTGTGTGTAATGAGAGGACTGAGACATCCTTGGCGAATGTGATGATCATCATTACATCAAAATGTAAAAACACAACTAACTTCTGATTAAAACAAAATTATCCACATTTAAGAAAGGGGACTAAATAACAGGGGGCATAAGATTAAGCTGTGTATTAATTGTAAGATGGCATGTTATTCAGATATTAGAGAGATGTTTTTTACACAGAGGGTGGTGGGGGCCTGGAATGCGCTGCCAAGTAGGGTGGTGGAGGCACGCTGACATCGTTTAAGACTTACCTGGATAGTCACATGAGCAGCCTGGGAATGGAGGGATACAAACGATTGGTCTAGTTGGACCAAGGAGCAGCACAGGCTTGGAGGGCCGAAGGGCCTGTTTCCTGTGCTGTACTGTTCTTTGTTCTTTATTCACTTTTATTATTTGCACATTATAGCCTGGAAATTACTGTTAATAATATTGGCAGATAAATGCTTAACATGTTTGCATGACATTCTTATGACTGATACCATGCACTTTATGCATTATCTGAAATGGGTTACTACTGCTGCTGTGTGTAAGAATGTCAAAAAGGTGTGTTAAGTATTGATTTACTATTGTTGGCCAAAAGTGATCTGTTCTATTCTTTTGGTGAGAGACAGACTGAATTTAACAATGCTCAATGGTATTTATTTTCAACTTAAAACACTAATAAGTGATCATTTGACAAGTGGAGCTTGAAAATTTTCAGTTAAGATACTTATCCAATGTGTAAACTAATTTGAATGATTTGAGTTGTGTCTAACAAATCTGAGGGGCCATTAACTTTTGAGCAGATCCACAGTGGTTAGCACTGCTGCCTCACAGCGCCAAGGACCCGAGTTTGATTCCCGGCTTGGATCACTATCTGTGCGGAATCTGCATGTTCTCCCCGTGTCTGCATGGGTTTCCTCCCACAGTCCAAAAGACGTGCTGGTTAGGCGCATTGGCCATGCTAAATTCTCCCTCAGTGTACCCGAACAAGCACCGGGGTGTGGCAACTAGGCGATTTTGACAATAACTTCATTGCAGTGCTAATGTAAACCTACTTGTGACACTAATGAATAAACTTTACCCATGTCTATGGTCCTGTTGTTGCCAATCCCACCATGCAACGCAGCATAAACAGAGCAGGTTCAGGACAGTGGCACAGATCTCTTTAAATCTGTAAGTTATGATGAGGACTGGAGCTTGGAAGGTTTTGTGGAGAGGGAGCGAGAGAGAAAGCTATTTTCACCCAAAATGACTCGGGCTATTACCAGTACTATGTAAATGCCTGTCCCATTTTTGTTCTGCAGCAGAATGAACGAACTGGCAGATGTAGTTTGTTTTGTCCAAAGATGTGTGGGTTAGGTGGATTGGCCATGCTAAATTGCCCCTTAGTGTCAAGGGGACTAGCTAGGGTAAATGCATGGGGTTATGGGGATAGGGCCTGGGTGGCATTGTGGTCGATGTAGACTCGATGGGCCGAATGGCTTTCTTCTGTACTGTAGGGATTCTATGATTAGTGCAGACCTGCGCTTAAAGTGACTGCCTCCCAATTACTTTTGTGTTTTAATTAAAAAAATGTTGCTATCCTGAAAATAACACATTTAAAAAAACATGTTTGTAGTGATGTATAAAGGGTATGTTTGAACTATTTATGGAATGTGGTTTTTATTTCCACGAGTGAATCTAACCAGATGACCCATGAATTCTAAACAAGTTCACTTACGATCAGCTTCAGAGGTAGAAATGGAAAGCATAATTTATTACCTGAATAGTAAATTAGTCAAGATAATTTGGCACAAGTTTCAAACAATTTTTAATTTAAGGATCTTAATGTGAGCTGTTGAGTGAATGAGTGGCACCGCGGTTAACATTGCTGCCTCACAGATTCAGAGACCTGGGTTCGATTCCCGGCTTGGGTCACTGTCTGTGTGGAGTTTGCACGTTCTCCCTGTGTCTGCGTGGGTTTCTTCCGGGTGCTCCGGTTTCCTCCCACAGTCCAAAGATGTGTGGGTTAGGTGCATTGGCCATGCTAAATTGGCCCTTGGCGCCCCGGGATGCATAGGTTAAAGGGATTAGCGGGGTAAATATGTGGGGTTACGGGATGGGGCCTAACTGGGATTGTTGTTAGTGCAGACTCGATGGGCCGAATGGTCTCCTTCTGCACTCTAGGGATTCCACTCTTCTTCTACTAGAGTGTTCTAACCCATTTTTATTCCAATGCAAGTGGCTGTGTGATTGTTATTTCTCTTGCTCCTGAACCTGCTCTGTTTATGTTGCATGGTGTGGTGGGGCTGCAACAACAGGACCATAGTCATGGGTAGGTTTTGCACTGAGAGAGAGGTAGCACGAAACCATAGCTGTCATGTTGTACTTCTGACTCAGAATTTCCCTGAAACTGTGGGGAGGTCTATAAAGCACATCCATTGTGAAAAAGATTACTGCTGGCTTGTACAGATGGGCTGACAGATTGGCAGCTGTTTACCTTTGTAGCCTGTGGCACTTCCTTCATCAAGAGCACCCAGTGAAACCTTTCCCAAGGAGAGTTTAGTGGTCCCTGGGGCAGCGCTATTGGGTTGTTTGTATAGCGGATGCTTTTGTCACTGGAGACAACCTTTATAAAGGAAATCTGAAATTACGCTATGTTGTGTGAGGTCTTGCCTTATGAGAGGTTGAAGGCTTCCGTCTTAAATAATTCCTAAATGGGAGATTAAGACATGACTGTTTATAGGATTGTGCCAGCACCACAAAGAATTTGATTTACCAGTGACTCATGGAGTCAGTGTGAACCTTTAACTTGGTGACTCAGTACAAAAATCTGGCTTAATACAAAGATCCATCAGTTACCTTGTGTGGAAATAAAGATTGTGCTTATTGTTCAGTCTGCTGCTTTGGGCACTAAGTGTTGCACAGAGGATAATAATGAATTTCAACAAGATATTTTATTGACTTACAGACCTTAAAGAAGCCAATTTCACTGTTAGACGTTACTGAAACAAGTTGTGTTTGGGTGGAACAGGAATGGGGGATTCAGGTTACAGTTGTGAGGGTTGATGGACAATGTTCTCTTGTACCCCCTCACCCCACCCGGCCATTGCCATCTCCTCTGCACCATGCTCATATGGCCGTTATTCATCTGAGATCCTTGATTATAAATCATGGAATCACAAGTAAGATCAGGGCGAAGCCTGATGCCATTTTTGTCTGAAGTTAATAGACATGTACCTCCAACCAGTGTCACTGGATATCAGTCAGAAGTTGGAGCCCTGGCAGCTTTTTGCCTCCTTTAATAATGGCCAATTGTAGCAGTCATGGTGTGGCAATCTAACTCTGCTCAAGCTGGATCCTTGCTGATCTACACAGATTTCTATATTTCTCATGAATGTGCTTCAATTTCATTTCCCAGTGTAACCCTGTTACGGGGCCAGAAGGTGCCAGGTCAGATTCCTGATTTGTGGTGAGCTACAGTTAAATTGAGGTACTGCGCATCAAACTTCTAAACTTGTAGTCAGCGAAGCTTTCTGCTACTCATGACCGTAGCAGGAATGTTCAGAGGTGTATGTCTATATTGGGGAAGACAGTAATAGCTTTGCAGCCACTTGTCATGGCTAACACACACAACGAATGACTATGTGGATGTGGAAATAGAGGACTATTGTTGGTTTATAGAGCTATACCCAAGAAAGAACCATTGCCTTCAAAAGAGGAGGAGCGGAATGCAAAACAATTTGGAACAAATGTATTGATTTTTAGTTCACTTTTTTGCAATATATTTAATCATGAGTATTAACTATCCATTGGTTTGTTTGTATTGAAGCATTATCCACTGAGAAGGCTTTGGAAACACATTAACGGGTGACTTGATGGAGGTGTACAAAATTATGAGGGGAAGAGATATAGTAAACGGGATAAAATTGTTTCTCTTGGCGGACAATGCTAGAACCAGAGGACATAGATTCAAGACAAGTGGCAGTAGGTGTAGAGGGGACATGAGGCGGATCGACAATAACAGCAGAATCTTGCTCCTGTAATCACTTGTGAACCTTTTTACGCAAAGGGTGGTGGGTGTCTGGAATTCGCTGCCCGAGTTGGTGGTAGAGGCAGAGACTCTAAACTCTTTAAAAAAGTACTTGGATACTTGGGGGAAGCCAATGGCCGAGTGGTATTATCGCGAGGCTATCAATCCAGAAACTCAGCTAATGTTCTGGGAATCCAGGTTCGAATCCCACCACGGCAGATTGTGGAATTTGAATTCAATAAAAATGTCTGGAATTAAGGAAATTAAGCAATGTGGTTGACTCTCAACTGCCATCCAAGGGCAGCTGGAAATGGGCAATAAGTGCTGGCTAGCCAGCGACGTCCATGCCCCACGAATGAATAAAACAAAATCTGCACCTTAAATGCTGTAAGGTGGAATTAGAAAGGGCACGTGGGTGTCCTCGGGTTGGCATGGACAAAATGGGCTGAATGATCTCCTGTGTTGTAACTTTTCTATGATTCTATGGTTTGCCTTTTAAGATGGGCTACCATTTCTTCATTCCATTCTCTTTCATCATGTCTGATTGCCGATATAATCCACAATCATCAAATTCACTATTGATCACACAAGTCAGCAGAAGGCACCATTTTGGGAAATAAAAGTACCAATGTGCTACTTCATTTAACCTTGATAATTTCTGATTTTTTTGGGGGGGTCTGATCTACTTTAAGTTTATTAGAAATAAAATCCTGA
Organism: Mustelus asterias; assembly: GCF_964213995.1. Taxonomy (NCBI): domain Eukaryota; kingdom Metazoa; phylum Chordata; class Chondrichthyes; order Carcharhiniformes; family Triakidae; genus Mustelus; species Mustelus asterias. The sequence continues at coordinate 33,646,706 of NC_135811.1, read as the reverse complement.
GAAAAAAGATGGATGTGTCTTGATTCAGACAAAACTTGGAGAGATTAATACATCTTTTTTGTCTTAGTGGACACTGCTTTTAATTGGACAAAAGTATTTTCTTCTGATAGCCAACTAGGGGAGCAGTAAAGTTTGAGGCTAAAATTTTCTGTCCGTTTCCATCGGTGGGATTTTCCGCTCCCGCTGATGGCAATCTTCACTGCAGGTTCCCCAAAGGGTGCAAACGCCGGCACAGTCTGAGGATTCAGGGTAGACCATTGAGGACGGAGGTGAGGAGACATTACTTCACCTGAAGAGTGGTGAGCCTGTCGGAATTCATTACCACAGGAAGTAGTTGATGCCATTGAATGTATTCAAGAGGCGGCTAGATATAGCACTTGGGGCGAATGGGATCAAAGGTTATGGGGAAAAAGCAGGATTAGGCTATTGAGTTGGATGATCAGCCATGACCGTAATGAATGGCGGAGCAGGCTTTTAGGGGCCAAATGGCCTCCTGCTGCTCCTATCTTCTATGTTTCTATGAAAACTTGTTGGCAGCGGCAGGACCAGAAGATCCCACCATCATTGGATGGCAGGCTATCTCCACTTCCGCAAAGCATGACATGGCGGGGTGGCTACCCAGAATCATTTTGAGCACAATATAGAATCTGGAAATTGTGTGGCTTTGTAGATTTAAACACACTGGTGTATCTTATGCTGCGGTCTTTGTTGCAAATAGAGTGGCTGTATTTCACACTGCCATAAAAAAAGGTGCATGTTATATTAATGGTCATTTCACCTTGTCTAAATAATCCCCGATTCGCTCATTCACACAAGCCACTCTACGTGCTTGTGTGGAATGTTATTTAGAATGTTTTGTCTGTTTGTCTTAGGGAAATGTAATCAGTGGGATCTCTCCAGGAGAGAGGCAAAATCTGGGAGCATTCGAAAGTGCTCCCAGTTTCATTCTGACTGGCGTATCGCCAGCAGGAGTGATGTGTGGCACTTTTCCTGTTAACCTATAGTCCACTACCTCGCATCTTTTGATGACTATTGCTGTTGGTCAACACTATTATTCAACATCAGTTTGTGAAGAAATAACTTCCTTTAAGCGTGAGATCTGGGTGCATTTATCTTTACTCTTTAGCCAGTCATGCTTCAGGAAATCAACTATGGCATATCGACGATTATTCTGTACTGTTTTTAGACATGAGTAATGTGTAAGCACTTATGTCCCAGTGTGCAGGATATGCCTCATATCCTCAATAGGTCAAGAGTAGAAATATGCACTCTTTTCTTTTTTGTCTGCTGCAGTGACAGTTGAGTGTGTGGCATCATTGATATTTCACTTTTCCACCTCTTTTCAAAAGCTGAGCCAGCCATGAATGCCAGCATTGAATTTAGCCCTTAAGCCGTTGTGGCAATCTTTGCAAAAATGCATCGTCAATATTGTGTTGCAAGGGGTTTATTGTACTTATTGATTTCATTTAATTGACTATCTCTGTGAATTCAATAGAAATTAAAAATCTCAACCTGCCTTCTAAATGCACCTATTCTGTTCGCTGCTGTTAACTAGATAATACGCACTGTCTGCTTTTATTGCAATGAGTGAGTATTCTTTTCTGTGAAGATTACACATTTTGAACATATTTAGAGCCCAAATTGCACCTTCTGCGTAGCCAGACATGCCAGTGTATGAAGTCTGGAATGTGACTCATTCAAGCCTGACGATTCAATAAACAGACAGTTGTAATAAAATTGAATGGGACCAGCTGAGGACTGTGAGACTGTGAGCAGGAACTGTGTTCATTTCCACCATGTATTACAGATGACGGGGAAATGCCACCTAAATGTCTCGTCAAATATGTAGCTTCAAGCTGAAAATTCCAAAGCTGGCGTATTTACTTTGTGCTTGTTGTCTTTTTGTAGTTTCCATCAAGGAAATTGATCATTGCCTGTAGAGGAAAAAGGCCACAGGAGAAACGGACTCACTTCTGCCGTGCTGTTTATGTGTTTTAATGATTGAACTTGTGACACTTTGTCCAAATAAGTAACCGACAGTAACTTTTAAAAAAATATTTTGTGGAATATGTGTTGCTGGCTAGGCCAGCATTTATTGCTTATCCTAATTGTCCTTGAGAAGGTGGCGGTGAGCTGCCGCCTTAAACTGCTGCAGTCCGTGTGGTATAGGTGCACCCACAGTGCTGTTAGAGAGGGAGTTCCAGGTTTTTAACTGAGCAAGTGAAGGAATGGTGATATAGTTCCAATGTGGAGATGCCAGCTTTGGACTGGGGTAAACACAGTAAGAATTCTCACAACACCAGGTCAATACCAGAATTTGACCAGTCATACAAATACTGTGGCTACAAGAGCTAGTCAGAGGCTGGGAATCCTGTGGAAAGTAACTCACTTCCTGACTCCCCCAAAGCCAGTCCGCCATCTACAAAGCTCAAGTCAGGAGTGTGATGGAATACTTTCCACTTGCCTGGATGAGTGCAGCTCCAATAACATTCGAGAAGTTCAACATCATCCAGGACAAAGCAGACTGCTTCATTGGCGTCCCGTCCACAAACATTCACCCTCCACCACCGCAGCGTGTACCATCTACAAGATGCGCTGCAACAACTTGCCAAGGCTCCTTCAGCAACACCTTCCAAACATGCTATCCCGACTACCTAAAATAACAAGAGCATCAGACTCTTACGATATAGTTCCAAGTCGGGGTGGTGTGTGATTTTGGGGGAGGGCTTGGATTTGGTACTGTCCCCAAGAGTCTGATGCTCTTGTTATTTTAGGTAGTCGGGATAGCATGTTTGGAAGGTGTTGCTGAAGGAGGCTTGGCAAGTTGTTGCAGCGCATCTTGTAGATGGTACACGCTGCAGTGGTGGAGGGTGAATGTTTGTGGACGGGGTGCCAATCAAGCAGGCTGCTTTGTCCTGGGATGATGTTGAACTTCTCGAATATTATTGGAGCTGCACTCATCCAGGCAAGTGGGAAGTATTCCATCACACTTTTGACTTGAGCTTTGGGGGGAGTCAGGAGGTGAGTTACTTCCCACAGGATTCCCAGCCTCTGACTAGCTCTTGTAGTCACAGTATTTGTATGACTAGTCAAATTCTGGTCAATGGTAACCCCCAGGATGTTGTTGGTTCTATGAGAGTAGGGGCAGAGACCAATGGCTCATTGAATTTTGAGTATTGTAGTTTTGTTGATTATTAAATAGGGAGGATAAAACACTTCCAGAGGCCTTTAAAAATTGGGATTTTATTGATCAGAGCCGACTGATGCAAGCCCTTATAGGAGCTTCCAACAGTCTACAATGAATCACTGCAAGTTTCAGAATTAATACTATGAAACTTGACAATTTGGAGAACCTTTCATGAAAATCGAAAGTGTGAGAAATTGTGCAACATGAAAATTCTTGTTGTAATTCAGGGTCCATTTTTCACCTTTTCCTGTGATCAGTTTAGTCATTGAGACTACGAGAAGTTCAGCAGGATTAGTGGGAGTGAATCATGATCCTGAGGGAGGCCTCTTTGTCTCAGAAGTACACCACGCATCTCGGCGATCGGGACAATTGCGTTACCAATAACCCACTGCAGAAAACAGTAACTATGTATCCTGGAGAACTGTCAACATCCAAAGCAAAATGATTGGTTAATGTTTATACATATTAACCAGAGTTTACCCGATATTTGACCGTGAGTGAATAAAAGTTAACTCCATTTGGAAAGTATGACGCCAGCACTGCTGATAAGTGAGAGCAATTTTTATGGAAACAGTTTGTGCATATAACAGGAACTGACTGTGTTACTCTGGAGTTCATTTGAGAGTTAATATTTCCCTAAGATTGCTGGCAGCAAGGATGTGTTCACAATCCCACTGAATTACAGTACAGTATACAGGTTCTGTTAGTTATTATTGGAGTCATTTTTACACTTGGGCTGTTTGTGTAAATGTATCGGCTTCAACCCTTAACATAAAAATATTTTACATTGTACTGTGTCCATGCTCCTGTGAAGCATGACTACACAACTGCTGTGTCATGCTGTTGCACATAGCTTTATTAAGCTCATGCCAACTCACTAGTTTTAGAAGTTACTTTTTACAAAGCCATTCAGTGTTGTAAGAGATTAATTCAAAATGTCCATCAGTTATAACTTGTGCCTTTAATGTAGGAACACGTTGAAAGGAGTGCAAGCAGACAGAATACTGATGGTGAGCCAAAGAAGGAGGTTTTTTAAAAAAAAAAATTAATTTACAGGATGTGGGTGTCACTGGCGAGGTCAGCATTTATTGTCCCTCCCTAATTACCTTTAAGAAGGTGGTGGTGAGTTGTCTTCTTGAATCGCTGCAGTCCCTGAAGTGTAGGTACACCCACAGTGCTGTTAGGAACGGTGCTCCAGGATTTTGACCCAGCGACAGTGAAGGAACAGTGAGATATTTCCAAGTCAGAATGGCGAATGACTTGGAGGTGGTGGTGTTCCTGGGTATCTGCTGCTCTTGTCCTTCTGCCTGGTAGTGGTCGTGGGTTTGGAATGTGCTGCCTAAGGAACCTTGGTGAGTTCCTGCAGTGCATCTTGTAGATGGTACACATGGCTGCCACTGTTCCTTGGTGGTGGAGGGATTGAATGTTTGTAGAAGGGGTGGCAAACAAACTGGTTGTTTTGTCCTGGATGGTGTCGAGCTTCTTGAGTGTTGTTGCAGCTGCATTCATCAAGGCAGGCGGAGAGTATTCCATTACACTCCTGACTTGTGCCTTGTAGATGGTGGACAAGGTTTGGGGAGTGAGGAGCTGTGTTACTTGCTGCAGGGTTCCTAACAGTTGACCTGCTCTACGGTTATATGCCACAGTATTTGTATGTCTAGTCCAGTGCAGTTTCTGGTCAGTGGTGAACTCCAGGATGTTGATAGTAGGGGTTTCAATGGTAATGTCATTGAATGTCAAGGGATGATGGTTAGATCCTCTCTTGTTGAAGATGGTTATGGCCTGGTACTTGTGGGGTGTGAATATTACTTGCCACTTGTCAGTCCAAGCCTGGATATTGTCCTTGTCCTGCTGTATTTGGACATGGATTCCTTTAGTATCTGAGGAGTTGCGAATGTAACTGAACATTGTGCAGGCATCAGCAGACATCCCCACTTCTGACTTTATGATGGAAAAAAGGTCATTGGTGAAGCAGCTGAAGGTGATTGGGCCAGGACACTTCTCTGAGGAGCTCCTTTAGTGATGTCCTGGAGCTGAGATGATTGACCTCCAATCGCCATAACCATCTCCCTTTGTGTCAAGTATGGTCAAGTTGGTCAAGTGTTGCTTTGATGTCAAGAGCAGTAACTCTCACCTCATCTCTGGCATTCAGCTCTTTAGTCCATCTTTGACCCAAGGCTGTAATGAGGTCGGGAATTGTGTTGGTGACACAGGACATACCCAGGAATGGTGATGGTGGTGTCTGGGACATTATCTGTAGGGGTGATTCTGTGAGTATGACTACGTCAGGCTGTTATTTGCCTAGCCTGTGAGACAGTTCTCCCAATTTCCCCCCAGATGTTAGTAAGGAGGACTTTGCAGAGTGTGGGTTGGTCGTTGTCTTTTCCGGTGCCTAGGTTGATGCTGGGTGGTCTGTCTAGTTTAATTCCTTTTTGTTCCATTTGTAGCGGTGAGTACAACTGAGTGACTTTCTTGGCCATTTAAGAGTCAACCACATTGCTGTAGGTCTGGAATCACATATAGGCCAGACCAGGTAAATTTGGCAGATTTCCTTCCCGAAAGGACATTAGTAAACCAGATGGTTCACGAATAATTTCATGGTCATCATTAATTCCAGATTTCCGTTGATTTTTTAACTTCCACTATCAGCCGTGGTGGGATTCGAACCCAGGTCCCTAGGGCCTTACCCTGGGTCTCTAGGTTACTCGTCAAGTGATGATATCATTGTGCCACTGCATTATTAGGAGGGATGACTAAAAGCTTGGTCAAAGAGGTAAGTTTTTAGGGAGGAATACCTAGGAGGGGAGAACGATCTAGGGAAGGAGTTGCATTTGCTTAAGTCCTGGATTGTCTAAGGAAATGTAAGAGATGTCTGTCAGTTGAAGTGAGGAAGGTGTTGAGGGTGAGGAAGGTTGCCAGAGTTGGAGAAATGCAGAGTTTTCTGAGGGTGGTAGGGCTGGAAGAGATTATAAGAGTAGGGAAGGTGAGGCTATGTTTGAGGGAGGGGGGGTTTTGAACACAGGTGAAAATTTTAAATTAAAGGTAATGTTTGTCAGTGGGCAAAGTGTCTGGCCATAGCTACGAATAAGATATTTAGTTGTTTATTGCGACACCAATCTCAGATTTCTAAGAATAATATGTAACAGATATCAGATAGTGAGAGGGACCTGTTTTAACAATGAAGCAGATTTTTATGGCTGGTTTTTTTTATGGACATGGGTTCCTGGCCTCGGGCCCATATATGTGTTCCGAAACCACCCATGTCCTCTGGGCCTCCCGGTGCAACCTTCCAAGAGACGGCTGCCTAACTCGCTGCCTCTGTGTTCAATGTCCTATTGAGGATGGCGGATGGCTCCCTCACTGCTGGCCCAATTGGTGAGGTCAGGGGGCAGCCCACCCAGGGTGTTATATGGATCCAAGCATGGGTGCTGTAAGATGAAACGAGATTCAAATCTTTGCCTTGATAGTAGGTTTATTCACAGGAAGCAGCATTGCAGATGTCTGTCTCCTAACCCCCACAGTGTTTCAGCCATCCCTCTCTGTGGTCTTATGGGTACATCAATTAAACAAGGTAATTAACAAATTAACAGCCCCAAAGGACCACTGTAACTAAAAACAAAATCTTCAACGAAAGCTTGCAAATTAAATTCGAATGTAATTTCCAGGGCTGATCATGCACTCCAACTTGTACGATGCCCACCGGGTGTGGAAGGACTCAGGCATATCAATGGACACCTATCGCTCCCTCTCCAAGGGTACTCTGGTTCCTCCCACAGTCCAAAAATGTGCGGGTTAGGTACATTGGCCATGGGAAATTGCCCTTTAATGTCCCGGGATCCGTGGGTTAGAGGGATTAGCAAGTAAAGATGTGGGATTTCGGTGATAGCGCCTGAGTGGGATTGTTGTCGGTGCAGACTCGATGGGCTGAATGGCCTCCTACACTGTAGGGTTTCTATGGACACCAGGGCACGAACATAGCTGTGGAAGAGCGGCAGACAGTCCGGCTAAATGACCCCCTCAATCACCCACTGCCTGGACCTGTTAATGACCCCTTAACCAGGCCGAGGCCTGAACTTCTTAATGACGAGGCCTCATCACTCTTTATTCTTTGTTGAGTACAACAATTAAACAAATGGACAACTTTGCTAAACGACAGCCTCTTAAAGGAGCGCAGTAATAAAAGACAAATCTTTATTTAACAAATCAAATGTAAATGTTCTTCCCAGGGCTGATGATGCATTCCGGCCTCTGTGATGCCAAAAGGTCAAGGAAGGTTTTAAAGCATACCGGCGGACGCCATGAGCTCCTTTTTCAAGGACACCCGGGCGTGAATGTAGTCACGGAAGAGGGGCTAACACTCGGGCTGGAGTCGGATGGATATTGCTCCTACTTCAGTAGAATACTGGCGCCAACTCAAAGTGCCCGAAGTGGGCCTTAATTAGACTAGAGGGCCGCCTGCCTCCATGGAACGGGCAGCCAACCCAGTTACCCACCTGCCCCAGGGAAAATCCCCTGGAGGAGCGAATGCATTGGGGAGCCATGCGGACACTGTCCCCTGATTTTCCATTCCTCCTCCCAGCCTCCTCCCCGCCCCTCCCCAAAGACTGACAAATATTACCTTTTAATTGAAAATTTTTGCATCTGTGTTCAAATTCTCCCCCACTCCACCACCAACTCTGTCTCCATGAGACTGGGAAAATTCAGAACCTAACCACTTGATTTGGTATATTTTGCTTCCTCTTTCGTCCAATATAACCAATTTATCTTCATGAACCAACTTCTCTAACCGTGGTGAGTGTGTTAACCCTTCAGCCTTTAGAAAAATTATTTCCTGAGTTCTCAGAAAGGCACCGACTTCTGCTAGTTATTTTTAGCTAGTAATTTTTCTTTGTTTATTTAACTGACACGCTAGCAGCCCGATAAAGTGACTGTTGCCGGGCACCACAGCATTCCTGGATGGGGATGTGTGTCTGTGATTCTTTGCTGTTGGTAGGCACTGAACAGAGATCCTTCTTAGTAAAGGGAGAAGATTGGAAAGGACAGTTGCCACAGGCTACGTTCTCACGCCTACTAATAGCAGGCTGTAGAAGAGTATTTGCAGAGGTTTGGAGCCAGGCACATCCTGACACATCCTCTTGGTCAAGTAGGCTAAGTGACACAAAGATACGGTTTGGGGGGGTGGGGGGGACAATGAATGGTACAAACTGCAGATATTGATAACATTCTTACATTGGGTACAAAGTGCATTGATTGTCGTGTCAAAAAGACATAAATAAGAATATACGCATCAGATAATTAATAGTAATAATTTGTATAATGCCTTCAACATCATTAAGTGTCTCAAGGCTTTCAGTGATGCGAGGAGGGTGAATACAGTTGCTGATACAGTGCGAAGCTTTCGGTCTACATGTGCTGGTATGAGTCCACAAATTGTGTATCACAGTTGAATAATCAGTAGGGAATTCCAGCATTGCCTCGAGTTCATCTTTCATTATCGTTCAACATTTATAGAATTGCATCTTTCCTTTTCATTTCCTTTTGAAAATGGTGTTTGACTTCTCACAATGAACTCACTTGTGACTCAAACTGGGAGTGAGTGGTTGATATCTGCTGATGTTGAAAGAACATAAAATGTGTGTGTGAGTGTGTGTCTGTGTGTGTACCTGTGTCTGTACTTTGTGTGTGTGTCTGTGTGTGTACCTGTGTCTGTACTTTGTGTGTGTGTGTGTGTGTGTGTGTGCTGATATAAGTTTGTGCAGGTTACAAGGATATAACTTTTTTGGGGGGCTACAGAGTGATAAATTACCTATCTTTGCACTCCTGCTGATTATCTCCGAGTTGTGTAGTCAAAAACCTGCACAATGGACTTAAGGTACATTTTCTTGAAGGTGAAGGTGAATTCTATATTTGGCACTCTTCCTGCAAAGTATCGGGAATTCGGGAGAAGGGTTCAAATTTGCAACCCATACAATTTCCAGCCGTTAAAATATTTGGATGGAAAATTGCATGAGCCTCAATTTGAATGACTGACCTCTGTATGAATTCCTGTTACACGCTTCCATCATGCAGAGCTGTCTGCCAAGAGCATTAAACTGTAAATCTTACTCTGAACCAAGCAAGATATAAATTGTCGGTATTAAAGATTGTGCCTTTTTCTCTGGTTTTTCCCTGAAAACTGTCACTGAAGGACTAGTCATAAACTGTTCTATTCCATTCTTGTTCCGTGACGCACAATGTGCCAACCAGTTAAAAATACAGTGTGAGCCACACTTCAAAGTTTAAAGAGAAAAGACAGATGTAGTTTATTCTGTCAAGTAACACTTTGGAGTTAGTTAAAGACCAACAAGTTTAAGGGTTCTAATAGTTGGCATGGTAACCTTGGATTGCTTTAGTTGTTAAGCTGCTTTGTACCTATTTATTCAACTCTTTTTCAAAGAAACACAGGTAAGCAAAATATGTCTATTCATTGTAATGATATCATTTGATCTTTTACTTTGATGCACCTTTCAAATGCTAACTTTTGTTTCTTTCCAGTTTTGCCCAGTGACTCACAAGATGCCTCACACTGTAATTTCTGATAATGTATTAATTGAAATAACAGGAAATGTATCATATTGTAGGATAGCTAATAACCCTCTTCCTCATTGTGTAGGTGGGTCTTTCACTTGCAGTGGTGACCTGGTGGCTCAGGTTTAAGTATTAAATGGTAGCTTCTCACTAAATTTGTGGCATAGGTTCTTTGTGGGAACTTTTGATTCTGAGGAAGTTGGCTGCTTTTTTTAGTAATCTGATTGCCTAGAATGATGGGTTACTCATAATGGCAAATAAGTTCCAATAACTAAAATGGCTGTCACGCTGATCAGGATATAACTGCTTAATTAGGCTGAGAGGTTGTGTGTTAACTGGAGATGAACCCAGTAGATTTCATTAGCTGTACTCTTTGTCCATTTAATAATAATTTTAGCTGCCGTATGTGTGTTTATCAATGGCGATGATTTGAAACTGGACAAGCTATCTTTATATGCCTTGTTGACTTAATTATGTTATTAGAGGCCAGAGGTTAATTAGTTCATCAGTGGATTTGGATGCAGATGATGATGTTTGGATTGTGGGATGATTAGTTGATTTGTGCCGGCCATTCAGAGGTTTTATCAGCTGAAGGAACAAGATTATACCATTCTAAGTAGATAAATCTAATGTCCCTTTTAGACTGCACTAAAACAGGAAACTGCAGTTATGGTTTAATTATGTGCGGACCATATTACGATACCATTAAATGCCTTGGCAATTCAAACTAGTGTAGATTAAATATGAGCATCTTCTCTTATACACAATATTTCTACAGCACTCAGACTAAAGTAATCAGCTGTGTATACCATATGATCAATTACATATGAGGCAATATGTAATTACTCATATTGCCTCATATTAAATCGTGTGCTTCGGGACATTTTGGCTTATACCAGTTGGGTAGGCTGAGTTGTGCGGGTGCTAATGCGCTTCTTCACCTGAAAATCTCAACTTGTTTCCATAATTTTAATATCAGAATTTTATTACTTGAATCTCTCTCTCAAAAGCTTCCCTATGATTCTGATCTGATAGATGTTGAGGGCAGCACAGTGGTTAGAACTGTTGCCTCACAGCACCAGGGACTCAGGTTCAATTCCGGCCTCGAGTCACTGTGTGGAGTTTAAACGCTCTCCCTGTGTCTGCGTGGGTTTCCTCCAGGTGCTCCGGTTTCCTCCCTCATGCCAAAGATGTACGGGTTAGGTTGATTGGCCATGCTAAATTGTTCTTTACTGTCAGGGTAAAGTAAATTCATGGAGTTACAGGGATATGGCCTGGGTGGGATTGTAGTCGGTGCAAGCTTGATGGGCTGAATGGCTTCCCTCTGTACTGTAGGGTTTCCATGATTCTTCTATTCTATGTTGCAAAACCTATATGATGGCTCAAGCTAACTTTCAGTCTCCCTGTCCAGAGACTCCTGTTCCTCAAGTTTCCGTTCAGTCTTTCACATTTCTGTTCTGAATCGACATTGATTGCCATTGCGACTCAGCAGAGGCTGGTGTGGCTGTACTGTGGATTGGTGTAATTTGGGGTTATAACCAGGATTGTCTACATACAGAACTGTCACACGGAAACAGTCTAGCAAAGTGGCTTCAGCTTCCAGTCAGAGTGGGAGGACAATTTGAAGAATGTCACTGTGGACCTCCCTCACACTTCCCAGCGTCTGCTTTCAGAGCATCAGTTTTAGAAGCAGTGGTGCACTCCTAACCCCTCGATTCCAGGGTACTATGTGTCATTGAGGTTCAAGCATCTTCAAACGCGTGAGTTTTATTTTGTTTCAAAGAAAAATCCAGTATTAGCGTGGAACGCAAAAAAAACCCGTCTGTGTTCTATGTCAAAAAGAACCTCAGTAAAACTAAACTGATCATTATAAATACACTGATGATGGGGGATTTGAGATGTTTTAAGTATTTCCTTTGGTGACACTTCCTGTAACTCACTTGACTTTGTTTTCCTCTTGTCAGTTGTGGAAATATTTGAAACACTCTTGATGTAGCCAGTGCTTGTCAAAGTCTAGAAGTAATAGCGTTCTGAAAATAAGAGATTAGGGCTGTATTTGAACTCTATTTGAACAAATACAGATACAGTACAGAGATATTACTCTGTTAGGGCCATATTTTCATCTGAATGTTGTTTCTGGCAACAGTGTGCAAACAGAGATGGGAGCCCAATAGAAAGCAGTAAGGGACTACCTCGGTACTATTGAGTCCATCATAGTGTTTACCGGCCGATGGTACAGAAATAAGAGGGTCATGTTGACTTTGCTGATGTATTGTACACAGTTTTATCCATAATAGGATATAAAAACAATGGAAAAGACACAGCAAGGATTTACGATAGATTTTAAAAGGAATAAGGAGTTAGTTACGAAGAGCAATTTGAGAAGTTGAGACCTTTTCTCTGCAGCTGAGAAGATTGAAGCATAATAGAGGGATTCAAGACCAAGAAAAGCTATGACAGGGTAAATGTGGCTCTTCCTCCCACTTTAAAACTGTATTTTTGGAAATTGTCAAACCAACAAAAAAAAAGCATTTTGTCTTGTTAAAGGCTTATTGAAAGCCAGTCAAAGGAAACTTGAGCACAGTTGAAAGGGGGAAATGGGTCTCAGTCAAATGACTGGAGGGCATGATTGACGCTATCACTTACAACACTGAAGGAAGTGAATAATATAGTGCAGTTTTCATCCGCAAAACGTGGTATCCCCTCAGTGCAAAAGGCAAGTGGTTCAAGAGTGCAGAGGACGCAGGAGATGCTTCATTCTTAACACAAACTATCTGAACAAGAACAAAGAACAATACAGCACAGGAACAGGCCCTTCGGCCCTCCAAGCCCGCGCCGCTCCCTGGTCCAAACTAGACCATTCTTTTGTATCCCGCCATTCCCACTCCGTTCATGTGGCTATCTAGATAAGTCTTAAAACGTTCCCAGTGTGTCCGCCTCGACCACCTTGCCCGGCAGCGCATTCCAGGCCCCCACCACCCTCTGTGTAAAATATGTCCTTCTGATATCCGTGTTAAACCTCCCCCCCCTCACCTTGAACCTATGACCCTCGTGAACGTCACCACCGACCTGGGAAAAAGCTTCCCACCGTTCACCCTATCTATGCCCTTCATAACCTTATACACCTCTATCAGGTCACCCCTCATCCTCCGTCTCTCCAGTGAGAACAACCCCAGTCTACCCAATCTCTCCTCATGACTAAGTCCTTCCATACCAGACAACATCCTGGTAAACCTCCTCTGCACTCTCTCTAAAGCCTCCACGTCCCTTTGGTAGTGTGGCGACCAGAACTGGGCGTAGTATTCCAAATGCGGCCGAACCAACGTTCTATACAACTGCAACATCAGACCCCAACTTTTATACTCTATGCCCCGTCCTATAAAGGCAAGCATGCCATATGCCTTATTCACTACCTTCTCCACCTGTGACGTCACCTTCAAGGATCTGTGGACTTGCACACCCAAGTCCCTCTGGTCAAGGATGTGCAGTTATAGACAATCTTTAAACTCTTAGCTGACGTGTTTTGGGAAAGCAATGTTGAAATGACTTCTCTGTGCTGATCGCCTGTTATCACATCTCAGCCTTCTGTAGGTCTGTGTAGTTCTGTCAGATATACGGAGACCAGCATTTCTGTGCAAGTAACTCGGTGTGTTTAGTATGTTGGAGGAGGTAATTGTTTTCGTAGCAGTTTGGGATAGTCCCAAAAGAGTGGATTTGTGCTGTGAAGTGGTGAATATGTTGATGCACTGTAGTCGCAGTCGGCTGTAGATGCTTAGCTACTGAGCATATTCATGATCAAGGTCAATAGATTTTTCTGCACTAAAAGAGCTAACTAAGGGTTATGGGGGATTTACCAATGATGAATTTAAAACTGAGAGAGAAAATATGAACACCATAGCAATGAACACAGCAGCGGAAAGTGCCTTTAGTAATGGGGTTTGTGAAAGGAATCGTGCATGAATTGGTGGGATGCTTCAGAAAATCTTAGCTGACCAACTGAGCTGTAAAACTGACTTCTGCGTGGGCAGACCATACAAAGAATTCATTTCAAATGGCTATCTTCTAACAAATTAGTAGATGAGCTGATAAAGGATATCAAATTGAAAGAGTTAGAAGCTTGGAAAGAATTTAGTAGATACACTGAAACACCAGACAGGGGCCAGCCAGCTTTATCACACAGGTACATGTGCACTGAACAGGTACTTCCTGAGAGCACATATAAGGCGAATGTCAGACTAGTAGCTCGAAGCTTTGAAGAGAGACTTGGTGATACCGATGTCAGAGTGGACTCTCCTACTGTAGGAAAAGTGCTTGAAGATTTTCTTATTTCTTTTAGCAACATATTCATGTAAACTAATTGATATAAAATGCAGAGTGAGAAATTTTGAAGGAAAGTGTTTTTTGAAACCACCTAAAGAAGCAAGTGATAGAAAAGGGAAACTGGAAATTGAACAAGTGTGTTTATGGGCTGAATGATGCATCGAGGCGGCGCGGTGGCACAGTGGTTAGCATTGCTGCCTCACAGCGCCAAGGACCCAGGTTCAATTCCAGCCTTGGGTCACTGTCTGTGTGGCATCCCACCATATTCTCCCCGTATCTGCGTGGGTTTCCTCTGGGTGCTCCGGTTTCCTCTTGCACCCTGAAAATCTCCGGGTTAGGTGGATTGGCCATGGGTTGGGGCGTAGTGGTGGGCCGGGTAAGATACTCTGTCAGAGAGTTGGTGCAGATTTGATGGGCTGAATGGCCACCTTCTGCACTGCAGTGATTCTATGATCAAAGGTATGGTGTTTCTCAATTAAATCTGTCCTGCTGCAAATGGCTTGTATTGTGCTAAAAGCAGACCTAGCAATGTTCAGTTGGTCCCACAGTAGAACTAGCAGGTATCATTATGATGCATGTTGATGATTTTCTGTGGGGAGGTTGTACAGAATTTGAGCATTGGGTGATAGATAAAATAAAGAAAGAGTTTCAGGTTGGAAGTCAGGCTTCAGGGGCCTTTAAATATATAGGGCTAGATATTAAGCAGAATAAATCAGGCTTGACTTTGAATCATCAAACTTATTTTGAAAATGTTAGTTGCATTCCAATAAGTGGGACCAGGTCCGCACAAAAGGAAAATCCTTTATCCAGGGAAGAAATGGACCAATTAAGAAGTTTGAGTGGACAGTTGAACTGTTGTACACTCAGAATAGACATGATACTAGTTTTGGAACTGAGTACTATGGTGAAACATGCCACAGTTGAGGAAATTCTGAGAACAAATAAAACATTAAATCCAGAGAAATGCACGCTCAAGTTTCCAACCTTTGGTGATCTGGACGATATGAAAATAGTTGTTTTTAGCAATACTTCGCATGTCAATCCCCTGGACGAATATTCTAATACAGCAGAGTTTATCATATCATTGCTGGAAAAGACTTAAGAAATGGTGCCCATTGGCCTGGAAAGTGAAGAAAATAAAAAGGGAAGTTAAAAGTAGCTGAGCTGCAGTAACACTGTCCCTAGTAGATATGGGATTATACTTGCCAAACATTTGAAGGAAATCATAATACAATGGGCATTCTGAGAAACGTTCTGTGGATAATCATTCTCTGTGGGGTAACGTACATTCAACAAAGAGTATGACTGAGAAAAGATTAAGAATTGGCCTTGCTAGCATACAATAAATGTGTGAAAGGAAAGAGACCTCTAAGATGGTGGCACAGTGGTTAGCACTGCTGCCTCACAGCGCCAGGGACCTGGGTTAAATTCTGGCTTCGGGTGACTGTGTGAAGTTTGCACGTTCTCCCTGTGTCTGCTCTGGTTTCCTCCCACAGTCCAAAGATGTGCGGTGGATTGGTCGTGGCAAATTGTCCCATAGTGTCAGGGGAACTAGCAGGATAAATATTTTGGGGAGATAGGGCCTGGGAGGATTGTGGCCAGTGCAGACCCGATGAGCCAAAAGGCCTCCTTCTGCACAGTAGGGATTCTATGATTAAGTCACCAATTATCAGTCTGTTTTTTACAAAACGGAATATTTGTTTGAAGAAATTATTGGAGGTGCTAGAAGAGGGAGGTCTTGTATTACAATCGGTTATGTGAAATGTGGAAAACCATTTTTCTTTCTTCGATTTGTTGTGAAATTATTTGAGTGTGTTATAAAGTTTATTGTTTAAAGAAAGGGAAATCTGTTGATGGTATGTTAATTATATTGTCAAGATGCACAGGTGAAGGGCACTGTTTAATTAAATACACGGATCGCATATAAATAGAGGACAGCTGGGACACTGAGAGTTGGAGAGGTATGAGACTGAGCAAAGTCAATAAAGTCTCTTAGTAAACAGAACTCTTTGTCTTTGGTTTTGAATTCACTAAATAGCTTGGATTCTATTAACAATCATTACATCTTGTAAGGGAAAATTGGATAAATATTAAAGCAAGGAAGGATTTTTAATATTCTCTCACAGGGTGCGGGTGTTGATGGCTGGCCCAGCTTTTATTGCCCATTCTTATTTGCCCTTGAGAAGGTGGTGGTGAGCTGCCGCCTTGAATTGCTGCTGTTCATGTAATGTAGATTGCGCTGTTAGTAAGGGAGTTCCAGGATTTTGACCCAGCGTCAGTGAAGGAATGGTGATAAAGTTTATTTATTAGTCACAAGTAAGGCTTACATTAACACTGGAATGGCGCCTGTACGGGTCAATGCACCTAACCAGCACGTCTTTCAGACTGTGGGAGGAAACCAGAGCACCGGGAGGAAACCCACGCAGACACGGGGAGAACGTGCAAACTCCGCACAGACAGTGACCCAAGCTGGGAATCGAACCCGGGATCCTGGTGCTGTGAGGCAGCAATGCTAACCACTGTGCCACCGTGCCGCCCTTAGTTCCAAATCACAGTGGTGTGTGACTTGGAGGGGAACTTTTAGGTGGTGGGTGCTTCCGTCCATCTGCTGCCCTTGTCCTTCAGGATAGTAGAGGCTGCAAGTTCGGAAGGTGCTTTCGAAGGAGCCTTGGTAAGTTGCTGCAGTGCAACTCGTACACATGGCTGTCATTGTCTGTCGGTGTTGGAGGGAATGAATATTTAAGGTGGTGGATGGGATGCCAAACAAATGGACTACTTTGTCCTGAGCGATATCAGACTTCTTGAATGTTGTTGGAGCTGTATTCATCAAGGCAATTAGAGAGTATTCAGTCATAATTTCAGTGTTCAGTGTTCAGGGCTAGGGATACAGCTAAATATACTTGGGAGTCCTAGTCCAGGATTCTCTAAAGGTAAACTTGCAGGTTGAGTCCGTAATTAAGAAAGCAAATGTAATGTTGTCATTTATCTCAAGAGGCTTGGAATACAAAAGCAGGGATGTACTTCTGAGGCTTTATAAAGCACTGGTTAGGCCCCATTTGGAGTACTGTGAGCAATTTTGGGCCCCACACCTCAGGAAGGACATACTGGCACTGGAGCGGGTCCAGCGGAGATTCACACGGATGATCCCAGGAATGGTAGGCCTGACATACGATGAACGTCTGAGGATCGTGGGATTATATTCATTGGAGTTTAGGAGGTTGAGGGGAGATCTGATAGAAACTTACAAGATAATGAACGGCTTAGATAGGATGGACGTAGGGAAGTTGTTTCCATTAACAGGGGAGACTAGGACGCGGGGGCACAGCCTTAGAATAAAAGGGAGTCACTTTAGAACAGAGATGAGGAGAAATTTCTTCAGCCAGAGAGTGGTGGGTCTGTGGAATTCATTGCCACAGAGGGCTGTGGAGGCCGAGACGTTGAGCGTCTTCAAGACAGAAATTGATAAATTCTTGATTTCTCGAGGAATTAAGGGCTATGGGGAGAGAGCGGGTAAATGGAGTTGAAATCAACCATGATTGAATGGTGGAGTGGACTCGATGGGCCGAATGGCCTTACTTCCGCTCCTATGTCTTATGGTCTTATGGTCTTATAATCCTGACTTGTACATTGTAGATGGTGGACAGACTATGAGGAGTCAGGAGGTGCAGAATTCCCAGTCTCTCACCTGTTCTTGTAGCCCCAGTCTTTATGTGGCTGGTCCAGTTCAGTTTCTGGTCGTAGGATAGTGAGGTATTAGCGATGGTAAAGTCACTGAAATCAAGGGGAGATGATTAGATTCTCTCGTATTGGTTTTTGGCCATTGCCTGGTCCTTGTGAGGTACAAATCTTATCTGGCATTTGTTAGCCTAAGCTTGGATATTGTCCAGGTCTTGCTGCATTTGGACATGGGCTGCTTCAGTATCTGAGGAGTTACAAATGGTGCTGAACATTGTGCAATCATCAGTGAACATCCCCACTTCTGACCTTAATGATGGAGGGAAGGTCATTGATGAAGTAATTGGTTCAAGTTGTTGGAGAGAGCGTGGGGAATTAGAATTAATTTTCGAATGCTCTAGGATACGAGAGCCAGCACAGCAAGCTAACTGATCCCTGTACTCCAAACTAATATACTTCAAACTGATGAGCCCAAATTTCCACAACCCCTCCTTTTAGAAAACTGTCATCTATAATTTTTTTAAAAAAAAAATGATGTTTCAACTTTTAACTGACTGGAAATTTTGCAATTTGAAATGAGACAGAACAAACTCCTTAAATATGCAAGGCCACCTTCCAAGGTGGAGGTGAGAAAGCAAACCGAACACCCTCAGAAGAGTGTCAAAACATAAAGGATCCATCGAAACACATCACTGAGGAAGAGATATTAAAATGCAAGGTGCTAGATATTGAAGCAACAGCTGCCACAGACAGACACACCCATAACCCCTTGGAAATACACAATGGGAGAAGTATAACAGGCATCAGCAGCCGCTGCAGAGATTGCAAGAAAGATTTCAGCAACCCGGAAGGGCAGGGGGGCGGGGGGGGTTTCGTTCAGACCGGCACCATGGTCGGTGCATTAGAGGGCCGAAGGGCCTGTTCCTGTGCTGTAATTTTCTTTGTTCTTTCTTTTAGAACAGACAGGCTCAAAGCTCTCTGTATTAACTGGTTCGGTAGTCAACTTTACTAGGGATCCACCAGTGAACTGATATTGCGTAATAATCGCAAACCCTTCTACATCTGACCACATTCCCGAAGCCAGCTAATCCAAATTGGCCACACCGTTTAACAATCTACGCCTCAAGGACTAGCAAAGAACGCTTAACCAAATATTCTTTTAACTTTTTTTATTGGACACTAACTTCCCTAATTTCTGACACCTGTGTGTGTGACATTACGTTTTTTATTATTTTTTCTTGTGTTTAGCGGTTAATAAATTTATTGTTCCCTGGACTCAAGAAAACCTTGTTTGATTGGCTCCCCATTGCTCACTGCATAAACAGTTAAATACAATTGGATTGGGGAAAGGCACAAGCTCGTTTTAAAAAAAAGTAAACCTTTGTTGTGACCAACTGTGGAGGCTGAATTGGGTGGGTGGGTACAGTTCACTCCTCCTCATCTGGTTGTAATAATGGGGAGGCAGTGGCGTAGTGGCATTATCACTGGTCTAGTAATCCAGAGACCCAGGGTAATGCTCTGGGGACTCGGGTTCAAATCCCACCACAGAAGATGGTGAAATTTGAAATTCAAAAAAAATCTGGAATTAGAAGTTTGCTGATGACCATGAAACCATTGTCGGTTGTCGTAAGAAACCTACTGGTTCACTAATGTCCTTTAGCAAAGGAAATCTGCCGTCCTTAACTGGTCTGGCCTACATGTGATTCCAGACCCACAACAATGTGGTTGACTCTCAAAGATGCTCTCAGGGATGAGCAATAAATGCTGACCCAGCCGGTGATGCCCAAATCCCATGAACAAAGAAAAAAAAAACAAGTCAAACCCCATGCCTGACAAGAGGTCTTAGTTTGATCTTTGGCATCACTTCTGAAACCCATTGCGCTCCTCCCAACATAGCACGATCTGATACATCAGAATGCCATCACCCCCATGTTGTACACCATTCGAGATATATCACCATTCCTTCATTGTTGCTGGGTCAAAATCCTGGAATTTTTGACTCAACAGCATTGTGGGAATACTTTCACCATGTGGACTGCAGCCCTTCAAGGAGCAGGCACACCCTCACCTTCTCAAGGGACAGCTAAGGATGGACGATAAATGCTGGTTTTGCCAGAGATCCCCACACCGAAATGAATACATGTGTAAAGCAGATTTTGTTGCTCTTTTCTCTGCTGCCTCCTGATCTTGAATGTTCCTCCTTTGTGTCAGTGACAGAAACTGCTCAGGGTGCTGCTGCCTGCGCACTTCCTGAGATCCCATACCCTGCCAATTAGCAAAATCTACACAAATAGATCCGGAAATAAATGGCCAAATCCTCCTCCTCCAATCAGTCTGAAGTTGGCAAGTAAATGAAATCTTCAACAGCATTGATTGGAGTTTTTCAGGTTTTTTTTTTAATTGGGGAAGAAATGAATGACAGCTATACAGCACCTTTTACGTCCACAGGACGTGTCGGGGCCAATGAATTACTTTGGTCCTGTAATCACTTACTATGCAGGCAAATTACTGTATTTAGTGGTTTGGAAAATGTAGATTTCTAAGGCTGTATCACTGATGATTCTGAACAACACGTGCAAGTTACTGCAGGGGTAGAAGTGTTTACTTTCAGTTGAGCAGCCGTTTGTTCTGCTGCTTTGAGTCCTGCGTTGTTGGTATCCTGTGGCGTCTAACTGACATTAACTCCCTAATACAGTGCCACCTTGTGTCCTCCTTCACTTGTGAAGGAATATTGTGGAGGTAATCTCTGTTATTAATGAGCTTCTGTACCAGTAGATGGGATTAGGAGGCTGTTCATTAATATCTGAGCAAATTCGGAAGCTAAACATCTTGACTATGACTTGATATAACCAGCATTCACTGTAAAATTTATTCATTAGTTACAAGTCGGCTCAGACTAACACTGCAATGAAGTTACTGTGAAAATCCCCTCGTCACCGCACTCTGGCGCCTGTTCGGGCACACTGAGGGAGAATTTAGCATGGCCAATGCGTTTAGCCAGCACGTCTTTCGGACTGTGAGAGGAAACCGGAGCACCTACACAGACACGGGTGCAAGCTCCATGAAGACAGTGACCCAAGCCAGAAATCGAACCCGGGTCCCTGGCACAGTGTGGCAGCAGTGTTAACCACCGGGGTCCCTGGCACAGTGTGGCAGCAGTGTTAACCACCGTGCCATCATGCAGCCCATTACTGTTAATACCTGCGATATGGATTATTAATTTTTTGCATTAAATTGTCGGAAGAGTTTGTTTTTCTTTAAACCCCTTGAACTGGGTAACTACATAACTGGGCTGGGAACTTGCGAAGCTCTGTTTGTGGTTCGGATATGCAAATCCAAAACAATCAAATTCAAATTGAAATCAAAATCAGTTTTGTTCCATTTGACCAACACTGTTACCACGTTCAATGTTCCAGAGAAAGTCTGACTGTTCAGACACCCACAAAAAATAGGAGTTAAAAATATAATTGCCTTCAGTTATTTCTACTTGCAAGTAAAAGGTAGGCACGTGGGATTTTAAAATTTATATTTACTGTCAAAATGGCAGAGCAAAAAAATAAATCGGCCATTAACGCTGAACCAGTATAAATCTCAGAACGTTTGGTCATCTGGTCATTGTCTGTGGTGAAGAAATGCCACCCAAAGAGTGACTCGGATGTAGCGCTCCCTACCACCTGAAGGTATTCAGGCAAATAGTATAGATACATGTAAGCTAGATAAACACTTGAGGGAGAAAGGAATAGACAAGGTTGGGCCATAACTTTCACTCAGCAGTGTAAAGACCTGGCCTGCTGGAATTACAACAGTTTAAATTGCACTTGCCTGCTCTGCAAAGCTCCATTCAAGCCTCCGCTGGCTGGTGCTGCTTTAGGCCTGCAGTGAAAGAGTCTCCAAAGGCCACAGCACGGTGCAACACCGTGTGAACTCAGGGAGACCACGGGGGAAGTTAGCTAGCACTCCTGGACAATTGCCGAGTAAAGCCTTACCTGGGAACTTCTAGAGAGGGATCTTTGGGGACATTCCCCCACCCCCAAATCCAGTGCTGGGGAGCAAGGAAGTTATGGGCCAATATGTTGATAGGGTTAGAGGGAGTTAGGAGGATTGTGTGGATCAGAAACACGTGTATCTATTGGGCCATAGGGCCTGTTCTGCACTTGACATTTTATGCAATAACTTCTTCTAAGTGGCTCAGCAGGAATTAAATGGAAAGAAATAAACTGCAGTTTACATCAAATTATGCTGGTTTCATTTTTCAATACAGTAGTGACAGTGGGTGTAAATACTTTATACTTTTGTACAGTTTTGCTCTGTTAAATAGTCCATGTGGCCATGTAGATGTGTAGGTTAGGCGGATTAGGCATGGCAAATTGCCAAGATGTGTAGGTTGGGTAGATTGGCCATGGTAGATGCACGAGGTTATGGGGATAAGGTAGGGATGGGTGCACCTGAGTAAGATGCTCTTTCGGAAAGTTGGTGCAGACCTGATGGGCCGAATGGCCTCTTCTGCACTGTAGGGATTTTGCACTGGAGGGATTCTATGATTAGCCATGGTAAATGCGCTGGATTACAGGGGTGAGCCTTGGTAAGATGCTCTTTCGGAGAGTCAATGCAGACTCGATGGGCCAAATGGCCTCCTTCTGCATTGTAGGGATATTTATTCATTCCTTTCAAGCATTCCTTTTTAAGAGGATGCGTGTGTTCCCTCGGTTTTACAAGTCACAGCTTACTGTAACCAGGGAAAACCCTTGGCATTTTATGCACCTTTTTGTGCAGCTTTGGTACTTTGAGGGAAGGGAGTATTGGTGATCAAGTCAGTTTGGAACTCTCTCTTGAAACTCTTGCGGCTGCATCTTCATAGCGACGCGGACTGAGGCTGTGGAGTAGACCGTCTTACCCCCAGTGCGTGTCCAGGGGACACTGGGCATTCCTGGAAGAGATTGGGACCAAAAAGAGGGGAAGGAGAAACAAATTTTAGAAAATGACCTTGAGAGGAAAGACAAGAGTGAAGGGTGGCATTCCCAGCGCTGTTCAAAATTCAATACTGGTACTGCTGCTGTTAACGTGACTTCAGCTTCATTTTAATCAAGTAGGAATTTCTGTCTGAAATTTGACCAGGTCTTGTAACAGAAAACAAATGCCTGGAGGCTTTTTTCGTTCTGCTTGAGTTGGAATTTGAAAAAGATTTTTTATGCGCCCAAGAAAACTGATGGAACTTGCTGCAGTGGCATCAGAGCCTGCAGTCGAGCTTTGTCAGAGGCAAGCAGGGAGGCCTGGCACTCATTATCCGGTTAAGTGTCTGAGCTCTGATGAAGGGTTATCCAGACTTGAAACGTTGGCTCTATTCTCTCTCCACAGATGCTCTCAGACCTGCTGAGATTTTCCAGCATTTTCTGTTTTTGTTTCAGATTCCAGCGTCTGCGGTAAATTGCCTTTCAAAGTTAAAGTTTATTTATTAGTGTCACACGTAAGGCTTACATTAACACTGCAATGAAGTTACTGTGAAAATTCCCTAGTCACCACACTCCGGCGCCTGTTCGGGAACACTGAGGGAGAATGGCCAGCACGTCTTTCGGAATGTGGGCGGAAACCCACGCTGACACAGGGAGAACGTGCAGACTCCGCACAGACAGTGACCCAAGCCAGGAATCGAACCTGGGTCCCTGGCGCTGTGAGGCAGCAGTGCTAACCACTGTGCCACCATGCCGAAACAATGGCGCTCAACGCGGGGCTCAAACTAACGACCCTGAGATTAAGAGTCTCATTGCTCTACCCACTGAGCTAGCCGGGCACATCTAAGTGTCTGAGCTAACCTCTTAACTTCCAGTTCAAAAAACACACCCATGGTTACCTCAGGAGAGAGTTTGTTGGAGGGGCACCAAAAATAGCAGTCAGAGCACTCAAATAGCACTCAGGGCAGCACTCTGGTACAGTGGTTAGCACTGCTGCCTTCACAGTGCCAGGGACCTGGGTTCAATTCATTTTCTCCCCGTGTCTGTATGGGTTTCTTCAGGGTGCTCTGGTTTCCTCCCACAGTCTGAAAGACGTGCTGGTTAGGGTGCATTGACCCGACAGGCGCCGAAGTGTAACGACTAGGGGAATTTCACAGTAACTTCATTGCAGTGTTAATGTAAGGCTTACTTGTGACACTAATAAATAAACTAAACTAAAAAAAAACAGAGAAAGCACTTGTGGCAGTGTGTCATCTCAAGGTCAAAGGAGATTCCAGACTTTATTGTTGCAGAAGGTACACAACCGCCATCTGTGACTGATGTGCGGGGATTTACAAACCTGACGCTCCTCCTGGTTCTAACTAATTCATCCCAAACATAAAGGCAGAGAGTCTATTGTACAGCAAAAGCCAACTTTTGCCATAACCCTTCGCTAGCAGGACAGAGAGTTCCTTTTGCTTGATCCTCCACTTAACCACAGCTGGAACTTTGGACACCAAGGCAAAATGAAGCAACTAATTGTGTTTTAAACAACATATTGACTACTGGAAAACCCAAGGAGCAAGAGGCATTTACTTGAAGTGTTGTGTGCTGTGATGGGTGTGCATTTAATTCAGCAGCAGTTGAGTGTTACCAAGGGATTGCTACAACAGAATGATATATACAGCCTTCTCTGAGATCTGTAGTCAAGATTGTAACGATTGGCAAGTATTTGGAATAGTTCAAACATTGACAATTTTGAACACCGCAGAGTTTCATATGCTGAGCTGTGTAGTAAGCAGCACTGTGAATAAGGGTGTTAAAACCACAGAGCTGAAATGATGGAGCAGCTACGTAAGCAGCGATCGACCTGTGCTTTGACTGATGGTTTGCAAAGATCATCGTGTGAATCAAAAACAAAAGCCATGGGAGCTTCTGTGAGCTTCAGCTCAAGCGTCCCCTCTTCTCTGAGCAGACGGCCGAAGCTTTGAGTCCTCATGCGCGCACGGTGATGCCAGTCGGACCACACAGACTGCAAGCACTGCAGGACCCAGGGTCAGGCTCAGAATGAACAATTGGAGTTGTGAAACAATCTGAAACACACCAGCCCCAGTGAGGCGAGGCTCACCATTTCACCTCACACAACACGGTGTAAGAAGCAATGTGGTGCAACGGATTCAAGGCTGAGCACTTCAGCCTCCGTAACAATTCGCTGCTGCTGCTGACTCTTACTGAAGCTCTGGCGTGTTGAAAAACAAACCTTTGGAAATGAGTCATGGAGCAAAAAAAAAAAATCATTGTGCTGATGCCAGTGGCTTAGGAGCGGAGAGAAAACAATGCCTCCGCCACCACGGAACCAATGTGGTTCCCTTACTGCCCTCTTGTAGGCATTATTGGACCGTGTGGATGTAACGCTTGTGCAGTTAAACTGACGGATGACTTCTGATGTTGGGCTCTGTGAGCCTCTCTGAAAAATTGGAAACAAATTGACCTGAAGACAATACACTGCCACAGGGCGTTTTATTTCTGTTTGTTATTTTTGGTACCTCTGCATCGATCTGGGTGAACCTCTTGAGCGAGGTGCCGTCGATGGGTTGTGCGTTTTAGTCATTTTATTTTGGGTGGAAGTCAGAGATTAGTTTCATTAAAATAGCACGAGAGCTTCTTGCCACCTGTGCTGGAAGTGTTGTGTCGAAGTGGGCACAAGCGTATGCACGATAGCCAGATGGTGTTGACACTCCTGTGTCCCTGGCACAGAATTCTGGTGGAATGGACGGTTAACCTATAAATAACTCACCAGAGATGTCCCACTACGTTCCACTAATTGGAAATAAAGACTTGTTTGTATAACACCTTTCATGACCACAGGGTGTTTCAAAACACTTTTCAGCCATTGAAGTACTTTTGAAGTGTGGTCACCTTTGTAATGTCGGAAACACAGTAAAGCACAGCAAGCTCCCTCAAACAGCAGTGTGGTAATGACCAGATGTTTTGGCGGGGGTGGGGGAGGGGAGGGGTTGAATATTGGCCAGAACGCTGCTCTTTTCGTGCCACGTGATTTTTTTTGCATCAAGGGGCTAGAAGGGGCCTCAGTTTAACATCGCATCTGAAAGACAGCACCTCCGACAGTGCAGCACTCCCTCGGAACTGTGCTAAAGTGTCAGACTTGATGTCAGCGCTCGGGTCCTGGGGAACTTGAATCTGGAGACTCTGGCGAAAAAGAGCTATTGACTGAGTCAAGGCTGACACATGGAGCTCAATTTTTGAGCTGTGCTGAAGGTGGGGACAGAGGTGTACGCGGTTCAAAAATACTGGCACCAGCCAGCGTGCCAGTTTCCCATTCCCAGTGCCAGCCATTTTTGCCCTTGCGGGTTTGGGGCCAGCACAGGGCAAGCAGTCAATTACACTTGTTAGGAGTCTTGTTAAGTGCACTTAAAGGAGGTTTCTAGTTGGCTTCTAGTTTTCCAACGCTCTGGAGAGCGGTTTAACTACCTGGAGGCAGTCACCCAGTGGCAGGCCAAGCAGCTAACACTACAGCAGGCCTAGAGGCCCTCCTTGCCTGCCTGCCAGGGTTTGGATGCCCTGCGGAGGAGGTACCCCTTTCCCTTTCCACCCACAATTGTGGCCAGCACGCCTCTTCTGTTCTTTGTTTAAAGTTTTTAAAAAGTTGGTGATAGGGCACCTGTATTTTGAAGTGCCTTCGCAATTACTTACCCTTTACTACAGGTCCTCACAAGCTGATTATAGAATCCCTCCAGTACAGAAGGAGGCCATTTGGCCCATCGAGCCTGCACCAACACCAATCCCACTCAGGCCCTAACCTCGTAACCCCACATATTTACCCTGCTAATCCCCCTGACACTAATCACCCCCCTGAACCTAAGAGGCCTCTGATTAGCTCTCTGGCATGCGAGCCTGCTTGCCACCCATTAATTGGACAGGAAATCTGTCTTTGTGACAATCAAAGGTGAACCTCTGTGGAAATCGCACTGGGTGACTGTTTCCTCTGGGGGATGGTGGTGTTCAGGACCCAGAAACAACCCTGACTCCTGTTCTCCAGCCCATGGACTCAAGAAACAAGACAAATGACAGAACGTTACCATCTTCAATGTCTTCAACATTCAGCGCATTGTTATTCCTAAGCCCCTGGTAATGCTTGGACCGAGTCTGCTTACTTCCTGTAGCATAGGGGACAAGTTGGACACCTTTCAAGCCCACCAAAAGGTGCACAGGGCATCTCCGTGATGTCCTCTGCTGCTGTAAACTCTCTGGTCTTACAGGGAGTTTTCGACTTCTCTTTCAACAGTTCATTTTGTTTGGAAAAGTAGGAAATTCCAATTTGCATCCATGCGCGTTCCGGGTCACCTTATCCATAGTTTTTGATTACGGGTATGGAATCATGTCCAAAGATGTGCAGGTTCGGTGGATTGGCCATGCTAAATTGCCCCTGAGTGTCAGGGGGACTGGCTAGGGTAAATGCATGGGGTTATGAGGATAGGGCCTGGGTGGGATTGTGGTCGGTGCAGACTCAATGGGCCGAATGGCCTCCTTCTGCACTGTAGAGATTCTAATCTATGTTGAACAACCTTGTAAATTGTAAAAAGCTTTGAGCAACACTGGTGCAGAATACGGTTTGTAGGTTGAGTCCAAATGTGTATTTTTTAAATTTTTCTTTCCATCGGAGCTAATTGTCTGAGAGAAAGACACATGAAAGGGTATGAAATGTTTCAAACTAATCCATTCTGTGTCTCTCTTCCGGGTTGTGTCTCTTCTTAAGTGCTTTTGTGTATGTTGGGTAGTGGGATATGGTGGTGCCCGTAGTAATGGTAGCTGATGCCTTGGAACTCTGTACCATTGCTATTAATTAGCTCTTTCTTTCAAATTAGCATTTGAGATTTGAAAATAAATGGTTTGCGCTGTTTTTAAACCAAATGGTATAATTGTAAGCTCTTTTGCAGAGGGGAATGTTTCCCTGATGTCGGATTCCTTCTTCAAATATCTTGAACATACAGGAAGTCTGAATATAAAATGGTTATGAAAAGCATCTCAAAAGGGAGTAAATTCAGGCAAGAGGCAATTTTGAGATTGAAATGATATCTAATTAATGTGAGTTTTAATTTGCACTGCATAAACGGCTGTAAATTGGTGTATTATAAGACTGAGTGAAAACATGCAAATTACAGAGTCTTTAACTTCTATCTGTGTTTACAAATGAACTATGCTGATGACTCTTGTATTGGCCTTTATTGCTGAGGGCCTGGAGTATAAAAGTAGCAATACCACATCTAGAGTACCATGTGCAGTTTTGGTCTTACTTAAGAAGCAATATATTTGCATTTGAAGCAGTTCAGAGAAGATCCGTTCAACTGATTCCTGGGATGAAGGGTCTTATGAGGAAACATTGACCAGTTTGGTGCTTAGATAGAGGGTCAAGGAGGTGGATGATGAGGTCGAACAATGGAAGGTAGAGGGAAGATTGAGGGTGTGAAGCTGGACCCTGACGAGGCTGTGTGAAGAGCTCACAAGCAAGAGCGGGGGATCAAAGGGATATCACATTGTTTACTGGAAGGAGATGCACAACGACTAGAGGTGCAGTGGGTAGAGGTCGAAGTTGGGTATGGGCATCTCGCAGGTGAAAGGCTCAGGAAGGAGGTGGTTGAAGTGAGGAACAGACTTCTTGAGGCTGGCACTCTTTTCTCTCTGGGTTGCTGACATCCTGCATAGTCTGGTGAAGAAAGGTGGGCTGGAGAGAGTGATATGATTGATTCATTCGTGGGGCATGGGCGTCACTGGCTGGCCAGCATTTATTGTCCATCCCTAGCTCCCCTTGAGAAGGTGGTGGTGAGCTGCTTTCTTGAATTGCTGCAGTCCAAGAAGGCATGAGTGTGCTGGACTGGTGTTTATATATGGCGACAGGGCCTTCGAACCCATCAGCTGATGGCAGGCGGACGAATCAGCTGCCGGCCCACCAGGTGACTCGGAGGGAAACTCACCTGTGCGTAATTAATGAGGTTCCAAGCGCAGAATAGACACGGGATCCTGCCATTCTGGCCAGCGGGACAGGTGGAACTGCCTACCACCACACTTAGTCTCACAATGGGAGAATTCCGCCCATGAACGTTTTCTAGTGGTTCTAAGTTTGAAGTTTATTTGCAAGGGCAGCACGAACCTGTGTCTCAAAGTTTAGTTTGCTATTAGATTGGTCCTCCTGAAGTGGATGGGATTGATGTGAGCATTTAAAATGACATAAAGTACTCCGTGCCACTTGCTGTAACTCTGCCCACTGACATAGTGATTTCAAATTGAGATGGTAAAAATGTTCTATGCGATCGAATTGTAGTGACCCCTTTTTCTACCATTTACCTTTAAAATTCTTGACGCAATCCAGCAATCTTCATAAATTCTGCTGCTTTTATTGCAGATCTGCTGTTTAGATTACTGAACATTGAGGCAACTGACCTGTAAAAATCAAGAGTCAACTCATTAAAAATGTTATTTCCTTGCAAACCCATCAAGATTGTGCAGCGATTAGATGCTAATAAACTAAAATCTTGTTTGCTCCAGTTAAGAACCCTGCTGATGTTACCTGCGAGAGTGTCTCAAAACCCTGAAGGATAACTGATACACTGGTTCTTTGTGGTGTACATTTATTTGGAAGAATGTGAGGGGCGATGTGGAGCCAAGTGAGGAACCAGTCCAGTCCTTGTGTAGACAATTAATAAAGAGTATTTATTAAAGTAAAAGAGACGAAAAGCACACAACAAGAAAGACAAATATGCACAATGACATGAAAGTATATGAATACCTAATCACACCGTTTTATCTAAAATTATCTCTTGTTCCCAAAATATACCCACATTCCCTGAACTCACTGAGATATCCTTTTCCCAAACAGCATCCAGTTTAATAACTCTATAAATCCAATCCAGCTCATAGCTACCACACAATACCAGGGACTCGGGTTCAATTCCGGCCTTGAATCACTGTCTGTGCAGAGTCTGCATGTTCTCCCCATGTCTGCGTGGGGGTTTCCTTCGGGTGCTCTGGTTTCCTCCCACAGTCCAAGGATGTGCACATTAGGTGGATTGGCCATGCTAGATTCTCCCTTAGTGTCCAAAGATGTATAGGTTGGATGGATTAGTCATGGTGAAAGTGCGGGATTATGGGGATAGGGCCTGGGTAAGGTCAGATTAGGTTGATTGGCCATGCTAAATTGCCTCTTAATGTCAGGGGGACTAGTAGGGTAAATGAGGATAGAGCCTGGGTGAGATTGTTGTCGGTGCAGGCTTGATGGGCCGAATGGCTCCTTCTGC
This sequence comes from Mustelus asterias, assembly GCF_964213995.1. Taxonomy (NCBI): domain Eukaryota; kingdom Metazoa; phylum Chordata; class Chondrichthyes; order Carcharhiniformes; family Triakidae; genus Mustelus; species Mustelus asterias. The sequence goes on along the minus strand of NC_135811.1, from coordinate 33,616,716 downwards.
ACTAAAGGGATTCTATGATGATGATTCTAATACAGCTTAGATGACCAAGTCTGGGAAAATGTCTTCTCCTGGTTCAGCAAAGGCACGAAATGGTGTCTTTTAGAGGAGAATAACTGCAATCTTCCGTGGCTCTAAATGTTAGATGGAACCGTCCTCTGTGGCTCTGAATGTGGATGGAAGTGGCCTGTCTGAAGATGAGATGGAGCCGGCCTGTCTGACTGTTGAATTGAAAACTAGCCTTCTTCCCCAATGAGTGTGCTAGCAGTTAAACTGTTCACTCTCTCTAATATTCCACCCTGTGGATTTGGCTGTCTACATCTCTCAAATTCCTAGCCTTTAGAAATTATAGAGTCAGAGGTGTACAGCACAGAAAAAGGCCTTTCAGCCCATCATGTCTGCACCAGCCAAAGACAAACCACCTAACTAGTTTAATCCCATTTTCCAGCACTCGGCCCATCATTGTATAGACCCACTGATCTCTGGTAAACAATGTTTCTGATATGGCAATTTGCACCTCAATTTCTCTAGATGCCTGCCAATCCTGTTACTTATCTGTTATTTTGTTTTAATCCCAAGTTCAACTGTTAACCTTGTTAACTTCCTAAATTCCTAATATCATTATTGTATGCCGAGTGACAAGACTGAGAATTTGCAGAATGATAAAATAGAATTGGAGAGACTGCCTGTATTTATTTATATTTATTGTTCAGGGACATCATGCCCATTATTTTCCTTCTGTGGCAGCCTCCTCCATTCCATTCAGCTTGGGAGGTTACTGTGACCCAGTCCATGGAAACCTAAGCCAAACTTCAACAAGATTGGACTTGGGTCTTTGAGCTCGGGTGCCTGAGGGAGGCCCATTAGTAACTCCAGGTATAAAGGTTGGACCATTCACAAGTTACAAGCAGACCCAAAATACAGCTTTTGCTATTTATAATCAGTTCTTTTATTTCTCAACTTAATGTTAGGTAAATGTGTCCTTTGGTTTATGGATTGGGCCCTAGTCTTATCGAGTTATCCAGCTATTGAAGACGAGATTACAGATGGTTCATTCCCTACAATCCACAAGGAGACAAACGTTTCATTTGATTGTTTTGGGAGGGAGGGGTGAAATGATTGAATTCTAAAGTTTATTGTGTTGTGATGCAATTCTCATTGAATTTATTTACTTGTGGACCAGTTAGTCCACAAGGTGACAATAATCATGAGTCCAGCTTGTTTACACCATCAAGGGAGACACTGACGAGACCTAGAATTAGAAAGTTTGATGAATGGACACATCACCAAAACTGACAGGTTACTGTGGAAGATGCACTGTTCCACCTTTTATATTAGATATGACACTTGACTTCAGTGTCAGTGGCCATTCCCAAAAGTGGATCCTTGTTCCTTATGAAGTGGACTGTGTCTTCATCTGCGCAAAGACTTAGGTCAATGTAGCACCACTCAGCGATTGAATAGGGAATCCTTGTCACTATAATCTGGCTAGCTGGAATGAATCATCTGTCATCTCATCTTCAATAGCTGGATAAATTGATAAGACTAGGGCTCAATCCATAAACCAAAGAACACGTTTATTTAACATTAAGTTGAGAAATAGAAGAACTGATTATAAATAGCAAAAGTTGTAAATACTGTAAATATTTGATTTTCCTTAAAATATCAATATAACAGTGATGTTTCTCCTCCACTTCTCTCTCAATCTAAAATCTATCTTTGAAACAGATCATCATTTATTTCTTATGTTGTGAAATGTTACCTCAGTCTCCCTGCTGGGTTCACACTGACTGCGGAGTTTAACCCAAGCAGCTAACATAAGTCCACAATGAAAAATCTGCCTGTCAAAAGGATGACAATCATTGATCCTACCTCTCTCACAGGCTTCACTCAAGCCTTCATCCCGGATACCGCTATCAATCAAGGCCACTAACCCAGGTTGTCACTCACCTTGGATGTTTGCTGTTGAATGGGATGACTTGATTTTTTTTTCATCTCCGGTACAGACTTAGACCTGCTAGATGAGGTGCCCATCCCAATAAAATGTGAACTATCAAATAACGCATTGCAAGGGCTTCAGGAACATTACAACAGCGACTATATACTTAAAAGCACTTATTGGCTGTAAAACACCCTGAGACAGTCTGAGGTCAGAAAGGGATTATGTAAATTCTAAAGGGATATGGGGAGAAGGGGGGACCAGGATATTGAATTTGATGATCAGCCATGATCAAAATGAATGGTGGAGCAGGCTTGAAGGGCTGAATGGCTTCCTCCTGCTTCTAATTTCTATGTAAATCTTTATTTCTTTCCTGCTTGCAATAGCAGTGCACAATAACTGACCACCGTCAGCAATAAAGAATTCCGTAACTAATTAACAAAAGACAGAACTATTTTGTAATTGTTGTAGAAACATTAGGCATTTCTGGAACTTTGCGAAGGGGAAGGTGACAGAAAGGTGACATGATCTGTGACAAAAAAAACATTGGGAGTGAGAACCTGTTTTCATTCCAACCCCACCCTTTGCCCTTGCGGTGCTTGTGTCTGTATCTGTCAGAAGCACAGTCAGTTTTGAGGGTATGGTGACAGCAAACAAGAGGGTTTATCTCTTTTTTCTCTTCCTGCCTGGCCTTCTCTTTGAAATGATTCTTGCCGAATTGCGTCATCCTTTGTTATCTAAATTCTTATTCGACATATTATGACCAGGAATAATTTATTTTTAACCATGGACCATTTCATCACCCTGCCCACCCCTCTTCAATACTGGCAAGGTTGCCAGCTAGTGATCGTGAGTGGAAAATCTTCACCTTCCCTTCCCAGGATCTAACCTCGCCTCCTCATTCATTCCCCTTTTGAGGAAGGCTTTCTATTTATTGTTAAGCGTAAAGGAGAAAGATCACAATTTGTTCTGGTACAACTCCTTCCTTGCTTCTAGCCAGTCCTGAAGTTCGTGGCTCAGGCTACCTGGCGCCAGTTTTAGAGAGGATGCCCTGTTCTAAGGGTTTGGAAGCTGAAACTCATTAAAAGAATCGGCGGAATAATTTTGGGCAGAACCTAGCTACAGGCAGTGATCAAACCTTTTCATTAAACAAGCACAATTCTGCTACTAGAATCATTGCTGTTTTTAAGTATGTCATTTTAAGAGAGATTAGCAGATTCCAGGGGGAAAGATTTCTTCTCTACACATGTGTATAACAAATCTATGATGCAGTTTCAAAATGTCACATTTTCTCAGAGAAAATCTTCCCCCATATGTTCTACTGTGGGAAAGAAATAATCACCGGAAACTGGAGCTCTTTCTTGATTCATCAAAGTGAAGGATTTTAGTCTCGGGGAAACTTTCTCCTTTAAACACAGTGCCAAGTACTCCCAGGTCAAACTTAGCACAGCCGGATGAGAAGAACTTGCATTTAGAGAGTGTCTTTCATATCCCCAGGATGCACCAAAGCGCTTTGCAACCAGTGAATTATTTTTATTGTGTGGTCTGTGTTTCCTACATAGACAAGTATGGCAGTCACGTTGTGCTGAGCAGGGTCCCATTGACTGCAAATGATTACATGATGTATATATTTTTTTGATGGTGGCAATTAAGGGAGGAATGTTGGCTTGCAAACCAGAATTCTCAACTCTTTGAACTGAACCGTGGGATTTTTTTTCTGCTTTCACCTGACCAGGCAGCAATAGTTGAGCTGTTGCATCAAAGGGACAGCACCTTTGACAATGCAGCAGTCCCTGAGTCATACCTTAAGTTGTGAGCTGTCAGTCAGCCTAAGGTTCTCTATATTGAGCCAACAATGTGCTTTAATTCTGGCTTCAGATTGAAAGTTCCCCTGGCATGATTGTAAATTTACCATTTCCAATACCAATCACCTTGTATAACCTTCTTAAGTGTGATTGCTAATTTGTCTGAGTAATGGATAGATTTATATTACCATTGAATCAGAGCAGTGGTGCCTTGCCTGGTAGGAGCTGTTGAAACTTTCCCTAAGGTAACTTCATGCAGGCTTCCAGTGCAAAGAAGGCTTTCACTCCGTTCTGTATAGGCTGGATTCAAGCTCAGACTCAACAAGATGAGAGCACGTTGCGCCAATTCGCTAATCCCATCCAGTTGCCAGGGGATGGGGAAACTACCTATGGCCACTTTCTTTTATCGACAATTTGTAATTCACAGCTTGTTCACCAGATTCCAGTTGAGGTAGGTGACAGCGTCAAGCCAATTTCTGTTCAACAGATGTTGATACCTGTTGGTTAGTCCGTTTTTATAGCAGAATGTTAGTAAGGAGAAAAGATTGGATAAGCTGGGATTGTTTTCTTTGGAACAGAGGAGGCAAAGGTAGATGTAATTGAGGTATATAAAATTATGACAGGCCCAAATAGAGTGGATAGAGAGGATCTATTTCCATTAGCAGAGAGGACCATAACCAGGGGGCATAGATTTTAAATAATCGATAGAAGACATAGAGGCAAGTTGTGAAATTGTTTCCCCCAGTGGGGTGTTGGAGTCTGGAACTCACTGTCTGAAAAGGTGAGAGAGACAGAAACCATTTACAAAAAAATACCTGGATATCCACTTGAAGTGCCATAACCTACAGGGCAACGGGTCAAGAGTGGGAAAGTGGGGTTAGGTTGAATGCTTTTCTTTTCGTCTGGGACAGACAAAATGGATCGAGTGGCCCTCTTCTGTGATGTAAATTTCTATGGTTCTGTGAAATCCCGCGATGAATTGAAAGCTAACCCACATTTGACTGATACCTGGGATGGAGTTGTTACCTTCTGAGGCAAAGTTGGATTGGTTGGGCCTGTATCAATTGGAGTTTAGAAGATTGAGAGATGATCTTTTTGAGACTTGGAAGATGCTGAGGGAACTTGACAGAGTGGAAGTTGGAAGGATGTTTCCCCATGCGGGGGATTTGAGAACTAGGGGGACACAATTTAAAAATAATGGATCTCCCATTTGGAAGGAAGATGAGAAGAATATTTTTCTCTCAGAAGGTCATGAATCTTTGGATCTCTCTTCTCTGGAGAGTGCTGGAGGCAGGGTCATTGAATAATTTTAAGGTTTAAAGTTTATTTATTGATGTCACAAGTAGGCTTACATTAACACTGCAATGAAGTTACTGTGAAAATCCGCTAGTCGTCACACCCCTGTCCGGGTACACTGAGGAAGAATTTAGCATAGCCAATGTACCTAACCAACACGTCTTTCAGGCTGTGGGAGGAAACCCACCCAGACACGGGGAGAACGTGCAGACCCCACACAGATAGTGACACAAGCCGGTAATTGAACCCAAGTCCCTGGCGCTGTGAGGCAGCAGTGCTAACCACTGTGCCACCATGTAGATGTAGATAGATTCTCTAAACGAGTCAAAGGTTATCCAGGGACAAGCAGAGTGTGGAGTTGTGGCCACAACTGGGTCAACAATGATCTTGTTGAATGACAGAGCAGGCTTGGGGTGCTGAACTCTGACTCTTAATTCATATCTTTGTATGTTCACTTCAAGTCAGACATGTTTCTTTTGTTAATGTTTCAGAGTTGTAACAGATAAGCTATTTAATTTATTTCCAGTTGGGGGGTAGGGCCTGGGTGGGATTGTGGTCGGTGCAGACTCGATGGGCCGAATGGCCTCCTTCTGCACTGTAGGGTTTCTATGATTTCTATGATGATGATTTCTATGAAAATGTCGACTGTCAGCACCGAGTGATGTCAATGATGACGAATTAAACAAGTCTGCTTCTCATACTGCCGGCAGTAAGTACCCCTGGGTTAAATATAGCAAGAACCAGCTGCACAGTTGTACTTCCTATACTCCAAGCACATAACCAATTCTCATTCAATCTAGTAACATTATTTTCAGCTGCTGATCGATATCATTCCACACATGCAGATACATTTTTAGGGCTTTCAGCTGTGAACTATCATTCCTGCGAAACTGCCTCATTAAATTGAATCGTTAGAACTTCATTCTTTCAGTGGAATTGTCTCAATTGAGGCTTGATCCTATATATAGAATTGGGCTTCACCGTTGGGGTAAAATGATGAAACACACATCATCGCAGCATTAGAAATAGGCAAAGGCAATATCGCTCAAGCCTATTCTGTCATTCAGATCATGGCTGACTTTCACTTTAACCCCATTTACCCATCTTTGCTACCTTTACCTAACAAAAGGTCTGGTCCCTTGCATTTTAGCAAGTTTGTGAAAGTCCTCGAGAGGATGCAGAGGAGATTTACTTTCAGGGAAATAAACCTGAGGGTTATGAACCTGGAGTTGGGCAATAGGCCTGGCTGGAGCACTCTCCAGAGAGATCCAACGTGGGCATCATGGTGTCCTTCCGCGCTGCAGTGATTCCATGGCTGAGTCCCTATTCTCAGATTTGAAAACTCCAATTGTTCAAGCACTCTTATGCAAGAACAGGGTGGCACAGTGGTTAGCACTGCTGCCTCACTGCGCCAGGGACCCAGATTCGATGCCCAGCTTGAGTCACTGTCTGTGTGGAGTCTGCACGTTCTCCCCGTGTCTGCGTGGGTTTCCTCCGGGCGCTCCGGTTTCCTCCCACAGTCTTCCTCCCACTCCTACTTGTGACAATAAATAAAAATAAAGCGTGTTCAGCCTGACGTTTTGAGGTCCTATATTTGCTAAGTATGTTTGAAAGATGACAATGCAACTTAAGAGTTTAGCAGACCAATGATAATAACTGATTATGAGTTCATTAGTTCCTCGTTCAAAATCAGGCTTTGATTGCCTCAATGGCAGCACTGCCTGCTTCTGCTCATGTGTGAACACCGATGATTGTGTCACACAAGTATTAGCTTGAAAGCAGCTTGTTTACATGTATCTCTTCATTGTTTTGGTAGAAGCTTTAACCCACTTATTAAAAAGGAAATTTTCATGAGTGTGTAGCTTGTTTCATACTAATATTCATACTGGGTGGCACAGTGGTTAGCACTGCTGTCTCACAGCGCCAGGGACCTGGGTTTGATTCCCGGCTTGGGTCACTGTCTGTGTGGAGTTTGCACATTCTCCCCGTGTCTGCGTGGGTTTCCTCCGGGTGCGCCGGTTTCCTCCCACAGTCCAAAGATGTGCGGGTTAGGTTGATTGGCCATGCTAAATTGTCCCTTAGTGTGCCGGAATGCGTAGGTTAGAGGGATTAGCGGGGTAAATATGTGGGGTTATGGGGATAGGGCCTGGATGGGATTGTTGTCGGTGCAGACCCGAAGGGCTGAATGGCCTCCTTCTGCCCGGTAGGGATTCTATGACATTCTATTCATGGCTGCATTTCCTGACACCATTAACCCCTTCCAGCATGGAAATAATTGGTAAATCCATTGTCAATCACTGTTGTAGGTAACTGGCTCTGATTTTATGCACATCATTTGTGTGTAACAACACTCCACTGACTGGGGAAATTTGTATTATCGTCGGAATTCTACCGCCCCACCTGCCAGGGAATCGGAGTGGGCGAGGGATGGACAACGGAAATATCCGTTGACCTCAGGTGGGAATTTCTGGTCTCGCTCGAGCGAGGCTGTAAAACCCCACCCCATGTATCTATCCTCCAATCATCACTGCATTTTGCTGGGGCAGTCATCCTGCTTTTATTGGGAGATGTTGCAGGAATTCCAGTCACGAGCTGTTTGCTGTATTTTGTGGAGATGCTTGCTATACTGTGTTACTTAAATAAACTCTTGTCCGCTGACTTTGGCTGCGATTTTTCAGTCCCGCCAGCCACCATGATCTTCCGGTCCCAACGAAAGTCAGTGGACTTTAGCGCAACGGCAGGGTTGGAAAATCCCGGCCTTTGCTTTGCTGTGAAATAGGCTGCTGGTAGGAGTCCTGTTTTAAGTCCCACCCTCCCTCCAGCTCAGTGGTGCCAACAAAGACTGGACAAGTGCCAGCAAGATCTTAAACTGAAGGAGGAGAAGGGAGGAAATGGGTGGAGGAAGCACAACAAGGGTAGAATGGTTTGCAAGAATGTACCAACAGCGGCCTGCAACTTTTGCAGATGATTGGAGTCTGAGAATGAAGCATGCTGCTAAATCTGAATGTGCTGTTGGAGAAAAAGAGAAAAAATAATTTGAATTAAAGCATTTCTTTGTTTGAATCATGGAATAGTTACAGTGCAGAAGGAGGCCATTTGACCCGTTATACCATTGCCAGCCCTCTGCAGGAGCAATTTGGCTGGTGCTGCTCTTTTGCTCTAGCCCTGCAAGTTGTTTTCTCTTCAGATGCTTATCCAATTCCCTTTTGAAAGCTGAATCTGCCTCCACTGCACTCTCGGGCAGTGCATTCTAGATCCTAACCACTCGCTGTGTAGAAGCTTTACTTCATGTCATCATTGGTTCTTTTCTCAAGGTCCTTGGTTCTCCATCATTCCACCAATGGGAACAAGGGGTGGTACAGTGGTTAGCACTGCTGCCTCACAGCGTCAGAGACCCGGGTTCGATTCCCGGCTTGGGTCACTGTCTATGTGGAGTTTACACTCCCCGTGGCTTTCCTCTGGGTGCTCCAGTTTCTTTCCACAATCCGAAAGACGTGCTGGTTAGGTGCATTGGCCGTGCTCAATTCTCCCTCAGAGTACCCAAACAAGTACCAAAGTGTGGCGACTAGGGGACTTTCACAGTAACTTCAGTGCAATGTTAGTGAAAGCCTACTTGGGACATGAATAAATAAACTTTAAAAAAAGTTTCTCCCTATCTACTTTGTCTGGACCTGTCATGATTTTGGACACTTCTATCAAATTTCCTCTCAACTTTCTCTTTAAGGAGAATAACCCCAGCTTCTCCAACCACCCTCATTGCTGAAGTCCCTCATCTCTGGTAAGTTTCTTGTAAAACCTTTCTGCACCTTCTCTAAAGCCTTCACATCCTCAAATAGGGGGAATTGCTAATTATCACTACTTATTTCGGTAACTTTCCTGAGATGAAATTATGGTGTTATAATAGCCTGAGCCAATTCCCTCCCTCTTATGTCTCCCATTCACTTTAATGTATATTTTACCATTGTAAATTTTCACTGAGGAGTGTGGGCATTCAGTTCTAATGAACCATAATGAGGTTCCTGCTTTTTTACACAGCTAGGAGCAATGTTATAATTTACTCTGAGTTACAAAAGCAGAATTTTTATCAGGGAAGAGCACATAGTGGATCATTGTGAAGGATAGTGTCTAATTTGGAATGATAATGCTGCTGAACCTTTGTGTGTGCACATATTGAGTTGGCTTTGTTTGTCTTTCAGTCAGGTAGCGTTTTCTGCTCTCTCACTTTAGAAGTCTGACATAATTCAAGGAAAAATGGTTTTTAAAAAAATTTGCTTGTGAAAACTTAAAGGTCTTGTGTGTTGGTTAAGTAGCTCATTAGTAATGTTCAGTGCAGGAGTAACAATATGGATCTTTTTGAAAAATGAAGCCGCTTTTTGTATGTTAGGGATCACGGTGCTCCAGGGAGATGGAACTCTGCTATTTCAAGCTACCCCGCCCGGTGTCAGCAGCTGGAGCTTAGCTAAAGCACAGTTCTGGCATGGAGCTCCACCTTGCGCGTCACCCCAAACCACGGAAGGAGAGACCCATATTTCTATGTTGCTGAAAAAAAGATACATGCAATCAAAACTTTTCATCTTGCACTCACCAGGATCGCGCGCAAGAAATTACCAACTGTAAAGGGTGAACAGCAATTTCTACCGCATGGGTGAAAATAGTTGCGAGCTATCCTGATGAATGCAAGATGAAAAGTTTTGATAGCGTGTCTCTTTTTTTTCAGCAATGCACAAGTTCTGTATGCCAAGTGACTATATTTCTATAGCAGTCGATCCATAACTTATCCAAACAGATGGCCAATTTCTGTTGGGGGACTATACCCAATGGATCCAAACCCAATTCACAAGATCATTGCAGATAATAAAGACTTTATTGCTGCAATCTGGAGAGATGTGAACCCCAATTCTTGATGTAAAAGGCCCCACCTAACCTTGTGACAGCGTGCTCTATATTTGAGCCTTTTCCCCTCTTTCTAAATATGCCTGCAGGTCCATGGGCATTGGCTGCTTTCCTTTACCTTACTTAGGTGGCCATTTCTGATCAGTGATGCAGTTTTAGGCCTGAAGGCAGCAATGCAGCTACAAAGAATGCCAGGACCAGGAGGCCCGAGAATAGCCTAAAATTAAGTCTCTGGCCTCACCTAAATGATCTTGTCAAGCTGCTGGTGCCTTTTTTGCTGCCATGAATTTCTGGCCTCCTGCGCCACTGGCGAAGGGCTTCAGTAAAATGCCCAGTGGAATGGGAGCAGGAGGAGGGCACCATGGAAGGGGAACAGGAGCGGCCCTTCTCATAGGCTGACTCTGGAGGCATGAGGAATAGTGCTGCTCCTCCTGGCTCCACGAAAACACGTCTTAACTTCATTAAAGGCAGTTTTGCCTCCTCATTTACATCTGTGAGTTCAGTGCCCATTCGGGAACTGGGATCCTGACCCAATTGTGGTTGAGACATTATTCAGACTCTCTTGGGCACAGGAGGTGATCTGGAAAATTGGGTCTCCATTAAACATCTGTAAAACAGATGCTGAGAGGTCCACGTTCTACCCAGTGTGCGAGGAACTTATTCTTCTGAGCCATTATAGCCTCACTTGGTCCAGTCCTTGCCCAAGATCTGCACAGGTATATCTTCCGGTGAGGGGGTGCTGGAAAGCAATCAGGTTGGCATTATTTTCTGTTTCCTTCTTTAGCTCAGGAGTGGTGACACCAAGTGCTGTTTTTTTTTTGAAATTAGGTGGTTAACTCTGGTTCAGTAATCTGTCTTTGAAAGGGAGGACTGAACGGAGTCTTTAACTTCATGATTTCCTCCCTTTTAATGTATCTGTGGCATGCCTCTTGATTTTAGTTTGCGTTTGGTTTGAACAGCCAGATACTGTACATTATCTAAACTTTCTATCCTTTTGTATTTTCTGTATTCGAGTACCACTTACCTACGACAACAACAAAAAATTAGCATTTCATGCATTTTGCCATCAAGAATCAAAAAAGATGCCAAGGAACGGCAAATCAGTTTTTGAGCTGTTGAAGGAGATAGCTTTGTTTGAATTTGCCTGTGGGACTGAGGTTTGTCGCAGATGAGAACGTAAGCCTGAAACACATTTCCCCACTCCCAGACAATGGAATACGCAGTAGCCTGCTAAAGCTTTGAGGAGGTGCCACTGAGGTAGCCTTGATTATTCTTCCCTTTCTCTGGATTTCTGCAGTCTTGTAGTTTAAAACCGTCAGCCACTTTTGTACTGAAGAAAGAACTTACATTTGCATAGCGCCTGAGGGGCATTTTCTAAAATTGGAGCCCGATCTTTAGGAGTGAAATTAGGAAAGACTTCTACGCGTAAGTGATAGTGGAAGTTAGGAGCTTTCTTCCACAGATAGTAACTCGTGTGCCAGAACAGTTGTTAATTTTAAATCTGAGATTGATGGAGTTTTGTTAAGCAAAGTTTAAGCGATGTAGGGCAAAGGTGGGCATGTGGATTTGGGATTCAGTCCAACTATGATCTCAGTGAGTGGTGGAACAGGCTCGAGGGGCTAACTAGCCTACTCCTTTTCCTATGTTTCTGTTACACCCTAACAGCATTCTGCAGTCATGAATTTCTTTTGAAATGCAGCAACTGTTCAGTAAACATCAAATCTGTTTTTTAATAAGTTCCTCCGAATAGTAATGAGTTCATGGTCAGATCATCTGTTTAAGTGCTGGTAGCTGGGAGGAACATTGATCAGGGCATTGGGAGAATTCGCCGCTATTTCCTTCTTGGGACCTTATTTTTAACTTTGACCTTTGCTGGCCTTCTCCTGCCTCCCATCAGGTTTCACCTGCAGGTTTAGGAGAGCGGGCATCGGGCCCCGCCTTCAATTTTAAGTTAATATCGCGTTGTAGCATGAATGACGTCCCAGTTAAAGTTGTGAGGGAATGTATTCTGCACGAGGGTGGGCGTTGTCATTGTGCGAATGCAAATGCTTCAACACGGCTGCCATTTTAACCTCTGGCGTGCACCGTTTCTGCCGTGCACACTTCGGGCTTGTATCTCAGATACATGGGATGTGGGCGTCGCTGTCCAGGCCAGTTGTACAACCCTAATTACTTTTGAGAAGGTGGCTGCGAGCTGTCTCCCTGAACCGCTGCAGTCCATGTGGTGTAGGCACACCCACAGTGGTGTTAGGGAGGGAGTTCCAGGAATTTGACCCAGCAACAGTGGAGGAGCGGTGATATATTTCCAAGTCAGGATGGTGTGTGACTTGAAGGGGATCTTCCAGGTGCTGGTGTTCAAATGAGTCTACTGCTCTTATCCTTCTGGACGGTTATGGTTTTGGATTTGGAAAGTGCTGCCTAAGCATTCTTGGTGTGTTAACAAACCAAAACTTAGTTTTGCTAAGAATATATAGCAAATGACAAAGAGGGGAGGCAATGGGCCTAGTGGTATTATCGTTAGACTTTTAATACAGAAACTCAGCGAATGTTCTGGGGACCCAGGTTTGAATCCTGCCACGGCAGATGGTGGAATTTGAATTTTTTAAAAATCTGGAATTAAGAATCTACTGGTGACCATGAACATAAGAACATAAGAAATAGGAGCAGGAGTAGGCCATCTAGCCCCTCGAGCCTGCCCCGCCATTCAATAAGATCATGGCTGATCTGACGTGGATCAGTACCACTTACCCGCCTGATCCCCATAACCCTTAATTCCCTTACCGATCAGGAATCCATCCATCCGCGCTTTAAACATATTCAGCGAGGTAGCCTCCACCACCTCAGTGGGCAGAGAATTCCAGAGATTCACCACCCTCTGGGAGAAGAAGTTCCTCCTCAACTCTGTCTTAAACCGACCCCCCTTTATTTTGAGGCTGTGTCCTCTAGTTTTAACTTCCTTACTAAGTGGAAAGAATCTCTCCGCCTCCACCCTATCCAGCCCCCGCATTATCTTATAAGTCTCCATAAGATCCCCCCTCATCCTTCTAAACTCCAACGAGTACAAACCCAATCTCCTCAGCCTCTCCTCATAATCCAAACCCCTCATCTCCGGTATCAACCTGGTGAACCTTCTCTGCACTCCCTCCAATGCCAATATATCCTTCCTCATATAAGGGGACCAATACTGCACACAGTATTCCAGCTGCGGCCTCACCAATGCCCTGTACAGGTGCATCAAGACATCCCTGCTTTTATATTCTATCCCCCTCGCAATATAGGCCAACATCCCATTTGCCTTCTTGATCACCTGTTGTACCTGCAGACTGGGCTTTTGCGTCTCATGCACAAGGACCCCCAGGTCCCTTTGCACGGTAGCATGTTTTAATTTGTTTCCATTGAGATAGTAATCCCATTTGTTATTATTTCCTCCAAAGTGTATAACCTCGCATTTCTCAACGTTATACTCCATTTGCCATATCCTCGCCCACTCACTCAGCCTGTCCAAATCTCTCTGCAGATCTTCTCCGTCCTCCACACGATTCACTTTTCCACTTATCTTTGTGAAACTATTGTCGATTCTCGGAAAAACCCATCTAGTTCACTAATGTCCTTTTGGGGAAGGAAATCTGCCGTTCTTACCTGGTCTGGCCTACATGTGACTCCAGAGCTACAGCAATGTGGTTGACTCTCAACTGCCTTCCAAGGGCAACTAGGGATGGGCAATAAATGCTGCCCAGCCAGCGACGCCCATGTCCCACGAATGAATGAAACAAAATCAACCAGCTTCAGTTTGTTTTTCTACCCTATGGTTCGAATTCTGTTACATTACTCATCTGAATTCCTAGGGTCTGTAATTCTTAAGGAAATGTTTTCCTCATTTGTTGCAAATGTGCTGATGTACCTCTGACTTGTATGTGGATGTTCAATTTGCATCCTTGCAACAGATAATGCAAAAGTTCCATTCTTTCAAAATCATTTTTCTGACACGCTTTAACATCTGGTTAGTGAGCATTTTGTGTGCCATTGATAGGTATTGACTTTTATGTAAGTGATGCACAGATATATATAGATAATCTTCACAGATAAATTGATTTTGCATCGCTTTAAAGGAACCAAAATCAGTTAACCCCTTCATTGCCAACGCCACGCACACTGGCATGGTTTTTAATCTTTACGGAATGTGCATCTTCAGGAGATTCTGTACATGCCTGGTCTGGCAGTATTTTTAAAGATTTCAGCTGACATTTTTTAACACGTGGGATTTCAGTACTATAGTCAGAACTTTCAAACTTAATCTATTGCTTTTTAAAAAGAATGTGGGCGGGATTCTCCGGCCTCGTTCGCCCGAAAACCGGAGATCACCGCCTGACTTCAACGGACCTTTACAAGGTCTCCCTCCCCGCCTCTCCCGCCCGCTATAATTCTAGTAGCGGTCGGGATGGTAGAATTCTGGCCTGTACGTTTAATGGAACATAACCGGTATTCATTGGACGGGGGCACCAGGAAGGCACAGTCGATGTTCTTAATTTTGAATCATTGACAAACAATGTACATTCTAAACATGGGTGGGTTGATATTTGATGATGTGAGGTGCAGCTTACAAACTTATAATGTTAAATGTCCTCTTTTCTCTGGTGATTTGTAAGGTGCGTGGGCATGTTTGGTATTAAAGTTGGGCAGATACCCGTAATTTCTTATTTAGCAGCGGAAAGGTGAATAAGTGTCGTGGAGCCAAGTTACCATCTTTCATGTTTGGAGGGCTGAGGCTGTGCCTTCTCGGGAACTCATTTTAAATGAGCATTTATCTTCATTTTACACCTTTTCATTAAAGCCAGCGAAATTGAAGTAATAAAAATGACTAATTTTTAATCATCACTGAACGTGGTTGAAGAATAATTTGTTATTGCGTTCATAATTATTGTGAATAAAAAATTGAAGAGGCTAATTTGCTACAAATACTAATGTCACAGAAGCGGCAGGAGTGAGTGTGAGTCTCATTCAATCCCTGTTGGGATTATTCGATGAATTCAAGCACTGGGCCACCCTGGGGTTCAGCTGTGACCTGGGGTTCAGTGAGCGCTGCACTTTGATCCAGAAGTCCAACCATGAAAGTTTAAGTTTATTTATTAATGTCACAAGTAGGCTTACATTAACATTGCAATGAAGTTACTGTGAAAATCCCCTAGTTGCCACACTCTGGCGCCTGTTTGGGTACACTGAGGGAGAATTTAGCAGGGCCAGTGCACCGAACCAGTACGTCCTTCGGACTGTGGGAGGAAACCGGAGCACCCGGAGGAAACCCACGCAGACACGGGGAGAATGTGCAGACTCCGCATAGACAGTGAGCCAAGCTGGGAATCGAACCCAGTTCCCTGGTGCTGTGAGGTAGCAGTGCAAACCACTGTGCCACCCTGAGCTGGGAATGCTGTGGTTGAGCACAGAAATCAAGGTTGACACTGTGGTGCAGGGCTGGAGGGGGCCCCACCTACCTGTCTGGGTGGAAGTCAAAGATCTTGGGCGCGATCTTACCAGCTTGCTGCGCCGGTGGATTGGCGTGGCAAGCTGGGAAGTTAGTGTGTAAGGCCAAAAATCCTTGGTACGACATGCTATCTTCCCGGCCCTGTTTTGCCAGCGGGATTGGCTTGCGCCCAGAAAAGGATGATTAACATGACATTAATGTGTCCTGGCACACGGATGCTCCCCGCCCCCCCTCCCCCCCCAACCCCCTCCCTGTGGCGAGAGGTGTTGTCAACGAGAAACACCCATGGTGGGACCAGGCATGGTGGCCATGCTGGGGGGATCAGAAGCCATTGAAGCCCCAGGTAGTCGGGGGCATGGCCAGGCCGTGCCAGTCAGGAAATTCCCACCAGGCACCATATCCATGCCAGGGTTAGTACCAAGGGGGTGTGGCCTGAGTGGGGGGGAGGAACTATAAAGGTTGTTATTAAAAGGGGGAGATTGTCAAGGGGGGAGCTCTATGGAGGGGGGTGGTGATTGGCATGGGGGGACTCTGCAGAGGGAGGATTACGTGAGGGGGGTGATCGGCAGTCGAGGGTGGTCAGCAAAGTGGGGAGCGTGCGGGAGGGGCTGTGGGGTGGGGGGCTGTTCGTGATGGGGGAGCTCATCAGGAAGGTTCCAATGTCACGTGCTGGTGATCCGTATTGCTGAAGGTATGGGAGTGGTGTTACATTGGCAGGGGGGGGTTCAGATGTCCCGTGCTGGATTGCTGTGGGAGGGGGGGGTTACATTACTGCCCATGTTGGTGGGGGTGATGGGGGTCTGATGTCTATGGGGGGTTGGGTGGTTGGTGGAGTCCCAGTTCACTGGGAGATCGGGGCACCATGCACAATCGCACCCGAATGCTCTGAAGCCGTGCCCATGCCCCATTACTTGTTCAAATCTCCCTGCTGTCCAAAAAGTGTTTACCCCAGTCCAACGCCGGCATCTCCACATCATGTCAAAAAGTTGACAGAGTGTAGGAAGATTGCAGTGCCAAACCCGCTGAAAAAAAGTGATTCACTCCAGTTTTCAGACTTTTACAGTGCTGAGAATCTTTCTGGTAAAATCATGCCCTTAGAATTTTTGGGGGGCACGATTGTGCCCCTCATGACTCTGGCACAGAGAATTGCAGTGAAGTTATCTCTTGTGTCCTGGCCAATATTTATCCCTCAATTAACATCACGGTGCTGTCTGTGGGAGTCGGCTATGCACAAACTGGCTGCTGTGTTTCCTACCTGACAACAATGACTAGATCTCAAAATTACTGCATTGACTGTGAAGCAACTTGGAGATATCTGGTGATCATAAAAAGTGGTATATAAATGCAAATCTTTTTGGTTCTTAATATTTGTTCATTTCTGCTTGTTGGTTCTGGCAGTTCTGGTTCAAAAAGTAAAGTTTTTTTTAAGTTTATTTATTGGTCACGAGTAAGGTTTAGATTCACACTGCAGTGAAGTTACAGTGAAAATACTGTGAGAATTCACTGGGAGATCCCAGTATTGTTCTGGTTCTGGACAAGCCTCGGCAGACTCCAGGCTGCTCACAATGTTGCCGACCTGCCCAAACTAGTGTCATGCTATACTTGTTTTATTTGAATGCTTTATTGGTACCTCCTTTGGCTGAGATTTAAATATGTACGTTCCAGAAGCAAGTTGCCCATGCTGCGGTAGGGACCCGCAATTTTGAGAATGAAAGGTACTCAGTCTTTAAAAAAATGTTGAGGACAACTGAACTGAATTAAAAAGCACATTGTTTTTCCTGGTTGGGCGCTCTCCCCATTCCAAATCTGAATGGTAGTCTGGAAGATGGACTTCATTTTCCTCAGCAGGTATCCATATCCTGCAGCATGATCAAAGCATTATTAACCATATTTCAGTAAATGTTGTGCGATCCCGAGTTAGATGATTCCAATGCTTGTGTTCGTTTTGCACAGTCATAGGGCAGGACTTTCCCGCCACGCCCGTCCCCGCCCGCTACAATTGCCGTGGCGGGCGGGATGGGAAAGTGAATCAGAGAATGATGGCGCAATAAAGCACAAAGGGACGCTATTGGGCACAGGATGATTGTGCTGGCTTTTGGAAAGAGCACCCTATTGTTCGTCTCCCCTGCTCTGTCCTGACTGCACTCCAAGGCTTTACTTTTCAAGTATATATACAATTCCCATTTGATGTCCCATCAAATAGTATAAATGCAAACAGAGGGAATAATCGGGGAGTGGCTATTCCAGCGTCTGCAAGAAAAATACCAGGAGGTGAGTGCAATGAAGTTATTGGCCAGGATTTTCTGGTCCCGCCGTGGTGGAACCCACCGCAGGGGACATGGTGGGTAGGCCAAAGGTCCATTGACTTTTGGTGGGGCAGGATGATTTCTGTGGTCGGCGGGGCTGGAAAATCCAGTCCATTGTGTTTTAGCCAATAGTAATAATTGAGGTTTGTTGAATAACTTTGGATTGTCACCTCTTACCTGGATGAGCACTTGGCACAGCATAACATTCGACATCATGAGCCGAATGCTGGTAAATGGGATTAGGTGGGAGGTAAGTAGTTTCTCATGTGTTGGTGCAGACCCAATGGGCCGAAGGGCCTCTTCCGCTCTGTATGATTCAATGAATGAACGTATTACCCTTTTGACGGAACTTTTTAATGTATATCACTGAAACAATTTTGGAAAGAGCATTAGTTGTGCTGTTGTCTCAAAAATCTAATACCTTGGATTTAAGCAATACATATCCAGTAAAGGTAGCATCATGCTATGCTTTCCTCCTGCAGTCCAAAGATGTGCAAGTTAGGTGGATTGGGCATGGTAGATTTCCCCTTAGTGTCCCAAGCTGTGTAGGTTAGGTGGATTAGCCATGGTAAATGCATTATGGACATAGGGCTGGGGGTGTGGGCTTGGATAAGATGCTCTTTCAGAGAGTCAGTGTAGGCTCGATGGGCCGAATGGCCTCCTTCTTCACTGCAGGGATTCTATGGTTCTATGTGTTTTTCCTAACTAATTCGTGCACTACTCTGTGAGCTTCTACCTCTGTGTAATTTGCAAAGAACTAAGTATGAGCAGACCAATATAAAAGTGAGTTGAACAGCTTAATCGAATCTCCTGCTGTGAGTCAGCCAAGTGCAGACTGAGTTGGGTAGTGTCTTTATTCTGTCCAAATCAGGGACTGACGAAGAGGCAGAAGCTGGATGAATGAGGTCATTACACATAAAAGGGTGTTAGATTCAGGGCACTGAGCCAATGCTGATCATTCTTAGTGTCTTTTCAACATTCAGCTTTTGAAAGCAAATTTTGCGAAATAGTCCAGAATATATGAAATGTGCCACATTTTGTGCTTTTATCAATGTCTAAATCCTTGCTTGTTGGTTTAATGTTTTTCACAAATAGAGAAATGTTCATATATATCAATTTCATTATACAGTGTCATCACCCTATTGTACTTTACTTGTGTGCTGAAAAAAAAACATTTTAAGGTGGCGCAGCAGCAAATCTGATGGGATTAGTTTAAGAAAAAAATGGAACAATTTAGATCAGCGCACAAAAACAGGCCTCACAGTCCACTCTGTCCCTGCTAATGTTACCATTGCAGTGGACCTAATACTATATCCCCCTCCCCGCCCACTTAATTACATCTTTCTTTTTCTCAACCACCTATCTAACCTATTCTTAAACGTTGACACGGTCTCTGCCTCAATCACTAACTCTGCCAGTGCAGTTCACAGACTTGCAAAGCCCGGGATAAATAAAACAAAGTCTGCTGCTACCTGTCCTAAATGTTAAAGTTTAAAAGTTTATTTATCAGAGTCACAAGTAGACTTGCATTAACACCGCAATGAAGTTACTGTGAAGATCCCCTCGTTGCCACACTCCGGCGCCTGCTCGGGTACACTGGGGGAGAATTTAGCATGGCCAGTGCATCTAACCAGCACGTCTTTTGGACTGTGGGAGGAAACCGGAGCACCTGGAGGAAACCCACGCAGACATGGGGAGAACGTACAGACTCCGCACAGTGACCCAAGCCGGGAATCGAACCCGGCTGGCGCCGTGAGGCAACAGTGCTAACCACTGTGCTACCCTGCTGACTGTGTATCTATAACCCCTCATTCTAGCCTCCTTGCCCACTGGAAGCAGTCTATTTCCATCAGCTATGTCGAAATTTTAAACACCTTTATCAAATCACACTTAATATCCTCTTAGCAAAAACCCCCAATTTTTCAAGACAGTCTCCTCAAATCCTGTACTGTTTTGATAAGGTGGGATTTGAGTTTTGAGTGCAGAATTGGTAATATGAAAGTTTTAAGTGTTCTGTGGTTAAGTTAACAAACAAGACAATGTGAATAGATAAAAAGCTTAGCACTATGAGTAGAGCAATGATTTTGCAGAAGCAGGATTGCATGTACGTGGGGAGATTGGCGCAGCACAACTTTATGAGTGAGGCTCGAATGCTTTCAAAATGAATTACGTCATTGCTGGCCACGACCTCCATGTGTTAGTTGGTGGACTTCACGTTCCCGCACTGATTAATATTAATGTGAAACTCTTTTCATAATTTGTCTGAATATTTTGTAACTGATCAGCTGACATCAGAATCGGGGTTAATTGACACAAGGTTTGAACTTTCACTGTCCTTGACTTTAAGAATTAATGAAAAATCAAACAGCTTTTTGTTTGTGTAACACTTGAATGAATTTCATTTGGTCTAGGTAAGCCACTGCAAACGGCAATCACCATGGTAACAATTGGAGCATTAACTCTTGTTGAGTTAGATGCTTTAGTCACATATCAGTTTGGATCACTAAATCACCGGTTTGCTACTTACAGTGTCTATATTGTGTAACATGCAAAGATTCATTTGTTGTGGAACTTCCTTGCCCAACTGTTATAATGCATGTTTGATGCTGACTCTTGGGCTGGATATTCATGTTGGAGGAGGGACTATTGCTACTGTCATGATCCCATTTTCATCTGTAGTCTGTTGGCAGCTGCAATCCTCTGGGGTGTTCAGACCCTAAGTGACCCTGGAGATGGTCTGGCGGGTGAAGTGGGAGTGGGTGTGGTCTGAGTTCAGAATGGGCAAGTTAAAATGCCACCTCCACTGCCAGAAAGCCATGACTGGTGTTTCTGAGCCGATAAGCGGTTCATTTACACACACAGTTGAACCGCTTTAACCACACCCCTTCATCTTGTGTGTTTCCCGCCCCCCTCCCCACGCCTTCACTCCCTCACCCATTATCCACTTCATGAACAGAACTCGCAATCATTATTATAACAGTTGGGGACCATTAAATAGCCCATAAAGCTCCCTTAGTAAACAAACAGACTTCAGAATGCTGTCTCAACAAATGTCTAACACGAATACCTAAAAGCAACAGGATGAGATTAAACCTTTTCATGTTGTTATATCAGGCGACCCTTTCATTACTGTGAACTGTACTTTAACTTTTTATCCATTAGGTTAATGTTTTTTACTCACCTGGAGACTTGTCCACATTTACAAAGTTGATCTTTTACTGGACAGCTTGCCAATTGGCAGAAGCAACAATCTGGCAGACAGATTGTTTAAGGGGTGATTACATCATCTAATCATAGCACTGTCAAAACGGGCCGTAATGAACATCGATACGTTCATTCTAGAGCATTTCACGATAAAATGTAAAAGAGACAAAACCATTTCACTGACCTTTTCAACTTTTCTCGCCTCCAGTATACGGTTCACACAGCCAGGCAGTCAATGTAAAACCTGCAAGCTGCTAACGTTCGGCCGGCTCCATGAAAATTAGAAATACGCATCTGGGGCGAGCTCTCAATGAACCGGAGCCCCTGTTAATTGACTCTGGCACAGGAATGGATGGATTCCGGAGCCCACTGTCTCTCACTCTCACCCACCCTTGTGACAATGACCGAGGGCTGGAATTGACACTGAAATTGCGGCCATCCTGCTCGTTGGCCAGTTGTTTTTGGTCCTGCCTCCTTTTGTCCAGCTCAGGACCATGGGCATGCGGCCCCTTGACCTGGGGCTATGGGAAGTCAGTGCTGCTGATTCATGTTGTCAGATCCCGGGTCTTCTCTGTGTAAGCAAGCAGGGATCTGAAGTAGGCACTTGTGTAGGTGCGCAGAACTTTGCCCAGAGATGTTCAAAATATGATTCCCTCAAGTCCAGAATGAAAGTCTTAAATAGGAGCAAAATACTGTGACAGTTGAAACTAATGTGTAGGAACATCGGTATTAGGAGCAGGAGTGGGCCCTCTGAGTCTGTTCTGTCATTCACTAAGATCATGGCTGTTCTGGCTATGGTCTCAACTCCACTTATCTGTCTATTCCCCTCCCCTCCCCACATCCATGACTTCCTTTTCTATTAATATCTATCCAACTCAACCTTGAATAACTTCAGTAACTTAACCTCCACTGCTTTCTCGGGAAGAGAATTCGGCTGAAATAAAAAGAGGAAATGCTGGAAATACTTAGAAAGTTTGTCAGCCCGAATGGAGAGAGAAACAGTGATGAGGGGCGGAACTTTTAGGGAGGCGGTGGGGGATCTTGGCCACTGGCTAGGGCCCCATGATCCTGTCCTCCGAGAGCTGTGGGCCAGTCAGAGACTTCTGTACATGGCAGTGTCACTGGGGCCTGGGATCGAGATGGGACACAGGTTCAGGTGAGCGATGGTGGGAAGGGGGTCATGGGGGCAGCGGGGGAGCATGGGAACACAGGGCATGTGGAATGGGGTTGCCAAAATGAGCAGGGGAGTGTGGTGGCTTGCACCACATCCCAGACCCTGCGCCCCCAATTTTCCCAATGCCAAGTCCCTCAGTAAGGTAGCCAGTGCCTTTGAACAAGCCGTCCCCCGCAACAACTGGGTTAATACCAGTGGTGTTGGGATGAAACCCTTAACTGGGCATTGACTGCCTACTTATGGGCCTGAATTGGCAGTTGGGCTTAATCGGAGTGGAGTTGGGAAGGTGGTGAGGCCCCCAACTGCCACTCTGCCTGATTAAATGCCTCATCCCTGCCAACAAACTTGCCACAGAGTCCAGGGCACAAGATTCCACCCAACATTTCGGATTTGACACCTTAGCAGCATCTCCTGAATATTTTGTGCATTTTCTCTTTATAATTAATGTGCTGTATATTGTACGTTGGGGTTTGGGGTGTGGACTGCCCCTTTAAGAGTATGGATCAGGTGACCCTGGGCTATTAGCTCCGCCCAGTGTGGGACCCTGGTGGGTAGTCTTGGACCTGACTGTGAACAAGTGCACACCTTCAATAAACAGCTCCCAGTATTGAAGCATTCAAGATTACCTTGTGACTCCTTATGCCCCTTCGTCCACTGAATAGTAATGAACGCATTGAAGGTGGTCTAACTTTTTAAAAGGTTTGCTTTGCATTGGGTGGTGTAAAGATTAGGTAAACCTTTTCCTGGTGTGACCCCATTTTAATTCCTCAGAGTTTGTGTGACCCCCGAGATTTGGGATTAACCTTAATTCCTGAATGTTTGTTGGGGGGCGGGTAAGTGCAGGGCTAGGTTAGCTTCAGCCGCTGAGTAGAGAGTTTCAGCGTGACAGGAGTTGTTTAAACTGCAGGACTTTTTTTTTAAAAAGATAGTAATCATCTACTTTTCACAGGCTTTTATTTTGCAGTATGAATCAAATCTCAAAGATCTGTCTGTTAGGCCACGCCTAGCATTAGAGAATAACGTGAGGATTTGGAGGGACCTCACAGCTGCTAGAATTCAATCCCAGATCCACAGCAGTCATTGCTACCTCAGAGCTCACGACCCCAAAAATCTTGTCTTGTGACCCCCACTGGAGGGTCATGACCCACAGTTTTTGGAAGCCATGGTGCAGCTGGCCTTGGATTGCTTCCCAGAATGCTATGTAGCCCAAATTCCACTACTTAACCCCTGTTTCGTCTATTTATTAGTGTCACAAGTGGACTTATGTTAACACTGCAATGAAGTTAGTGTGAGAATCCCCTAGTCGCCGCACTCCAGCGCCTGTTCATTACACGGAGGGAGAATTTAGCATGGCCTGTGCATCTAACCAGCACGTCGTTCGGACTGTGGGAGAAAACCGGAGCACCCGGAGGAAACCCACGCAGACACGGGGAGAAGGTGCTGGTTCGAATCGAACCCGGCTGGTGCTGTGAGGCAGCAGCGCTAACCACTGTGCCACCGTACCGCCCCTGGGTCAGGGGTAATCAGCTTTAAATTCTTGAATGGAACCTGACAAAATAGGTCAGATTTATATATGTATTTGAAAGCAATTCAGAATATTTCTTCAATATTAAAGAACTTTCTCCCCGGAAGGAAATTTTATTTTAAGCTCTGACGTGCTGTGTTCTACAGATTTTTGAATCAATAAAGTGGTTTGCTAATGAAGCACCATTTATTTCAGAAGAACTTTTCTTATTTTGTGCTCTCAGCTATTCTCAGTTGTGGGTTGTAGAAAGCTCACAAACTGAACTAGCTAATGGTGTTGAAATTAGGCAACATTTGGTAACCAGTTCATTGACTTGCTGTAACCAGTGTTGTAAAATGAAGCCGCGACTGAGATCCTAACCCCTGTTTAACCCCTATGAACACAGCTTTGCTGAAGAGATTAGGAAACATTCACATTTTTTGGGGAGGTGGGGGGTGGGTGGGTGGGTGGGGGGCGGGATGACTCTTTGTTACATCCCAGGCTGAAATTTAGCATAAGATTAGAGGAATTTGGGTTAGTAAATTTGCGGATGACACTAAAGTCGGTGGAGTTGTGGACAGTGCGGAAGGATGTTGCAGGTTACAGAGGGACATAGATAAGCTGCAGAGCTGGGCTGAGAGGTGGCAAACGGAGTTTAATGCAGAAAAGTTTGAGGTGATTCACTTTGGAAGGAGTAACAGGAATACAGAGTACTGGGCTAATGGTAAGATACTTGGTAGTGTGGATGAGCAGAGGGATCTGGGTGTCCATGTGCATAGATCCCTGAAAGTTGGCACCCAGGTTGATAGGGTTGTTAAGAAGGCGTACGGTGTGTTAGCTTTTATTGGTAGAGAGATTGAGTTTCGGAGCCATGAGGTCATGTTGCAGCTGTACAAAACTCTGGTGCGGCCGCACTTGGAGTATTGCGTACAGTTCTGGTCGCTGCATTATAGGAAGGATGTGGAAGCATTGGAAAGGGTGCAGAGGAGATTTACCAGGATGTTGCCTGGTATGGTGGAAAGGTCTTATGAGGAAAGGCTGAGGGACTTGAGGCTGTTTTCGTTAGAGAGAAAAAGGTTAAGAGGTGACTTAATAGAGGCATATAAGATGATCAGAGGATTAGATAGGGTGGACAGTGAGAGCCTTTTTCCTCGGATGGTGATGGCTAGCACGAGGGGACATAGCTTTAAATTGAGGGGTGATAGATATAGGACAGATGTCAGAGGTAGGTTCTTTACTGAGAGAGTAGTAAGGGTGTGGAATGCCCTGCCTGCAGCAGTAGTGGACTCGTCAACATTAAGAGCATTCAAATGGTTATTGGATAAACATATGGATGATATTGGAATAGTGTAGGT
Organism: Mustelus asterias; assembly: GCF_964213995.1. Taxonomy (NCBI): domain Eukaryota; kingdom Metazoa; phylum Chordata; class Chondrichthyes; order Carcharhiniformes; family Triakidae; genus Mustelus; species Mustelus asterias. The sequence goes on along the minus strand of NC_135811.1, from coordinate 33,591,764 downwards.
TAGATGAGCTTTAGATTGGTTTCACAGGTCGGCACAACATCGAGGGCCGAAGGGCCTGTACTGCGCTGTAATGTTCTATGAATTTTGATTTAAGAATATTTATTGACGGTAGAATGAGGGAAGCAATTGTTTGACTGTGATCCAGAAAGTAACTTCTTCAAAGTTTATTTATTAGTGTCACAAGTAGGCTTACATTAACACTGCAATGAAGTTACTGTGAAAATCCCCAAGTCGTCACACTCCGGCATCTTATCATGTTCACTGAGGGAGAATTTAGCAAAATATCTTCAAAGGTTAAACATTTGTTTAATCTCTCTCGTTTCCTTCTCTATGAACTGTATGCTTTGTCTGTACAGTGCACAAGAAAAAATACTTTTCACTGTATACTAATACATGTGACAACAATAAATCAAATCAAAATCAAATCAAATTGTTGATTTTTATATAATCCCGATGATGCAGAGGAGGCCATTTGGCCCATCGAGCCTGCACCGACAACAATTCCACCCAGGCCCCATCTCCGTAATCTCATGTATTTACCCTTTTCCATCTGACACGAAGGGGCAATTTAACACGGCCATTCAACCCAACCCACACATCTCATTGCAGCGACATTTTATTGCTTGTATTTCCTTTGTTTCAGTGTTAACCCTTTGTGGGATCTATTTCTAATTTGAATTTCCCTCAGGTTAAGCAAGCCCCGTGAAATCGTGCCTGGAACTGGCACAAGTTTTGGTGCTGTGTTCTCAGCTGGCCAGAGCTGGGCACTCTCTCTTCTGGTTCTCCTTGGGCTAAGGCGCTGTTGGAACTCTGACCTGTTTGCGGGGGGGCGGGGGGGGGGGGGGGGGGGGGGTCTCAGTTCCTGAGACATTACTATTGACTGTTTAATTCTTGCTTTGGGTATTTGATAGTCATGTGTTTGCTCTTGAGTTTGTTGGTGCAGAATCACTGCCTGGATGTAAACTGATATTGCTTTCTGTTTACTTGTTATTGTACCCTTGCTTGTGGGGGTCCTTCTTCACAAGTTGTAGCTATTGCAAATAGCTTAAATATTGAAAGAAAAGCCTTAATCTACAGATATTTCTGGTGTTGAATTTAATGTTTATTTTGGCACCTTATTGTTCTGCTTTGGCATCTGTTAATATTATCAGTGAATAGCTGTGTTGTTTGAAGACACCTTTCCATCAAATTGCCCCATGTTATATTTCTTTTGGTGATTGTTGAAATATTTTGTTAAGAAGGCTTAAAATTGAACACGAGTGTTTAGCTACTGTTGGAAACACGTAGTCCTGTGTTTGGATATTGATTTAGGGCTTTTTTTGTTGTTAAATTGATGCCACGTTAATCTGTATTGGCTTGCAATCGCTCTTCTGCACTTCACAGCAAAGCTCAATTTTTGTTGCTAAGAGCCTCACAGTGGCTGGTGTCTCGAATGTAATTTTGATTCTCACATATTGTGGTGGGTGGAGAAGATTTTTAAATGTGCGCGGAAGGCAGTGTGTCAAAGCATCTCATGAAGGTGGGGGAATATTTATTATGGAATACCTGACCTTGAGATAATTAGTTTTCTGCCCTGTATTGCAAGCAAAATTCTAATGGATTATTCATTATGGCCTTTTAATGAGATAGGGTGAGCAGGCATTTCCTGTTTTTGCTGGTGTTACCACAAACTTTGCAATGGATTGTTTATTGTAATTGGATAAATATTAATAGATGCCCTGGCTACAGACTATTCTGTATTCCTCGCAAAGAGGACATTCTGTTAATTGAAGGACAGGGTTGTGGTAGCCCAGCTAATAATCGTGGCTTTTGTAAATAAGGGGGGGGTGGGGACGGACGGACTGTGGATAACTAACCAGGGAGTTAATTTATTCAAATAACTTTCATCTATTTGTATTTGCAATTGGCTGCTGGAAATCTCAGGGCCCAGGAAGCACTTATTACCATTCCACATAACGCAAATGCTTGCAGACTAGAAAACTTTCTGAAAGTTATGCAGCTGAAGCGCCCGTGAATTGGCTGTCCTGGAGTGCCGCTTGACTGCAGCGTAGCTTTGTGTGGAATGTGTACCGTTATAGAACTTTAAACTCCAGGTGAACTAGGCCTCCCAAACACGTGGCTTCGCAGAGTTGTTAATTGATACGGTACAAGTCGATGCCTGCAGGCTTCCTCATGTGACGAGGCGCTGATCCCTTGTCGTGCTGTTATGGGATGGTGCTGAGCAGAGGCCGTTTGCTCCTCCACAGTGAAGGGCGAGATATTCGGGGTGGTGGGGGAGTGTCACCTTAGAGCTCCCTGGGATGCCTTTTGAGGAGCACCAGCCAACATTGCCTCCAAAAGGGGAAAAGGATAGTTGAGACAGTTTTAGTCATGGGTTAGCCACATAGCCAGTTACTTTTTTTTCAATAATATACTTTATTCATAAATCTGTGAGAACATTACAACATGGGTGGCGCAGTGATTAGCACTGCTGCCTCACAGCACTAGGGACCCGGGTTCAAGTCCGGCCTCGGGTCACTGTCTGTGCGGAGTCTGCACGTTCTCCTTGTGTCTGCGTGGGTTTCCTCTGAGTGCTCCGGTTTCCTTCCACAGTCCAAAGGTGTGCAGGTTAGGTTGATTGGCCATGCTAATCTGTCACTTAGTGTCAGGGGGATTAGCAAGGTCAATATGTGGGGCTACGGGGATAGGGCCTGGGTGGGATTGTGGTCAGTGCAGACTCTATGGGCCGAATGGCCTCCTTCTACACTGTATGGATTCTATGATGACAATCATTCCGAAATGGCAATCACACAAAAAACAATAAGATTCTGGTTTTTTACATACATCAAGTAACATTCTGAGATGCTTCCACACAATAAAGGAAATACTTCAGACGTTTTACAATGATCTTACAAATGTTGTAAAGTTATTTTAAAGGTTATCTACTTTGAAACGTTTGCACTCCAAGGTGCTTCAGTACAACTGAGATACGTGTAATATTCACTGTATACATTCACGGAGTCATTCGGCCCAAGGGGTTCTGCTGCCCCCAGTTCACTGTGGTTGAAAGGTCTTCGACAGTGACCTTCCCCATTGCGCCTCTGCGGCAGCTGCCCCAAGCTTTAGTGCGTCCCTCAGCATGTAGTCCTGAGCTTTAGATTGTGCCAGTCTGCAATGCTCAGTCTGGGAGAACTCCTTGTACTGGAAGACCAACAAGTTTCGGGCAGACCAGAGAGCGTCATAGCCACACACCCAGTTATTGCCATGTGGCAGTAACAGAGTCGCTGGAAGCCTTTCCGATTACTGATGTCAACGTGAATGCTAGGAGCACCAAAGTTACCTTCAGAGTGATCCCAATGACAAGTGTCCTCAGCCAGTCACCTGTCAGAAGGCTGACGATTCGCACTGGGGAACCGATTAGAGTATAAAAACGCTGATTAGAAAGCCTCCCAAAATGGTGAGAATTTTAATGTTAGAACCAATTCTGATGGCTTGATGTAACACCATTCAAATTTCAATCATCCCAAAAACCCGGCACCATTTCTCTGACTATTTCTATTTCCTTTGCCCCAGCCGTGGTGCTGGAGCCTTCAGCTGGCCGGGTTCTGCACTCCGCGGTTCGTTCTGTCTTTCCCTCTTTTGAAAATGCTCAAACTAAATCTTTAGCCACCCCCCCTCCCCCCATGACTTCCCCACTCAGCAGCCAGTTTCTGAAGTGTTTTGTCAAGTTATTTTATGTTAAACGCACTGTATGAGCTGAAGTGGTTATTTTTGTCTCTGTACTAACTCCTTGTAGGTGTTAATGCTATCGCCTTCCTTCTTATTTCCTTCCAGCGGAGAGTGAGTGAAAGTAAGAAAACACTGCTGAGACCAGTTTCTCACTGTATTCTTCAAGGTTTTTTTGGGGGGGGGGGGGGGGTGGCACGACAGCACAGTGGTTAGCACTGCTGCCTCACAGCTTCAGGGACCTGGGTTCGATTCCTGGCTTGGGTCACTGTCTGTGTGGCATCTGCACATTCTCCCCGTGTCTGCGTGGATTTCCTCCGGGTGCTCCGGTTTCCTCCCACAGTCCAAAGATCTGGGGGTTAGGTTGATCGGCCATGCTAAAATTGCCACTTGGTGTCCCAGGATGCGTAGGTTAGAGGGATTAGTGAGGTAAATATGTGGGGTTGCGGGGATAGGGCCTGGGTGGGATTGTTATTGGTGCAGACCTGATGGGGCGAATGGCCTCCTTCAGCACAGAAGGATTTCTATGATTCAATAAGTAAAAGCAGCCCTGTGTTAAATCTTTAGATCCTATGCTGGGGATGGTTCTGCATGTAGGAGAGTTGGTAGGCCTGCTATTAGCTGAAGCCTAGGAGAAGGCCACCTGCTCTACCCCTCAGTCCCCAGTAGCGTATCTCATGCTATCTAGTGTCGTCACTTGATTAAGTTGGCAGCTCACTTTTAGGTGTGGTTGGTACTGCCCTGGCATGCTCTCCTGTAATCTTCATCAAACCAGGATCGATCCCTTGGCTTTATTGTAACAGTAGAGTGAAGGAAATGCTAGGCCATGAAGTGGTTGAATACAATTCTGATGTTGCTGATGGCCCACAGCGGATCTTGGATGACCAGTTTTAAGCTGAACCTGTCATAATTAGCATGGTGGTAGTGCCACGCAAAACAACGGATTCATAACTTTGGGTGAACATGGCCTGCGATAAGAATTATTGTTTGTGAAATTTTGTTTCAAATGGCCAGCTCATTGGAAAAATATTTTACGTGAATTGTTTGTGAATGCTGACCATTGCCTGAAAATGATAGCGTAACCTGATCACACGAGCCAGCCGCGCTGCAACACTGCAGAGCTACATGTGCTGTGGCCTCAACCTTCGCCAACGCTTTGCCACTGTTTGGTTTGTGTTCTGGCAACATGTAACCGTTTGAATTGTGTGTCACAAAATCCAGGGACCTCATTTTAACTCGATGCATGTTTTGAACACGTTAAAATCTTGCCCCATGCATCAAACGCGATGATGGTCCCATCTGTTGCTTGTCGCTGAAGTAACTATTTTTGCCGGCTGTGCCAGAAAGACTGGAATGAGTTTGCATCATCAATTTAATTCCTCTCATGTGGATTCAGTTTTTCTAAAGAAACGGCTTATTTATTTTTTTTGCTGTGTTGTTGAGCTCCCTTAAATAAACAAAATCTTACGAGGTTTGATATGAAGTGCGGGAAAAAAAACATTGCTTCCTGTACTTGGTGCCTAAAAGGGCCACAATGTTTGGCGTTGCCATCACTGTGAACCACATCCACTGTTGAACCTTCGAATAAAAATGTGTTGCCAGTACTGCAAAGCCTCAATTATGTCGGTAGACGCAAAGAGAAAAGGAATTGAAATAAGCGACAACGATGCTTAAAGTGATTTAATTAATTTTTGAGAGAACTCCATAATCGGAGGGAGTCCTGGGCCTTTGGCTGTTAGCGAGACCTCAAGTAAAATAATGATTTTTAACCATTCATTCGGGAGCGCCGTCTCTGTGGGACTCACTGAAATATATCACAATAGTGTACCGGTGAGTTAGATTCTAATATCCTTATTAAAATTTGATGAAACTCATAATGAAGTAAATTGTGAAATGACTACAGGCTTTGGGTTGTGGGGCGAATGACCCGCTTGCAATGCAATCAGCAAACCCTTATTAACAAGTGTTCCTTTCTAAAACCATCGCTTTTTTTTTTTGTTTTTGGTTTCCCTCTTGACTTTGAGCTTCTTGAAAACATCGCGACCTCCTTATAGGGAAAGACTTTCATTTGAACCACAGGCGTCGTGTGCGGAGGTAATTCTTTATTTAAATACAAAAGTCACAACGCGAGTGAAAGCTGAGGAGTGTTTTGCTGAACGCTTGTATTGGGACTGAAGCTACGCATAGTATCTTAAGTCAGCAGCTTTATATGGTGTTATCTCATTAAATTTTCAGAGAAAAGCTGCAAGCAGCTAATTGGAAGCATGTAATAGTTTAGGCCATGAGCTGTCTTATGGCGTAATAAATTACTGAAGGAGAAGACAGTTTTATACACTTACAGAGGGTGAAGTAGTTTACATTTAATGAGTTTTTAGAGAATATTTGATAGAAACATTGAACTCTTTAATCATTACAGCCTCACTCTAAACTATTTAGAGTTACTTTATGAATAGCATTAATTCCAGCAATAGTTGCAATAATTCATTTATCACAAGTTAATGACTTGCAGATAAGAATGAGACTCAAATGTAATTTTCTCTGTAGCGTTGGCTATTCTCATTCATTATAGGTAATAGTTGCATTTGCAGTTTCTGCAGAGAACTTCCCTTCCGCAGCAATGGTGTGGATTTGTTTTCTGGAGTGGGTGATGTCTGTGGTGATTATAGGTCATTGTCTGGAGGAATGTAGACACTGGTGTCTGCATCATGTGCAGTTATTACAGTGGAGAAATAATTGGAGATTTTAACTCTCAATATAATCACTTAATCAGCCGGTAATACTGTTGGTATTATCTTGACAATAATCCCAATGTAAATGTTAGAAAAATCAGTGTTAGAACAGGTCATTTTTGTTCCCTCATCGCTGACTGAAAGCAAGCTCAGGCACACACCTGTCCTCACTTAAATTTGCAGATTAAATGGTCAAACTGACCCATTTTTCATCCAGTTACCTACATAATAATGCACTAACAGATGCTGGAGATCCAGTCCCTTCTGGCTTGTTGGGTCTGCCAACTCCTGTTCATGTAAACCGTGAACTAGGTAAACTGTCACAGCACAGGGGCTGACATTTAATGGCAGGTCAAACTGTGCGCATGATGGAGTATTCATTTGTCTAGGGATTAACAATCATATAAATGTTGAAATGTGCCAAAAACCATACGTCTTTCCGTACGATGGGTGAAATTTAATACTCTCTCCTGTGGGTGGCTGGTTTGATCGCATGCGGAGCATTTAATGGTTGTGGGAAAGTGGTGAGTAGGGATCCCCCCGCCTTCCCGCGTCCACCCTCACTAAGGAGTGGCAGGAAGTCCTGTGGACGGCTTTCCTGCCCCGCCATCAATTGAGGCCCTGAAGTGGTGCACAGCTCAGGGCTTCATCCCACTGCCATTAGTATTAACCCAGCAGCAGGCAGGGGAGGAGGGGGAGGCGATCTCATCATCAGGGTAGCACAGTAAGCAAACCCCAGGAAAGGTCCCTTGTTTAAAAGCACTCTGTACCTGATCGAGGGATCTGGCCATTTTTAATTATGTCATTGGGACTTTGAGTTATTGAGCTATTCTCCCATCTCGTCTGCCCCACCACTGCTGCCAGTGAGAATGGAGAATTTGGCGCTCAGCCAAAACTCCATTCAACTGCAGCGGGCCTGGAGAATCCCAGTCATGGGTGAAGTTGGAGGATTTCAGACTTTGAATTTTTTTTGGAGTGAGGACCTATAAACGTTGGCAAGACCGGTTCCCCAGAGATTGGGGTGCTGCTTTTAAAGGACGCCTCAATCTCCAATCAACCCTACACATACCCTGCTTCCCCCCACTCCCTGGCATCAAGCTCCCCTCACTTGCTGCTACCAGCACCCCCTCTACCAAGTGAATGACATCCTTCTATGGGGTTGCCGAAGGTTCCCCCCCTTCAGAAGCCCCCACCTGGGACCCCTTCCTACAGGAGTCCAAAGATGTGCGGGTTAGGTTGATTGGCCATGCTAAAAAAATTGCCCCTTAGTGTCCTGGGATGTGTAGATTAGCGGGTAAAATATGTTGGGATATGGGGGTAGGGCCTGGGTGGGATTGTGGTCGGTGCAGACTCGATGGGCCGAATGGCCTCTTTCTGTACTGTAGGGTTTCTATGATTTCTATGAGCCTCCCCACCCCCCCTTGGCACTGCCAACCTGGCACCCTGTTGGTGACACCCTGGCAGTACCAACTTGATTGGTACTACCAGTGCACTACCCAGCCATTTCCCTGACAACTCAGGGGTTTCAATGGCCTCTGAGCCCCCCGACCCGGTATGGCCATTGCGCCTGGTCTCCGCTTGTGGAGATCAGTAGTGAATCATGTTGGGCCCCTGCTGCCCCCAAGAGTCAGATACCCGGAAGCAGGGAGAATCCAGCTTGTAATTGACTAAGCATATTTAAATGGATTTTAAAATATGCTAATCTGGTTCCTGCCTTCACTGGGCGGGAACCAGATTACGTCCAGGCGGTGGGATGGGGTGAATCCCAAAGGGGATTCTGTCGGCACTAAATGCGGTAGGCCCCGCTCCCGGGATTGTCTGACCCTGCACAGCCCCAGCATGATCTGCAGCCCAGTATGAACCCAAGGTGCATCCACAGTCAGTTCCTTTGGTTGGATATATTTGTTCATTGAGTTGCTTCATTGCTTGGCAGGAAGCCAAGTACTTCAGAACAGGCTGATAGAGGATCGACAGGCCGAGTTACATCCTAAGCAATTTAAATTTTTGTTGACTTTAAAATCAGGTGCAGTGTAAAATCGACTGCCCACTATCGCTATTGGCACACTTTGGATTATTGCCCTTAGCAAATTTCTCTCCAGGTATCTCCTCTTGCTTAGTTCCTGTGATTATAACGTCAGTTTAGGACCCAGCTTTAAAATTAATCTTCAGAAAACATTTTATCATATCAGTGCTACCCAGTCTTTGCTGTGCTTCAAGCCACGGAACAGCCTTTGGATTCTCATACTCTAGATTTATGGATGAAATGTAATCCATTTGAGTGCATTATCAGAGGTCAGTCGGCACTCGTGGCGATGTCCCTTAGCATGAATTAACATCTGTGTGAGGGTGATGGACACAAATATGAAAGTGACTGAAGTGATCTTCTTGCTTGGATGTTTACTCTGTAAAGACAGCAGTGGTACAACAGGTCATCAAATAGGGATGGATGTGAAAGAAATGATTGGATAAGCTTGTACTTTCTGTCATGCTCATGCAACAAGGACTCTCAAATTTAATTGAAATTATATTTCAATTAATTATTTCAATTTATCTTGAAATAAAATGGAGGAGGGGGACACTTAAAGTGTCAGCCCTTGAAAGAGAATGGCGTTGAGAGGTCAGGTGACCTTTTCTTTCCCGTCAATATGCATAGCTTCCAGAGCCTTGTAGTTCTATGTCTGGACAAGACATTAAAATGCAAATGATCTCTCGGGACATTATGTTGAGGAGGTATCAAAATATAACAGATCTCTCCTGTTCGATTAATGGCTGCCTTCAAATAATTGCAAAAGTTAGTTCACAATGAACTTTCAAATTTCTTGGCTTTGGAGTGAAATTTCAAAGAATCGTTGCAAGAAGAATCCCGTTCTATCAGAAGGACGTGTAGATGGGTGAATCGCGAACACCGATTGTGTGTCAATGACTGAGGTGGGAGACACCATTTGTGAGGATAATGAAAAAAATGAGATAGTGGGTCACATGACAGGGATCAACTATCTGATAAAGGACATTTAATAAGACACATTTTGGGAGGAGCAAGCATGAAGAATGAAGAGTCCCAGACCAACAAGTGAATGGGATTCTGCCGAAAACCCATCAAGAGGCAGATAATTTGGGCTGGTCTTTACCTACTGACCTGAACAATCAAACAAAATCCTTGCTGCCAGGGTTCAACTGCATCTTGACTGGAGTGAAGCCAAAGAAACCTGTTACGACAAGGCAGTAAACCACCACGAATCTGTCTTCTTCAACCTCCAGCTTCTTACTCTTTCAGGGATCAAAAGTTATCGCGGCCTTCAAGCAAGTGTAATTGTCAATTTTTAGACTTATAAGCCCTAAGTGCATGTTATCAGTTTTATAATCGCCTTCTCTTTGTGTGTGTGTGTGCGTGTGTGTGTGCGTGTGACTATGCAAGTTGATGCTGTTGCGAATATATTTTGGGGGTTGAGTACTAGTTATTTATCCATTTTTAAAAGCTTTCATTGTCTATTTTTAACAGGCACAGCACTTGATGGGTTAAAACACTTCTTTTAAACACATCTGATTTCAGTCAGTTGAGAGGTGGAAAAAGGCGTTGGGGGGGGAGGTTGAGGGGGAGGTGAGGGGGATCATCCTACCATCTCTCCCTTGGCCGTAACATTTTTTTCTGGCCAACAGTTGCTTTTTTTCTGACTCTCTGTCCGAAATTTGTGTGTTAACCAAGCGGCGGTGTCGTGTGGGTGGGTGCCGTGAATACCTGGAAACGACCATCGCTGCGACATGTCAGTGAAATCCATTTCTACATTCCCCCCCCCTCCCTCCTCCTCCCCCCCCCCCCCCCCCCCCCCCCACCCTCTCGTTTAAAGGTTGACGATGCCACGTTAGACAGAACGTAACCTTAGTGATAACCGCATATAAAATCGGGCATTGAAATGGATCGGGGTTCATTGAGAAATAAAATTACTGGTCATCACTAAAAGGTATCAGTGATACATATTTAACCTGTAATTAATTTAATCTACTATTAGCAGGTGGCAGCCTGTAATTTTCTCCTTTCTGTTAAAAAGAGTGGGCAGCGCTGATACGGTAAAATGTATTCTGAAGATTAATTTTAAATCGGGGCCTTGCAGTGGAGTCAGGATAGATTTATACCTGAACTCAGCAGATCCTGGTCCAGGGATGAACATTTCTTGGCAAATTACTTAAACTATGTGCTTGTCAGAATTCAGCTGCATTCATATTTAAATCGAATAGCAATTTGAAATGTCATGGAGATTATAATGGGACAAAACATACAAAGCCCCACTGGGAATCAACTGGAAATGTAAGAGGCAAACAGTTTTATTTTCAGGCGACGCTTTCCTAGTTAACCAGCTCCAACCATGGTGTTCTTGATTCTGGGGGACAGGCGAATGATTACAGGCTAATCAAGGTTGGGGCAGTGTAGGAATAAACTACCTAGGCGTTTCCCCACTCCCAGAGATGGACCCAGTTGAGATGAGAGAATTCACAAATGTAATGAAGTTTATACCTTAAAACGAAGGTCTTGTATTTGTCTGGTGCCTTTTATAACCTCAGGATGTCCCAGGCTTTTCGCAACCAGTGAAGAATTATTCAAGTGCAGTGACTGGTGTAATGTAGCAAATGCGGCAGCCAGTTTGCACACGGCAAGCTCCCACAAGCAATTAATGGGACAAATGTTTTAATTGTTGGTTGTTGCCTTTCCGTCATGGGTTAATGATGCAAGTTCGTCCTGTGTACATTGCAGGTTAGAACGTGGAATAACATCAAGACAACCCAGCGTTATGATTTTAAGTTTATGGCTGCAGACTTGCAGGGTTGAGGATTTAAGAAGCACTTTGTTCTGGTATGTTCGGGTGGACTACTGGCTCAGCCTGTCGACTTCCAGAACAAAATGGCGGCCAGCAATGCACGGCATCATATATTTATGTTTGCTCTTTTGGCTCTTGTTGCGACTCTGTAATTCTTACGTTTATTCAAATTGAGGCTTCTAATATCTCATTAATACCAAGAAACCAACATAACTCTCTTTACCAAATTCAATCCTGTTCTAATGGCTCTACATTAAGCAGAATGAACAAGACAAATCCCATGCAAACATTAAACTGATCACGTGTTGTTACACAGATACAACAGGAGACAAATATATGAACCTTTCTTTTTTTAAAGTTCCTGGACAAAAATAAAAGACATTCCAACTTCACTTGATTTAGTTTCTGCACGTGCTGTGAACATTGTAACTGCAATTAAGAATATATTTGCTTTTAGTCTTGAAAATTGAGCCACCTATTGAGTACATTTTTCTGAATTTTCTGCAGGTATAAATTGTCTTTGGGTCTTTAAATTCAACCATTTAAAAAATATTTTAATGGAATTATATAATGAGATAATCATGGGCTTAATCTAGTTCATTCTGCTGGAAGATTTACTGTTAAGGAAATATCGTAATGGACTTAGGAATTAAATACTCATCTTATTTTTAATGAGACCTTTCAACTTGCCTTCACTTCTGAACTATCACCTACATTAGTGTGTAATCCAAACTCTAACCTCAACACGTGGCTTAGCTTAATGGCATATTTTGTACTAAGCAAAATAATAAAACTCGAGGGAGCTGAAAACAGCCCTGACTCCTCACAATCCACACTCAAATTTCTTTAGACAAAGGATTGATTGAGCATGGACTGAATGGGCGGCACGGTGGCACAGTGGTTAGCACTGCTGCCTCGCAGCGTCAGGGACCCAGGTTCAATTCTGGTTTGGGTCACTGTCTGTGTGGAGTTTGCACGTTCTCCCCGTGTCTGCGTGGGTTTCCTCCGGATGCTCCGGTTTCCTCCCACAATTCAAAGATGTGCGGGTTAGGTGGATTGGCCATGCTAAATTGACCCTGGTATAGGGGGATTAGCAGGGTAAATGTGTGGGGTTACAGGAATAGGGCCTGGGTGGGATTGTGGTCGGTACAGACTCGATGGGCCGAATGGCCTCCTCCTGTAGTGTAGGGATTCTACGATTCTATGAATTGCCATTTGGTATACAGTACTAAGATATAGATTGATGTGGGCCTGGTGATGTATCCAGTTTCAAGGATGCTAAACATCTTAATATTCCATCCATCATTATCAGAGAATCATAGAATCCCTACAGAACAGAAGGAGGCCATTCGGCCCATTGACTCTATACCGACTACAATCCCACCCAGGCTCTATTCCCGTAACCCCACACATTTATCCTGCTAATCCCCCTGACACTAGGGTCAATTTAGCATGGCCAATCAACCTAACCACGCATCTTTGGAATGTGGGAGGAAACCGGAGCACCTGAAGGAAACCCACGAAGACACGAGGAGAAAGTGCAAACTCCACACAGACGGTGACCCAAGGCCAGAATTGAACCCGGGTCCCTGGCGCTGTGAGGCAGCAGTGCTAACCACTGTGCCACTCTGCTGCCCATTAAAGCTGTACATGGGTGAAAAATATTCGACAAGTGTTTTCCACACTGCTGCAGAGAGTAACCTGCTGCTTTATCAGATATGTTGGGGAGGTGGTGGGTATAGTAGTATTGTTGCTGCACTAGTAATCCAGAAACTTGGGGCAATGCTCTGGGGACCACGGTTCAAATCCTGCCGTGGCAGACAGTGAGATTTGAATTCAATAATTAAAATGACTGTGTTACCATTGTCACAAGATCCAACTGGTTCACCAATGTCTTTACCTGCTCTGGCCTACCTGTGACTCCAGTGTGGTTAAATGCCCTCTGAAATGGCCTAGCAAGCCACTCAAATCAAGGGCAAGAAATACTGGCCCAGCCTGCGACACCCACATCCCATGAATGAATTTTTAAAAATATGTTTATCCCATCCAATATTTAGCACTCAGCCACCATGCCTGCTTCATCCCTCTCTTTTGTGAAAACAGATGTAATTTAACAACTGTGCTTGTTGCATTCCTCCATACACAAGTTACTTTTTGGACTGAATCATTCCTTGGTTATCATCTTGTTCTTTATGTATTTATAAAACATCTGTGGAGTTTCTTTGATATTACTTGCCAATATTTTTTCATACCCTCTCTTTGCTTTCCAAATTTCCTTTTTAAATTCCACCCCTGCACTTTCTATGCTCCTCTAGGCTTTCTTCAGTACTGAACTTCAGTCATTTGACGGAAGTTTTTTTTTTGCCTTATCCTACTCTCTATTCATTTTGGCATCTGGGGTGGGATGGGGAGGGGCGAGTAGCTAGATTTGTGAGTTCATCCTTTTTGCTTTGTGGGAATGTATTTGTTCCGAAACCTCTCTTATCTCTCCTCTGAATGTCTCCCACTGCTGTGACACTGATTGGCCTTCAAGTAGCTGTTTCCATTCCACTTATGCCAAATCACACCCCAGCCTTGTAAAATTGGCCGTTCCCCAATTTGAAACTTCTACTCTTGGTTTATTTTTATCCTTTTACATTGCCACTCTAAATGACAACAACAGTAGCTTATATTTATATACCACCTTTAACAAAATGAAACGTCACGCGGCACTTCACAGGAGCCTGATGAAACAAAGTATGACCCACCAAGCCACGTAAGGAGATGTTGTATCAGATGACCAAAAGCTTGGTCAAAGACATGGGTTTAAAGTGTCTTAAAGGAGGAACGTGAGCGGGGAAGGCAGAGATGTTGTAGGGATGGTATTTCAGAGTTTGGGGCCTAGACAGCTGAAGGCACAGCCACCAGTAGTGGAGGAATTATAATTGGGAGTGCACAGGTATCCAAAATTAGAGGAGTGCAGATATCTCAGGGTTGTAGGCATGGAGGAGATTACAGAGAAAGGGATGGGTAAGGCCATGGAGGGATCTGAAAACAAGGAAGAGAATTTTAAAATCAAGACTTTGCTTGACCAGGAGTCAATGCAGGTCAGCGAGCTACAGGGGTGATTGGGGAACGGGACTTGCTGCAAGACGCAGGCAGCCAGGTTTTGGATGACCTCAAGTTTACAGAGGGTAGAATGTGGGAGACCAGCCAGGAGTACATTGGAATAGTCCAGTCCAGAGGCTAAATCTAACTGAATTTTGATCGCTACAACTAAAATGCTCTCTTTCTCTGACACCCCTTCCACCTAGCCAGATTCATTCCCTAAGAACTGCTTCATACTGACTTAAAGCAGTTCTCCTGTGTACGTTTTAAGAATTCTGCACCCTCAATGTGTTTTTACACTGATTTTAACCCAGTTATTATTGATGTTCTTAAAATCCCCCACTCGTCCTGCTTCTGTTGCTTCTTCACAGTCATTTGCCGACATCTTTGCTCTTCTAACTCCGTCTGACTAATCTTGACTTGGAGCTTCCCAGCAACAGTACAGTTTGATACTGGTAGCTTGGGCAAAGCAGCACGGTAACCGTTCTTTGCCGTGCCAGATGATAATGCTGCTGATAGCTAGAGAGTGCGAAAATGGAAAGTAAGCAGTATGTTCCACCAGACAACAATCCTGCAGGTAGGGTGATATTTTTCACCTGAGGACTTTGGCGTGAGTGTCAGTGGGCTGGTCCGAGCACTGGGAGCATCACAAACGCACCAATCACCTCTTCACCCAATACACTCGTGGCATCAACTGCTGGAATGGCTGACTGGTCAACCAGGATTGAGAAACTACTTGGTTCCTCACTCCTTTCAGAGCCTTGGATCCCAAGTCCAGTTGGAGCGCCCTCATGCACTGCCCCACGTTTCCATGCTTGTTAGCAGCTAACCAAACATGGAAGCTCAGATGGCCCTAATTGTTTAGCTGACGCTCACATTAACTCTCAGAGGTCAGCAGGCTTTGCTGAAGAGAAAAGAAGTACAATGTCCAGATAATAAAAACTGGACGAGCCTTCTCCGAGGCATTGAACATCCCCACAGAGGAAATTCCAGGTTCAATCCTCGCTCTGTATTGTGAGCTGACCTCGCCCAGGCTCGTGGCAAGAGCTGTAAGATCGGCCTCAGTGTCCCAGGTTAAAGAGGAGGAAATTTGGTCACCATTCTGACTGCTGATCGTTGTCCAGTGAACCCAGGCTAGAAGTGTTCATGGGTGTGGGTGTGCCTCCCTGTGGCCATACAACATGCTGAGCTTTGTTGTCAAGACTCGCTCATGACTAATGGTGACTCCTTTGAACTACTGCAGTGAGAGGAGCACCTTGGATCAGTCATTCAGCAAGGAATCAGTGCTTTCAGGAGAGAACAGAGGATTGGTGAGGGAAACAAAAATAAAAGCAGCAAACAGTCTCGGGCTACAATACTTCACCCCTCTGTCAAAGTTAGAAACTCTACTTTTATGATGACGGCTGCTGTGTTATTATCGGAGCTGTTTTGCCTGAAGGAATGCTATTAGTGACAAGTGTTGCTAATTACAACTCACTGATGTCTAGAAACAATGGAAGAATGATTTACCAGCCAGGCCCACCTTTTGAGAGATTCTATAAGTATTCTTTCTAACTTTTTGTTTCTTTCCTTCCACATTCTCCTTCGACAGTACCCAGATTCCCCTCTCTACTAAAGAACCATTATGACTTAAATCCCCTCAATAGTCACAGGATTTGACTCAAGGTGACTTCTGCAATTGGTGTGACACCATAGAATTTGATATGTATATTTTTTTATCCATTCGTGGGACATGGGCGTCGCTGGCTGGTCAGCATTTATTGCCCATCCCTAGTCGCCCTTGAACTGAGTGGTTTGCTAGGCCATTTCAGAGGGCAGTTGAAAGTCAACCATATTGCTGTGGCTCTGGAGTCACACACAGGCCAGACCAGGTAAGGATGGCAGATTTCCTTCCCTAAAGGACATTAGTGAACCAGATGGGTTTTTTTGACAATTGACAATGGTTTCATGGTCATCAGTAGATTCTTAATTCCAGATTTTTAAAAAATTGAATTCAAATTCCACCGCCTGCCGTGGCGGGATTCAAATCCGGGTCCCCAGAGCATTCTATTAGCTGAGTTTCTGGATTAATAGTCTAGCGATAATACGATAATACCACTAGGCCTTCACCTCCCGCTATGACATGACATTAAAAGATTTTACACTTTATGTTAGAAAGTAAAGTCAAAATAAATGCCAATTTTCAATTTTTATCACCTACAATCACCTTGTGTGAGTGTGTATGTATGTATATATATATATATATAATATTCAAAAACTTGTGTATATCCAATAAATATTGCATAGTGTCGAACATGGAGAGACGATGTAAAATAAAAGGCACTATTCTAAAGGGGATGAAGGAGCAGAGGGACCTGGGTGTACATGTACATAAGTCATTGAAGGTGGCAGGACAGGTTGAGAGAGTGGTTAATGAAGCATTCAGATCCTATGCTTTACTAATCGAGGCGTGGAGGTTACAAAAACATAGAAAGAGTATTATGTCCAGTTCTGAGCCATGTCCTTTGGGAAGGATGTGAAAGCGTCAAGAGAGTTTTCAGGAAAAGTTCACGGGAATGGTTTCGGAGATGAGGAACTTCAATTACAAAGAGAGATTGGAGAAAAGGCTTGAAAGGAGATTTGCTAGAAGTATTCAAGATCATGAGAGGACTGGACAGTTTTATTTTATTCATTCATGGGATGTGAGTGTCACTGGCTAGCCCAGCATTTATTGCCTATTCCTAATTGTCCTTGAGAAGATGGTGGTGAGCTGCCTTCTTGAACCACTGCAGTCCACGTGGTGTAAGTACCCTCACAGTGTTGTTAGGGAGGGAGTTCCAGGATTTTGACCCAGTGACAGTGAAGGAACGGCAATATATTTCAAAGTCAGGGTGGTGAGTGGTTTGGAGGGGAACCTCCAGGTGGTAGTGTTCTCATGTGTGTGCTACCCTTTTCCTTCTGATGGTAATGGTAGTGGATTTGGAAGATACTGTCTAAGGAACTTTGGTAAATTTCTGCAGTGCATCTTAGAAATCATAGAAACCCTACAGTGCAGAAGGAGGCCATTCGGCCCATCGAGTCTGCACCGACCACAATCCCACCCAGGCCCTACCCCCACATATTTACCCACTAATCCCTCTAACCTACGCATCTCAGGACTCTAAGGGGCAATTTTTAACCTGGCCAATCAACCTAACCCGCACATCTTTGGACTGTGGGAGGAAACCGGAGCACCCGGAGGAAACCCACGCAGACACGAGGAGAATGTGCAAACTCCACACAGACAGTGACCCGAGCCGGGAACCGAACCAGGGACCCTGGAGCTGTGAAGCAGCAGTGCTAACCACTGTGCTACCGTGCCGCCCCTCTTGTGTGCACCATCTTGTAGATGGTGCACACTGCTGCCACTGTGCGTCGGTGGTGGAAGGAGTGAGTGTTTGTGATGATTGCCATTCAAGCGGGCTGCTTTGTCCTGAATGGTGTCAAACGTCTTGCGTGTTGTTGGAGCTGCACTGATCGAGGCCAAGGGAGAATATTCCATTACACTCTTGACTTGTGCTTTGTAGATGGTTGACAGTCTTTGGGTGACAGAAGGTAAGTTACTCGCCATAGGATTCCTAGCCTTTGACCTGCTCCTACAACCACTCTATTTATATGGCTAGTCCAGTTCTGTTTCTGGTCAACAATAATCGCCACAACGTTGACAGTGGGGAATTCAGCAACAGTAATGCCATTAAATGTCAAAGGGCGATGGTTAGATTCTCTCTTGTTGCAGTTAGTCATTGCCTGGCACTTGTGTGACGTGAATATTACTTGTTACTTCTCAGCCCAAGCCTGGATATTGTCCAGGCCTGCATTTGGGCATGGACTACTTTAGCATCTTGGGTGTTGCGAATGGTACTGAACATTGTGCAAGCAGCAGCAAACATCCCCACTTCTGACCTTATGATGGAAGGGAGGTCATTAATGAAAGTAGTTGGCTGAAGGTAGTTGGGCCGAGGACACTCCCCTGAGCAACTCCAGGAGTCTTGGAACTGAGATGATTAATCTCCAACCACCACAATCATCTTCCTTTGTGTGAGGTATGACTCCAACCAGCGCAGAGGGAGAATGACACTAAGTGAATTGCTCACTCAGAGAGCTGGTGCAGACATAATAGGCCAACCGCATAATGGGCCAAATGGCCTCCTTCTGTGCTGTAACAATTCTGTGATTCTGTAAGTTATTTCTGTGACATGGACAACAAAGGGTGCATTGCAGTGCATACAGGGATGCCTTATTTGAATATTGAAGCTGTGTTTGGCTCAGAGTGGTATCATGGCACAGTGGTTAGCACTACTGCCCCACAGCGCCAGGGACCCGGCTTGATTCCCGGCTTGATCACTGCCTGTGTGGAGTTTGCACGTTCTCCCCGTGTCTGCGTGGGTTTCCTACGGGTGCTCCAGTTTCCTCCCACACTCCAAAGATTTACGGGTTCGGTTGATTGTCCTTGCTAAATAAGATTGCCCCTTAGTATCGGGGGGCTTAGCAGGGTAAATGTGTGGGGTTGTGGGGGTGGGGCCTGGGTGGGATTGTTGTCGGTGCAGGCTCAAGGGGCCGAACGGCCTCCTTCTGCACTGTAGAGATTCTATGAACGTTACCCCAACTGGTTGTGAAAAGTTTAAGAATGTTTCTGTTCGCAGCTATTGAGGTTCACGAGATATTGTGTATACCTACCTAGTGCACAATGCAGACACGCACACAGACACGCACACGGACACCAGGATTTTCCGGTGCTACCCAGCCAGGGAATCATCGCGGATAGGATGGAAAATTTGACAGACCAGTCAAATGTCCATTGTATTCTGGACCAGACAATCCCGGCCACGCGCACTGCCTAAGTCCTACAGGAGTGGTTTTGTGATTTTATCCAGATCCGAAATGTCCTTCAGGATATTGGGAAAGGAACGCACGCTGGGACTTTTAGTCAGATTCTTACGAGTAATGGAAGTTTGCCTTTCGAGTGTGAATGTGCTTTTAAGAAGTTAGGTGGTTATATTTGCGAAGGCGTCTTCGATCGATCATTTTAGGCTTTATTACCTTTTCAGTTCAGTTAAACTCTGAGCGCTGAGGTTGATCCAGCCTATTTATAGTTTGAGAGTACTTCTGGCTGGAAGTCAGATAAACAAGCTGCTTACTGTTGGTCTTGTAGTCACATGTCTGCAGTTCTTTGGCAAGCACAGTGAGCTGATCCTGTATTAATATCTTGAAGGGGACACTGTGGTTTTCTTCTGCCGGAGATTGCTTCGGCTCTTGCTCGTGAAGGGCTGACAGGCTGACTTAACTCTCGACAGCCGAGTGGCTTGTCAGCGGGGGAAGCCCTGCAGCCTGAACGAGGTAGTCGGGAATAAACCTCGAGCCTCCCTGAAATCCAGTCTTATTGCGCGGCTCAGTGCAGCAGTGTGTAACGTGACATCTGTTTCCGAAGGGTGGCGTCATTTATAGCCGTCAGACTCCGCAGGACAGAGGGGCGGGGGCCACCATCTGGTGGGAAAAGGTCTTTGACTTGCTTTCCACCTTTCTTGAACTGCCGAGTAAAAACCCTTCATTATCCGGGGATACCCCGAGACGTGGACCTGGATAGTGAAGCCGGCAATAAATGTGTGATTCCTGTTTATGAGACTCTTAGTGGCTCTCCACACACTTTCACACAGCTGGCGATGAGCCACTGTGTGTTACTAAGTACACAGACTGGCTGAAAGAATTGTCAGATATTGTCTTTTTGGCAAGAGTCCCTCTCTCTGTATTAATCGGAACAGGCTCCTTTTTAAAAAAAAAGTAACCTTGTTTGCTCAGGATGAGGCCAAGCCAGCAAACTCTTCGATCATAGAATCCTACAGTGCAGAAGGAGGTCATTCGGCCCATCGAGTCTGCACTGACCACAATCCCACCCAGGCCCTATCCCCATAACCCCATGCATTTACCCTTGTTAGTCCCCCTGACACACAGACAATTTAGCCTGGCCAATCCACCTAATCCGCACATCCTTGGACTCTTCTCGAAAGGAGCTGTTGACAGTTTCTTTTGTAGCTGAAGGGGACATGGTTTGTGTTCCTGCCTCCCTCATTCTCACTTTTTTTTGTGAACATTTTTTTACTTGCACGGTATGAGCTGACCTCTGTAACGTGGCCACCTCTTCTGATCGTTGCTTCCTTTTAGTTGTTGCGCACTTTGTTATTGCGTTGTGATAAGGAGGCTTGCGTAAAGGTGGGGAAACTTGATGGTGGTAGAACATGCAGTACGTTCTGGAACTACTTACCTGCGTGGTTACAGGCGGAATTTTAAGGTCAAAGCAAAAAGATAAAAGCAAAATACTGCGGATGCTGGAATCTGAAACAAAAGCAGAAAATGCTGGAAAATCTCAGCAGGACTGACAGCACGTGTGGAGAGAGAATAGAGCCAACGTTTAGACGACCCTTCGTCAGAGCGAAGAGCAAAGAGAATCAGCAGAGGTTTATACTATTGGGGTGGGAGGTGGTGTAGAATAGGACAAAGGGAATGTAAATGAGGATACAGGAGGCTGAGAAGGTGCTAAGAGTGTCCATTAAATGATCAGAATGCGAGAATGGCAGAACAGAGGTGCAGATTGTCAAAGGAATGCTCGAGGAATGAAAGGGGGGGGAGGGGGTGCATGGGGGGGTGAGGAAAGAAGAGCTGAAATGGAGAAGTGGAAAAATAAGTGAAAAAGAAGGATGATAAAATGGAGAATAAGATGAAATGAAATGGAATAAAATAAATGGAAATGGGGTGAAGGTGGAGGGAGGGAGTTCATGCTCTGAAGTGATTGAACTCAATGTTCAGTCCGGAAGGCTGTAAAGTGCCCAATCGGAAGATGAAATGCTGTTCCTCCAGTGTGCATGGGGTTCACTAGAACATTGCAAAAGGCCAAACGCGGACTTTTGGACAGGGGAGCAGGGTGGTGTGTTGAAGTGGCAAGCGGCAGGAAGGTCTGGGTCCTGCTTACGGACGGACCGAAGGTGTTCAGCAAAGCGGTCACCCAGCCTGCGTTTGGTCTCTCCGATGTAGTGTAGACCTCATTGGGAGCAGTGAATGCAATGGTCAAGATTGAAGGAGGTGCATGTGAAGCGCTGCTTTAATTTTAAGGTCCTCCACTGGCAGGCTTCCAGGCGGGTGGGGGGTGGGGTGGGGGGGCACATGAAATCCACAGTGGTCTTCCCACTGCTACCCCGCTCCCCTGCACTTGTCCTCAATTTGATGATGCGCTGGTGAGTTCCAAGCTCACCTGCCTGCCCCAGCCGTATCTCCTTTGAGGCCAGTGGGAGTAGTTTGGGGTGGAGAAGAATCATGGCAGATCACCCCACATGGGTTTAGATTGGGCGGGGCAGTGGTGGTGGGAGGGGGGGCATAACATCTTCACATCAGATCCCACCCCCCTCCACCGTATGCCCTCTACCGGTACTGCCTCCCCCATCTTCCCTTCCTGGTCTCTCCATCACCAACCCCCCCATCCCCACCCATCCCCCCATTGTGTCCCTCCCACCACCTAGAAGAAGAATAGAATCATACAGTGCAGAAGGAGGCCATTCGGCTCATCGAGGCTGCACCGACCACAATCCCACCCAGGCCCTATCCCCATATCCCTACATATTTCACCCACTAACCCCTCTAACCTATGCATCCCGGGACACTAAGGGGCAATTTAGAATGGCCAATCAACCTAGCCCACACATCTTTGGACTGTGGGAGGAAACCGGAGCACCCGGAGGAAACCCACGCAGAAACAGGGAGAATGTGCAAACTCCAACCTGGGCCTTCCTTTCTGTTAGATTAGATGGCAACTCTCTGAGGCAGCACTTCTGCCTCAGTAAGGGGTCGAAATCCCATCTCTAGCCAATTAATACTCTGTGGGTGGGGATATGCATTCCCTGCTGACTCTACGGGGTGGGGGGGGGGGGGGGTGGCAAGGTGGTAAACACAGCCATTTGAAAAATCCTGCTCTACCTCACCATCTCCATCCTCGTGCGTATTAATCTTGTACACATTTCTATGTGTACAAGAAATGTTCAAAAAAACCACACTATTTTTGGTGGTATTCTAGATTGTCCCCACCCATTCATAAAGATGAGCAATTTTTACCAATTCTATAAGCAGCTCACTTATTGTATGCTAAGATCATGTAGGAGTCACGTGCTGTGGATAATGGGGAACTAGTGGATGTACTGTACTTAGATTTGCAGAAGGCATTTAATAAGGTGCCACATCAAAGGTTATTGTGGCAAATAGAAGCTCATGGTGCATGGGATATCATATTGGCAAGGATAGAAGATTGGCTCACTAACAGGAAGCAGAGAGTCGGCATAAGTGGGTCTTTTTTTGGTTGACAAGATGCAATGAGTAGTGTGCCACAGGGATTAGTGCTGACGCCCCAACTTTTTACAATTTATATCAATTACTTGGATAAAAGGACTGAAGATAATGTTGCTAAATTTGCTGATGACGCAAAGATAGGTAGGGAAGTAAATAATGAAGAGGACACAAAGAAGTCACAAAGGGACATAGGTTATATTTGTGTGTAAAAGTCTGGCAAATGGAATGTAATGTGGGCAAATGTGAAATCCTCCATTTTGGCGTGAAGAATAAAAAAGTTTATTATCTACAAGGTGAGAGATTGCAGAGCTCTGAGATTCCGTGAGATCTGGGTGTTCTGATGTATGAATCACAAAAGACTAGTATACAGGTACAGCAAGTAATGAGGAAAGCTAATAGAATGTTGTTGTTTATTGTGAGGGGAATTGAATACAAAAGTAGGGATGTTATGCTTCAGTTGTACAGGACATTGGTGAGACCACATCTGGAATACCGTGTACAGCATTGGTCTCCTTATTTGAGGAGAGATGTAAATGCATTAGAAGAAGTTCAGAGAAGGTTTAGTCGACTGATATCAGGAATGGAGGGTTGTCTTATAAGGAAAGGTTGGAGAGGTTAGGTTTGTATCCATTAGAGTTTAGAAGATTAAGAGGCGACTTAATTGAAATCTTTGAGCCTGAGGGGTATTGACAAGATCGATGCGGAGAGGATGTTTCCTCTTTTCGGAAAATCTAGAACGAAGGGTCTTGCTTTAAAAATAAAGTTAAGACAGAGAGTCCCGGGGACTCTCTTCCTGAAAAGGCAGTGGAAGCAGTGTCTTTGAATATTTTAAAGGTGGAGATAGGTTATTAACAAGCAAGGGGTGTGAAAGGTTATTAGGGATAGGCAGTAATGTGGGGTTGATGTGACAATCAGAACAGCCATGATATTGAATGGCAGTCATGATGTGGAGATGCCGGCGTTGGACTGGGGTAAACACAGTAAGAAGTCTCACAACACCAGGTTAAAGTCCAACAGGTACCTGTTGGACTTTAACCTGGTGTTGTGAGACTTCTTATTGAATGGCAGAGCAGGCTTGAGGGGCTGAGTGGCCTAGACCTATTTCTAATTTGTATGTTCGTATGACCAAGGCAGCTGAATCTTGCGTCATAGAATCTCCTTCATTGTGGGAGGTTCTCATGCACTGAATCCTGACCCACCAGATGGGATTATTGAATTTCATGGCTCAAATGACCCCAAGGTTAAAACCTGAATGTCTTCCTGTTTAAATCCTATTGTTAGACTTAGATTGCAACAAAAAAAATATCCCGGAAGATTTTGATCAACTTCGGAAGGGATTTATTTACCCACTGTAACATGGCATAATGAAATGTGCATTTGCACAATAATTAATGTCAAATTTGAGATGTGAAAAATGAGTGTTCTGATGTTGCAGAATCGTTTGTAAATCGATTGAGTTATGTACATTGTTCAGTGCATAGCGCTCTGGTCAGTGTTGCCACAGAGCTGGTGATCAAACAGTTAGTAAAATTGAACCCAGTTTGGCCATGCTGTGGGTAAGACAGTAGCTCTTGGGCTATTAGGTGTGACTATTGCAGGATTAATCATATACCCCAGTGGAATTGATTACGCATGCTCTGTTTCACAGCCCCTCTGCCTAATGTCTTAGGGCTACCCTGAAAGCTGTTTATCAGTAAGATAAAACTGCCCACAATTGTGCCCATACCAGTCCCTTAATCCAGAATTAACTTAAAAGTCTGAATAAATTGCAGCACTAGGGAATTTTTAAGTATAATAGCCTGGCCGATTCATGCTTCATTCCATTTTTTTTTCAAGGCTACCTGTTTAACTGGCGTTCCTGAATTTCAAACGTTTTCCTTTTAAAAGCTGCAAATTAATTTTCTCTTTGTTCCAAGTTGTTGGTGGTTTGTAACGTTTTGAGGTGAGCAGTGCCAATCCGTGTAATTATGTTCCCAGGGATTTGGGAAATGTTAATGTCACTCTGTTCTGCAGTGTGCTAAAAACAGACTTAAAATCAAGCAGTCACGGTATGGTTTCAGCATTTTGAGGTTTCATTTTAACAAAGCCAGAACAGTGCTCGCCCACTCTGGGTAAAACCCTCACGGGCTACACATCTCCTTAATCATTTGCTACTTAATCCATCTGTTGTGTCTGATATGTAGAAGCAATCTCCAGGCAGGAGCGTGATGCTCAGGACACACAAACCTCTTTAAAAACATGTGTAGTGGCCCCTGCTCCCTCTTTTAACCCCTTCAGGAGTTTGGGTTGGTTTTTCTTTTCAGAAGAAGTTTTTTTTTTCGTTCAGTTGCAAATACAGCTGCCGTCTTAATTGCACTTTTTTTTTTGTTTGATTAGCACCGTCACCATCTTGTTTTTCCAACAAGGAAATACTGATTCGTACATTTGCTTGTTTTATATTATGGTTTCCTGTGAAAGTCCCAGCACTGTTAACAGGAAATGAAAGTCGGGCTGTGGATTTATACCTTGTGTTGCTGTGGCTGCTATTTGTGTGTGACCAGGAACGTGGACACACAAGAGGGGCCTGACATCTTTTTCCTCCAGCCGGTTTGTACACCAGTTGAAGAGACCTCGGAGGTCAGTCGGGTTCAAATCTCAGGGGTCGACGAGTGCTTGGCAGTACTTGTAAAACAGGAACTGTAGTCTTGTACCATCCAAAAACATTTGTCTCAAATGTGTGGCATTCTAGTTTTTTTTTTCTCTGCTGCTGAGAATGTGAAAGTAATTGACAATTTGCGTCAGATCTTGACCTCCCTGTTATCTTTGATTTGAGGTTCCTTATATTTAAATACTTTATATTTTTTTCATATAGAAAGCTGATCTTTGCCTTTTTCTAAGCTGATCTTTATCCACAAACTGGAGCAGTTTGGGAGGGATTATATGAAGGGAAGGATTTATTAAATACGTAAATGTAACCTATTTGGATCTTGTTACTTGTGCAAACTCTGTGTTTGTATCTTCAGATGCTAACTATTTTTGTCTCTATTTGTGTTGCTACCCCTTGCTGGGCATTTTAAAATGGCATGCTGCACATTATTAATTTTAATTACTTTAATAATTATTGTTTCCTTTTACTGGTGTCTGCCAAAAACGATGAAAGTGCTGAATGTGAAGATTTGCACAGGCAAATATTTTCCTAATGCCATAGCAACTGAACACAGGTGGTGTGTTCGGCAATTAGTAAGATTTTGCTCCTGCAGACAGTTGAAGTTTGGAGGACTTCTGTTGGTGACAATAATGATGTTAAATGGAGTAAAGTTCCTGAGATACTTGCTGTGGGGTTGGGGAACAGTTTTAGGTAAGTTATTGACTGGAATAATTTAGGTTGATTTCTGGGTCGTTAAATTATTTCTGTGCCCTCCTATTGCCTGTTCTTTTTTTATTATATAAAGGAATTCTCCTTTTTATGTTCCTTTCTCTCCCCGCCCCCCGCCATCAATCTTCATCTTAAGTTCTCTGCCTGAAGCCAAGTCTGATCCAGAGGACCACGACCTCCACCGTGGGTAGGGCAAAGAGGCAGGTCCTGAATCCACCCCATCCAGGCTCGGGATCAAACTCCTTGTTGTTGGCACCAGCCCCCTTCACACCGACCATCCAGCCAACTGGGCCACTCCCGCACCCACCCCCAAGGAACCCAGGTTGCTGTAGCAACATACACTTTTACATGCATTTTGTAGCCTGGAGCTATGGTTCATGATGGAGGAGGCTCCAATTTCTTTTCATGACCTGACTGACCAGAAATATCTCCCACAATTACCTCCTGCTGTTGGCATGTGTTGGAAGAATTTACAAGTTGATACTCAACCCGTTTGGCTGCATTATGAACGCACCTTCCTTGACCACCAAGTTCTGGAGTGGGGCTTCAGCATGCACCATTATCCTGTTCAAGTAGCAGTCAGAAATCTTCATACAGGTCTCCAGGATTGCCATTTTGGCCACTAAGAGCTCCGAGGAGGAGGCCACTTGGCCCATTGCATCTGTGCTGGTTCTCCACAAGAACAATGGGCTAGTCCCACCGCCCTCCCCCCACCTTTTACTCATAGCTCTGCAAATTATTTCTGTTAAGATAATTATCCAATTCCTTTTTGAAAGCCATGATAACATCTGCCTCCTCCACACTCTCAGGCAGTGCATTCCAGTGTTCAGTGACAACTAGGATCATGTACGTTTGTGCAAACCCCCTCCAAGCTGTCTTCCTCATGAGGCCTTGGCTACTGCTAAGAGATAAGCACAGTAAGAAGTCTCACAACACCAGGTTAAAGTCCAACAGGTTTATTTGGTAGCACGAACGTTAGGAGTGCTTCTCCTTCATCAGGTGAATACAGGATTTGTTCCACAAACAGGGCATATATAGACACAAACTCATTTACAAGATAGTGGTTGGAATGTGAGTCTTAACAGGTAATCAAGTCTTTACAGGTACAGACAATGTGAGTGGAGAGAGGGTTAAGCACAGGTTAAAGAGATGTGTATTGTCTCCAGCCAGGACAGTTAGTGAGATTTTGCAAGCCCAGGCAAGTCGTGGGGGTTACAGATAGTGTGACATGAATCCAAGATCCCGGTTGAGGCCGTCCTCATGTGTGCAGAACCTGGCTATCAGTGTCTGCTCAGCGATTCTGTGTTGTCGTGTGTCGTGAAGGCCGCCTTGGAGAACGCTTACCCGAAGATCAGAAGCTGAATGCCCGTTACCGCTGAAGTGTTCTCCAACAGGAAGAGAACGCTCCTGCCTGGTGATTGTCGAGCGGTGTTCATTCATCCGTTGTCGTAGCGTCTGCATGGTTTCCCCAATGTACCATGCCTCGGGACATCCTTTCCTGCAGCGTATCAGGTGGACAACGTTGGCCGAGTCGCAAGAGTATGTACCGTGTACCTGGTGGATGGTGTTCTCACGTGAGATGATGGCATCCGTGTCGATGATCCGGCACGTCTTGCAGCGGTTGCTGTGGCAGGGTTGTGTGGTGTCGTGGTCACTGTTCTCCTGAAGGCTGGGTAGTTTGCTGCGGGCAATGGTCTGTTTGAGGTTGTGCGGTTGTTTGAAGGCAAGAAGTGGGGGTGTGGGGATGGCCTTGGCGAGATGTTCGTCTTCATCGATGACATGTTGAAGGCTCCGGAGAAGATGTCGTAGCTTCTCCGCTCCGGGGAAGTGTTGGGAGCTGACGAATGTGTGGCATTCTTTTTTTCTCTGTTGCCGAAAATGTGAAAGTATTAACAATTTGCTGAAGAACAAGCAAGGCTGATGAAAATCGGGAGGTGATGAATGCAAACCAAGCGTGTGGAATGTCAAGTAAGGAAGGAGTCTTGGGACGAGCTGCTAGTTCTGCAAATGCTAGGGTGTGAGAAGTGAATGCTATTAATATGAGGTCTGAAGAGGGGAAGGATGAGCTGAGTGTATTTGGGAAGTGAAAAACAGGTTGCAGGACATCACAGAATCATGGAATCCCTACAGTGCAGAAGGAGGCCATTCAGCCCATCGAGTCTGCACTGACTCTCTTTGACAGACTATCTTATCCAGCCCCTATCCCCATGACCTCACACATTTCCCATGGCTAATCCATCTAACCTGCACATTGGGACACTAAGAGGCATTTTTTTAAACCATGGCTAATCCACCTAACCTACTCACCTTTGGACTCCTCCTGATTGTGTTTGGAAGAATATGACAGAGGCTGGGAGGAGGTGTTGGGAATGTTCTGAGTGTTGAGAGAGCTACCGAGATGGTGAGATGTAGCAAAATCCCAGCATTTATTGCCCATCCCTAATTGCCCTTGGGAAGGTGGTGGTGAGCCAGCTTCTTTAACTGCTGCAGTCCCCTTGATGTAGGTCCACTGTTAGTGCTGCTAGGAGGGAGGACCAAGATTTCGACCCAGTGGCCCCCTTGTGTGTGCTGCCCCTGTCCTTCCAGGTGGTAGCGGTCACCCATAGAATCCTTACAGTGCAGAAAGAGGCCATTCGGCCCAGCGAGTCTGCACCGACAACAATCCCACCCAAGGCCCTACACCTATAAGCCTACTTATTTACCCTACTAACCCCCTGACACTAAAGGGCAATTTAGCACAGCCAATCAACCTACCTCGCACATCTTTGCAGTGTGGGAGGAAACTGGAGCACCCGGAGGAAACCCACGCAGACACGGGGAGAACGTGCAAACTCCATACAGACAGTGACCCAAGCTGGGAATTGAACCCGGATCCCTGGCACTGCGAGGCAGCAGTGCTAACCACTGTGCCACCGTGCCGCCCGTCACGGTTTGGAAGATGCTATTGAAGGAAATTGTTGAACAAGTACGTTTGTGGGTGGTATTTAAAATTTTAATTATTGAGGTTATGGAATCTCTTCCTACACTAAAGCCAGGCCTGGGGGTGATGTTGCTGTACTAATTCTGTCAGCTGGTTCTGTCTAACCCTGCTGGATGTTGACCGTAGAAAATGTTTCTACACCTCCCAGAAGGAAAGACAAACAGTTTGGACCAATATTCTTATTCCTCCGGTTTACTGGCATTCCATTTGAAAGTAAAAAAGACCAATTCAGACCAGTATTCTTATTTCCCTGTTTATTTTCCCCCTGGGTACCATGCTCTGACCTTTTCCAGAGGACCTCCAAGGAGTCATCCGAAAACCAGGAGGCAGGATTCCCACATTTCTCAGATTCCCCTCTGTGCAGCAATATCTGAACAATATCTGTCTTCAGGCAATTTAAGAGTTGCATTCCTGCTTTAAATAGGCCTCAGAAGGCCTGTTGGAAACTGCTTACTTAAAGCGTGCCCGGGTACCTGATTCCCCACACGATGGTCAGCTCATTAGTCATATTGAAATGAGGGTCGGGGATAAAAAAAAAATAAGACTGGGCATCACGCTGGCTGTGCCCTGGGGAGCCTCCTGCCTGATTCATGGCTCAAGTTTAAAATTAGGATTTCTGTTTAGTTTTCACTGAATGCTGGAGTAAGGTTTGACATCATATGACGCTGCCAATCCAGATGCTGATCTATTATTTAAAAAAGAATGTTAGGGACTGGTTTGCGGAAGCTTTTACAGCCTTTAGTTCATGTAATTAACACCCCAGCGATAGTTTAACTGATATTTTGCAACAATGGGACACACTCCCACATGCGTAATGGTCTGCTTATATTGCAGCTCTTGTGTAGCAGCAGCCTGATCTGTGGAGCACCTGCTCCACAACTGTCAGTCTGGCCCTGCAGCTGTACATAGAAAACTACTTGGAAAAGCTCGTCTCACTCAGCGCACAATACAAGTGAGCAGTGCCGCGTAGGCTGCAGTTATCGCCTTCCATCATTGGTTAGGGGCAGCCATTGGCAAGGTATAACACGATGTAGGGGTAACTGGACCTGACTGAGTTTGAGAGTATCAATGTTCGCTGGACATTTGCTGTCAACTCCTGCTCGGGAGGCCTGAAGTCGGCAATTAAGGGAGCATGCTGTCTTGTTCATAAATTTAATTTAGTACTTGCTTTCATTTTTGGAGCAGCACGGTGGCACTGTGGTTAGCGCTGCTGCCTCATCGCGTCAGGGACGCCGGTTCGATTCCCAGCTTGGGTCACTGTCTGTGTGGAGTTTGCACGGTCTCCCCCTGGGTTTCCTCACACATTCCAAAGATGTGAGGGTGAGGTTGATTGACTATGCTAAATTGCCCCTTAGTGTCAGGGGGACTAGCTAGAGTAAAAATACATGGGGTTACGGAGGCCAGGGTGGGATTGTTGTCGGTGCAGGCTTGATGGGCTGAATGGCCTCCTTCTGCACTTTAGGGATTTTATGATTCTATGATTCTTCTATGATACATTTGGCTGGAAAAGTAATCGGGTACCTGTGTCGGTTGATAACACAGAAACACTCTGTGCTTCAACTCCTTCTCACACTGACTGTTACCAATTATGTTACTATGTACAGTAACGATGGTCGGGATTTATCATTCTGGGTGGGGAACCCAGCCCTGCTTGGCATGTTCCAGACAGGCCCACTGAGATTTCCAAAGATCTAGACCAATAAACAGCGGGGAGTGGGCTTGTTGTCCAGTTCGGGGTGATGGGTCACTGAAGGGCCCTCTGGCACTGTCATGGCAGCAGCCCCATCAGCCAAGGTAGAAACTGTAGATTTGTAATGGAGAGAGAGCACCTCAAAATGGAGGCACCTCCTGAAGATTATTTCTAATTTAAAAAGGCCACAGCCGCCTGGCCATGATGATAGATGGATAACCTGTCCATGCGATGGCCAGCAGCCAATATAGGTCAAAAAAAGGGGTTCCGGAGTGATCCATTCACTTGCCCACCCCGTTGGCCTGGACATATATGACCCAGGCTGACGTGAGCCACCCACATTGTTGATTGGATGTCACCATTGGCTGAGTTACGGGGCCTTGGAAAGCCCGGTGATTTACATTACTTGGCCTGAATTGGCTGTCTGCCAGGGATGGGTGGGCAGCTGATCTGACCCAGAGACCACCTCATTGAAAACGCCTCGGGGTCAAGATCATGGCAGGAAACTGGCATGGAGGCCAGAGGAGCAAGATTGCATGCCTTCTCACCTCTGGCCTGTTCGAAAATCCAGCCCAGTATGTCACAGAAATTATAGTATAGGCTGACATTCAGACAAATTATGGAAACATACTGTTCATGGAACAATTAGCTGAGGGAGTTAATGGGATTAAATGGAATAAGGGATTGTTTCAGTTACCACATTGGGGCACAAGCATTAGGAACGGGAGCAGGGCATCTAGCCCCTTGAGCCTGTTCC
This sequence comes from Mustelus asterias, assembly GCF_964213995.1. Taxonomy (NCBI): domain Eukaryota; kingdom Metazoa; phylum Chordata; class Chondrichthyes; order Carcharhiniformes; family Triakidae; genus Mustelus; species Mustelus asterias. Next base: position 33,560,304 of record NC_135811.1, on the reverse strand, counting down.
TCAAATGATATTAAAATGGATCAATGATCTAACTCCGTGTACCTGTCTTTGCCCCATGTTGTATAATACCTTTGGATAATTAATCATAACTATTCAACTTTATAAAAAAAACTAATATCCAATTTCCCAGCCAAGTTTCTAAATCTATAATCTACTTTTACACATGATAAGACCAAATGAGGAACTGTTTTGGATTCCATAGGCTGGTGGAGTTATCAAGTTTTTAAAACACAGAAACTTTTTTTGTAGACTGTTAGTTCATTTGTTCAATTTCTGTAAATTCAAAGTGCACCATGTTGCAAAGTGACACTGGAGAAAGGTATGCAGGGTGAAGTATTTTTGGAATAGACTTAAGATTTTGTAATTTTTTCTAACCTTGGTTCATTCCAAATTCCTTCAATCTCATTTTGTATCTGTATGCAGGTGGCACAGTGGTTAGCACTGCGTCCTCATAGTGCCAGGGACCTGTGTTCGAATCCCGGCTTGGGTCACTGTCTGTGTGGAGTTCTCCCCGTGTCTGCGTGGGTTTCCTCCGGGTGCTTCGGTTTCCTCCCCGTCCGAAAGACGTGCTGGTTAGGGTGCACTGGCCATGCTAAATTCTCCGTCAGTGTACCTGAACAGGCGCCGGAGTGTGGTGACTAGGGGATTTTCACAGTAACTTCATTGCAGTGTTAATGTAAGCCTACTTGTGACACTAATAAATAAACTTTAAACAATTTTTGGATTCTGCTGATACTGTTTGCAAAACACTTCAGTGGGACTCTTCAAGAAACATTTTACTGAATTTTGTTAATGTATGCATTTTTGGTGAAGGGACTTGGTTTTGCTCTCCTTGTGTTCTGTTGGTGAATAATTGGGTCCTTAATACATTACGATGTGAACCATGGGGTGAATGCAATGCAGAGGGCAGAGGGGAAAGGGCAAGTGGGAAGAGGTGTTGGCTGACATAGATGCTAAATGACAGTGGGCCCTCATTAAGAAGTGATGAACATCGCCACACGCAAGTGACACTTTCTCAGTCTCAGTCCCTGCTGGAAGTTGTCCCTGTACCCAGAGCCGCGTGAAGCAAGTTAGTTTAGTGCAATGCTAGCAGCCGTTAAGTGGCCACAGAGCACATTACAACAGAAGGAAATGTAGTGGCTGTCATGTATTCAGAGCGGAGTTTGACTCATGGAGCAGAACATAAGAGCATATGCTAATATGTCAAAATGTTCTGACATCATCCTACTGCAGGATGGTTTGAAGGTTTAATTGGGAAAAACATAATCACTTGTAGTTTCTCACCAGTTATACTTGTTTCCTTTGTATGTATGCATTAATAATTGTTACTTCACGTTGTATTCTTAATTAAAAGATTAGTCCCTGACACAGAGCAGATCCATTTTTTGACATAGCACAGCTTGATATACCTCAGATGGCTGTCATTGTGGAGGTTGATGCAGTGGAACTGGAGATGAATTTTAGATTGAAATGCCCCCCAATGGATGACTATGGAAACTGCATTCCTGCATCTGGTAGACTTCTCATTTAATAATGAGATGAGTATATTCTTCATCCTTCAATTCTCAAAGGATGTTTTGATTGAAAATTTTGCCAGCGTAATTATTACTACATTTCTGATAGACCGCTAGCAGGACTGCTGAACTCTGCCACCCTAAGTCTTTCAAGGAGGTGGGTGACCCTTTCAGTTGGAAACTAATAATTTGCACTGTTTGATGTTTGTACATGTGGTGAGAGCCAGATTCACTTTGTGTCGTATCAAGATCTGCAACCATTCCCCTCCCAGACATTGAAAGAGCTTCACAGTCCAGCACAGACAGTGGAGCTGATGAGTTGGTCGCAGCGGCGTGTACAGCTATGATTCACTTCGAATTCTGACACTTAATTTTGAACTTGGGGTAGAGCTTGCTCCTTTACAGCATGCTGAGCACTCCCCCACTGTGTCTGAACTGGCATAGCAACAGAGAGCCACATCTGCCAGCGGAAAAAAAAAGTGACTTTGTCAAATCAGATACTGCTAGTCAATTCTGCTGACTCGCAGCACATGGGATATCGAGAATATTGCCTGCTGCTGGTATGCTGCCACGTAAACATGCAAGTGACTGTAATCTTCTACTGCTCCTTGAGTTGTGTGATAATGGCATTACTCAAGTAGCACACCTATTCATCCAACAGCAGTTCTACAATATTATGATGATGCTGATCTTTCTCAGAAGTCCTGTTCTATAGTTACCCCTTTTTTGTCCGGGCGCTTGATTCGATCAAAGTGAAGTGGTGCCCAGTGGAACCCCTGCGATGGAGTCTAACATGCTTTGTTGCTATGGTGCGTTGCTAAGGTTCATAGGCAATTCTGAAAGAGATGATGTTGCACTGGCGTCATCACCCTAAATTGTTGCTTTCCTTTGTTGAGGAGCTGCCAGTCTTGTTCCCGAGGAAGGAGAATTTCTCCTTTTCCCCTCATTGTCTCACACAAACAGCGCTGCGCTTTCTTCAAACTCCACCTCGTTGACCAAGGTTGAATTTTGAGTTGCTGAACAATGTACAGACCACTAACAATAAAAAAGAAAGTTAAACAGTATGCATTGGGTCACCATTTCTTCAATCTAACTGTTTGTAGTGTATGAGAGTACGTTAATAATGGGTTCCTTGAACAGGAAATTGTAGCACAGAAGCCATGATGCAGGAATTGGAAACACTTAATCTCTAGCATCCGTCAAAATGTTGAACAATTTGAGGATTAATCTAATAAGCATTGGGAAAGAATCAGTATTCACTTAACAGGCATTTTAAAATGTCCTGGTTTCCCCCTCTGCGTTTTTGTGCTGTTGACAATTGTTGTGTTTTTGGTAGTAGTCTGCATCCAGAGGAGGTTCACAAAAATGTTCCCAGGAATGAAGAGTTTGTCATATGAGGAGTGGTTGAGGGGAGTCTGGGTCTATACTCGATGGAGTTTAGAAGGATGATGGGGGGGGTCTAATTGAAACTTGCAGAATACTGGGAGGCCTAGATAGAGTGGACGTGGAGAGGATGTTTCCACTGGTGGGAGAGACTAGAACTCGAGGGCACAACCTCAGAGTGAAGGGACGCTCCTTTAAAACTGAGATGAAGAGGAATTTCTTCAGCCATGGAGTGGTGAATCTGTGGAACTCGTTGCCACAAAGGGCTGTGGAGGCCAGGTCATTGAGTGTCTGTAAGACAGACAGGTTCTTGATCAATATGGGGATCAAGGGTTAATGGGAGAAGGCAAGAGAATGGGGATGAGAATCGTATCAGCCATGATTGAATGGTGGAGCAGACTCAATGGGCCGAATGACCTAATTCTGCTCCCATTTCTTATGGTCTAATGGAATGTGGGAAACCTGTGGGGCAGTTAGAGACTGGGACTAGTTGGGAATTTGTTGTACAACTGGTAGCAGGTCCTGGTGTTTGGGAGGAATGGAAAGCATTCTGTGGGAGTGGGAAAGTGAATTTGGGAGGTAGAGGAGGAGCAGCAGAAGTTGTCTAGATTTGAAAGGACTGGCATAGTGCTGGCAGACAAATGGGAGTGATTATAATGACTGCTTCAAAAAGAATTGAGAGACAAAGATAGATATGGGAGTTTTGGTGGAAAGATGGGCGTAGAGAGAAAGACATGGGGGTGAAGAGAGGTTGGATAAGCTTGGATTATTTTCGTTGGAGCAGAGAAGACTGAGGGGTGACCTGATCGAGGTGTACAAGATTATGAGGAGCATGGACAGAGTAGATAGGGATCAGCTGTTCCCCTGAGTTGAAGGGTCAGTCATGAGGGGACATAGGTTCAAGGTGAGGGGCAGGAGGTTTGATGAGAATGTGAGGGAAATCCTTTTTACCCAGTGGGTGATGGCGGTCTGGAAAGTGGGGGGGGGTGGTGGTGGTAGTGGTAGAGGCCGATGGCCTCACATCCTTTAAAAAGTACCAGGTTGAGCACTTGGTACGTCATAACATTCAAGGCTATGTATGGACCAAGTGTAGGTAAATGGGATTAGGTAGGAGGTCGGATGTTTCTCACGTGTTGGTGCAGGCTTGATGGGTCAAAGGGCGTCTTCTGCACTACATGATTCTATGGTCCACTTTAGATGAGGAGGAAGTGAGGGAAGCTATAGTGTCACAGGCTGAGTATAGGAGGAGGGAGGCATTATAAGGTGAGGGAAGATGAAAAGTTACATCTGCGGAGAGTTGGTGTTTGGGGGGAGGGGGGCAGTGGGTGATTTCACTCCCCTGATGTTGAGAAAAGAATTTCCCTGGCACCTAGCTCCAGAATCTGTCACCCATGCTGGTGAGGATATACTTTAAATGAAAGCTTGCCCACGCATACAGTCAGGTGAGACGAGGCGTTGCGTTGCACCAGGCTGAGGAAGGTATTGTCAGTGAGGGAGCCGGAACCTAGAGGCTGGGAAAAGCTGTGGTGAACAATCTTCAGAATGAAGCTCTTGGAGATGAAGCTGGAGGTCCCAGTGTATAAGAACTTTAGAAATAGTAACTGGAGTTGGCCACTTGGCCCTTAGAGCCTATGTTCCCATTCAGTACAACCATGTCTGACTCACTCCAGCTCTAGCTCACACGCTATCCCCATATCCCTTCATTCCTTTAGTACGCAAAACTTTTTAATAGAATCCCTGCAGTGCAGAAGGGGGCCATTCGGCCCATCAAGTCTGCATCGACCACAATCCCACCCAGGCCCCATCACCATAACCCCATGTATTTACCCCAGCTGGTCCCCCTCACACTAAGGGGCAATTTAGCATGGCCAATCCACCTAACCTGCATATCTTTGGACAGTGGAAGGAAACTGGAGCAGCTGGAGGAAACCCACGCAGACACGGGGAGATTGTGCGGACTCTGCACAGACAGTGACTCAAGCCGGGAATCGAACCCAGGTTTCTGGTGCCATGAGGCAGCAGTGCTAACCACTGTGTCACCATGCCACCCTCTGCATGCTTACTTAACGACCGAGCATCCACTACCCTCTGAGGTAGAGAATTTCAAAGGTTCGCAACCCTTCAAGTGAAGAATTTTCTCTGCATCCTGGTTCTAAATGGTTAACCCTTATCCTGAGGCTGCAGCCCCTGTTCTATATGCCCTAGCAAGAGGAGATATTTTCTCAGAATCTACCCTGGTAAGCCCCTTAAGAATTTTATGTGTTTTAATTAGATTACCTTTTATTGTTCTAAACTCCGGGGAGTATTTGCCCAGTACACTCAATCTCTTGTTCAAGGACAATCCTTTCATCCCAGCATCAATCTAGTAGCGAAACTTTATTGTGCTCCCTCTATGGCAAGTTCATGTTTCTTTTAAGTAAGGAGACCAAATGTGCAAGCAATATCCAGGTGTAGCCTCTCAATTGCCCTGTATAATTGTAGTAAGATTTCTTTACTCTTCCAATCCCTTTGTAACAAAAGCTAAGGTGCCAGGTACATTTTAATTTAGATTGACAGGTATGATGGAAGTAACATGATAGAGGTGTGACAGGAAATTCTCACGGGAAGCTGGTATGAAAGGCAGCGTTATGTAGTGAATTTAATATGGACTGACAGATCTATATACATCCTTGGTTCGGAAGGATGGAGCCAATGGCCTAGTGGTATTATCGCCAGACAATTAATCCAGAAACTCAGCTAATGTTCCGGGGACCCGGGTTCGAACCCCGCCACAGCAGATGGTAGAATTTGAATTCAATATCTGGAATTAAGAATCTACTGATGACCACGAAACCATTGTCGATTGTCGGGAAAACCCATCTGGTTAACTAATGTCCTTTAGGGAAGGAAATCTGCCGTCCTTTTAACTCCTGTGACTCCAGAGCCACAGCAATGTGGTTGACTCTCAACTGCATCTCCAAGGGCAACTAGGGGTGGATAATAAATGCCGGCCAGCCAGCGACACCCATGTCCCATGAATGAATAAAAAAAAAGGGTCTCTGCCTTTAAAGCCCCTACTTTAAACCAGCAAATCCAGATATTATAATTGTAACTCACTGAAGCAATTTGCATCATTGTCCTTTTCCTTTTGTGGTGAATTATTCCAGGTTTTGTTTGACCTGAGTAGTTATTAATTGGAAGGGTATCCACCCACCTTCCTGGTGTTTGATCTAAATTCAGTATCACTTGTGATTTAAGGGCAATTTTATGAATATGGAATTTGAGCCAGTCATGTGGAAAACATGATGCACATATCAAGTGTGATGCCTGAGGTCTGACGCAGGAAGTACAAAACCTGAAATGTGAAAGATAAAGTGTACACGCAGCGTAATATTTTTATATGTCCACCAACGAGAAAATCTATGGTGCTGCTTAAGGTAAGTCGAATTAGTGCCTATTTTATGGGCAGGAATGTCAAATCCTGTAAAATGGAAGGTATTGTCTGGAAAAATGTAGTTGTGTCCCTGTAACACTGCACAGCCCAGCTACTGATGAGGGAACACTGAGTGATCGTGTAAAGGTATCAGTTGAGAAGCTGGTTCCAGCATTCTGTGTTCCTTGCTCACACAAGCACAGAATTGTTACAGCACAGAAGCAGGCCCTTCAGCCCCCGTCACGTCTGTACTGATTCTCCGTAGGAGCAATTTACCTAGTGTTTTTCCCCTTAGTCCTGCACATTCTTCCTTTCCAGATAACAATCCAATTCCCTCTTCGATGCCTCGGTTGAACCTGCCTCCGCCACACTCCCAGGCAGTTGCATTCCAGATTTTTAAGAATGGATTTCAATTCTCAAATGTTGCATGTTTTGATTTGAAGTCATATTCTCTGGATCATTACTTCGGAATGATCCTATGAGTGAGGTAACTGAGGGTTGGCAGTGCCCGTGGAATTAATTGCCAGCACGAGATTGCATCTTTGGGCAAATAGCAGGCATGGTGGCACAGTGGTTAGCACCGCTGCCTCACAGCGCCAGGGACCCGGTTTCGATTCCCGGCTTGGGTGACTGTCAGTGTGGAGTTTGCACGTTCTCCCCGTGACTGCGTGGACTTCCTCCGGGTGCTCCAGTTTCCTCCCACAGTCCAAAGCTGTGCAGGTTAGATGGACTGGCCATGCTAAATTGTCCCTTAGTGTCCCAAGACGTGCAGGTTAGGTGAATTAGCCATGGTGAATGCATGGGGTTACGGGGATAGGGCAGGGGTGAAGGTAGACCTGGGTAAGATGTACATTCGGAGAGTCGGTGCAGACTTGATTGGCCGAATGGCCTCCTTCTGCATGGTCGGGATTCTATGGATTGTGCTAATAAATGGATAAAATGGTTTGAAGTACAGTGAAGAATTTAAGATGTTTATCATTAGCCCAGAGCATTCACATTTATTTCAATCTTTGGCTTTTTGCTGGAAGCTAGCTCCTTTATTTCTTTGTACTCTGAAGTGTAATATAGACGTGTGTTTACGTCATTCAAAGTGTGATGGACTAGAAATACGCTCCAAATTTATATTTTTGTAATGTACATAAGCTAGTGAATCTTGGAGTTTGTCATTTACTGGAATGTACCATTGCCAAGTTTGCAGATGACGCAAAAATAGGTGGGAAGGCAAGTGGTGAGGATAACACAAAAAGCATGCAAAGATCCATTGACCTTGGGCAGGATTTTCCGGCTTTGGGGCGAACCCGACTGGAAAATTCCACCCAAAGAGTCTACAGAGAGGTTATACACTTTGGAGGAAATAATAACAAATGGGATTACTATCTCAATGGAAACAAATTAAAACATGCTACCGTGCAAAGGAACCTGGGGGTCCTTGTGCATGAGACGCAAAAGCCCAGTCTGCAGGTACAACAGGTGATCAAGAAGGCAAATGGGATGTTGGCCTATATTGCGAGGGGGATAGAATATAAAAGCAGGGATGTCTTGATGCACCTGTACAGGGCATTGGTGAGGCCGCAGCTGGAATACTGTGTGCAGTATTGGTCCCCTTATATGAGGAAGGATATATTGGCATTGGAGGGAGTGCAGAGAAGGTTCACCAGGTTGATACCGGAGATGAGGGGTTTGGATTATGAGGAGAGGCTGAGGAGATTGGGTTTGTACTCGTTGGAGTTTAGAAGGATGAGGGGGGATCTTATGGAGACTTATAAGATAATGCGGGGGCTGGATAGGGTGGAGGCGGAGAGATTCTTTCCACTTAGTAAGGAAGTTAAAACTAGAGGACACAGCCTCAAAATAAAGGGGGGTCGGTTTAAGACAGAGTTGAGGAGGAACTTCTTCTCCCAGAGGGTGGTGAATCTCTGGAATTCTCTGCCCACTGAGGTGGTGGAGGCTACCTCGCTGAATATGTTTAAAGCGCGGATGGATGGATTCCTGATCGGTAAGGGAATTAAGGGTTATGGGGATCAGGCGGGTAAGTGGTACTGATCCACGTCAGATCAGCCATGATCTTATTGAATGGCGGGGCAGGCTCGAGGGGCTAGATGGCCTACTCCTGCTCCTATTTCTTATGTTCTTATGTTCTTATGTACAGAGAGATATAGACAGGTTAAGTGAGTGGGCAAAAATGTGACAGATGGAATACAATGTGGAAAAATGTGTAGTTATGCATTTTGGTAGGAAGAATAAAGGAGCTTAAATGAAGAAAGCTACAGCACAGAGGAATTTGGGGTTCCTCATGCATAGACCCCATTTACATTGACCGTGCTAAATTCTCCCTCAGTGTGTTTCCTCCAGGTGCTCCGGTTTCCTCCCACAGTCCGAAAAGACGTGCTGGTTAAGGTACATTGACCATGCTAAATTCTCCCTCAGTCTACCCGAACAGGCACCGGAGTGTGGCGACTAGGGGATTTTCACAGTAACTTCATTGCAGTGTTAATGTAAGCCTACTTGTGACGATAATAAACTTTAACTTTATATGGAAATATAAAGCATTGTGATATAATGGAGTAGCTGATGAAGTTGGACAGGGTTGGGTGTTACCCGTTGCTTGTTGCAGCAGGTGGCGGTCTGAGGGCTTAGGAAATTGTAAAAGGGAGAAAGGCTGTAGTGAGAAAACGAGTGAAAGAAAAAATATGAAATGCGGAAGAAGGAAATAAATACAGTCACAGTTCAATTTAATGCAAGGACCCAGGCGTGAATGAAAAAGAAAAAATAAATAAATAGAGGAGGATGAATTTGGAGACAAATATACATGGTTAAGAAAATGCAGAGTAATTAGGCCAGATGGTTGGTGCCGTGAGCAAGGGAAGTAAGAAATTAGCCTCACTATCTAGAGGACCAGATGGAGAGTGTAGCTGGGAAGAAAAATATGAGAGATACACAGCAAAGGGAGAAGAGAGAAATAGCAAGAGAAATGGTGGCAATAATGATGTAACATGTTACAACAGGAGGTGGAGTTTGAGCACCTGGGCATGGCGCGGAGTACGAGTGTGAATGGCTGGAGTTCAGGCTGGCTCCATTTGCAGACAAGCTTGAGGTGTAAGGAGAGAAGTGTAACTGGGATTTTAATGGTGTACAGAGTACAGGATTAATACTGAAAAACCTCTCGGGCCCTGAAAATCTAATTTTATATTTGTAGAATGTCTATGATAAATTTCTCTTTTTTTTTAAAAAGGATAAGTTTGTTAATCATTTTTCAGCTTCTGCTTTAATCCCATTTGAATGTTCCAATCATTTGTGTTTTGCTTACTATAGTAGAAATAAAAGTGAAGGATAATCAGTGTATTTTACCTTCTGTTTTGCTGTCTGTGAGAATACTTCATTATGATTGGCTGCTTAACCTGCTTGATCACATCACTGTCACTGGATACCTTGAGATTCTTTTGAATTAGCACCAGATTCAGTGTGATACTGGGAAAAGGGAAATCCACACCATAGAGGTCGGTAGAACGTTTTGGGCAGCTTTCTTCAAAGTCAGCGGCAAGCCCTTTTGCTTCACTGTTGACTGTGAAATCCAGGCCTTTGAACCATGGAACAACACTTTAGTTTGTTACTGTTCAGCTAGACTATTTTCATTTTTTTAATTCACCCAAGGGATGTGGCTTCACTGATAAGGCCAGCATTCATTGCCCATCTCTAATTGCCTATGAGAAGGTGGTGGTGAGCTGCCTTCTTGAAGGAACGGTGATATTTTACCAAGCCAGGATGATGAGTGGCTTGCAGGAGAACTTCAATGTGGTGGCATTCCCAGGTATCTGCTGCTCTTGTCCGTCCAGAATGTCGTGGTCATGGGTTTGGAAGGTGCTGCCGAAGGAACCTTGGTGAGTTCCTGCAGTGTATCGTGTAGGTGGTGCACACGGCTGCCACTGTTCGTTGGTGGTGGAGGGTTTGAATGTTTGTGGAAGGACAGCAATCAAGTGGGCTGCTTTGTCCTGGATGGTGTTGAGCTTCTTGAGTGTTGTTGGAGCTACACACATCCAGGCAAGTGGAGAGTATTCCATCACACTCGTGACTTATGCCTTGTAGGTGGTGGACAGGCTTTAGAGGGGTCAGGAGGTGACTTACCCACTGCAGGATTCCTAGCTCTGCTTTGATAGCCATAGTATTTATATGGCTAGTCCAGTTCAGTTTCAGATGTGAGATATTCTTACATGTAATGTTCAGTCAGAATTCTAGCTAATATTTCAGAGGCTAGCAGTTCCAATATGATAAGATCTACTTGTGCATGTCAGCGTATCAGGCATGGTGTAAGATGGCCATGGTTAGATCTAGTCTTGCAGAAATTTGTCGGCCAGTTGGAGATCAGCTGGGAGATATTAGGATAATATCTGGACTGTATTGAAGTTTTATCTGGTGGTTGGTTTGACTGACTGGTCTTCTGAGCAGTTGAAATGAGTGATTTCCTGTTAAAACGTGAGAAAAAGTAATGTAGGCTAGAAATAAACATGCTTCTCTGATAACGGATCCCTACACATGGTACATATAAAGGATAAAAGGCTGTTCCAAACGTGAGCCTGTGTTCTGCTCCTGGAGTAAGCTGTGAGTGTCACTGTATTCATACTGGCAGGACATGTTTCCATAGCTGTGGTTGAATTCAGGTCTCATTCCAATTTATTGAAATTTCATTCAAACAGGAATGCACCATTGAACAAATTGAGACTCAAAAACTGTCCATGTTTATAAGGAATCATTCTAAGGCTGCAATGAGGGATCTGGGTGTCCTAGTGCATGAAACACAAAAGGCTCGTATGCAGGTACAGCAAGTAATTAGGAAAGCTAATAGAATGTTACTGTTTATTGTGAGGGGAGTTCAATACAAAAGTCGGGACATTATGCTTAAGTTGTACAGGACACTAGTGAGACCACGTTTGGAGTGTTATGTGCACTGTTGGACACCTTATTTAAGGAAGGATGTAAATGTGTTGGAATCAACTCCGAGAAGGTTTACCAGAATAATACCTGGAATGAGTGGGTTGTCTTGTGAGGAAAGGTTGGACAGGCTAAACTTGTATCCGTTGGAGTTCAGGTGACTTGCTTTTATCAGTCGTGGCATAGAATATGAGAGCAAGGAGTTAATTTTGGAGTTGTACATAGAGTCGGTTAGGCCGCAGCTGGAGTACTGTGCATAGTTCTGGTTACCTCTATTAGAAGCACGAGAGGGGGACAAAGGAGATTCACCAGGATGTTGCCTGGGGTGGACGTGGGGCTGGTGTAGGTTGTGGGATTTGGATGAGATGAGACCATGGAGGAATTTAAAGATGAGGACAGACTTTTTAAATTTGAAGTGTTAATGGGTTTGGTGAGCCAGGTTATGTGCAGCAGAACTTTTCACAAGTTGGAGTGTGTGGAGAATGGGAGGCCAGGGTTGGTGTGTTCAAATGTGGAGGCATTGAAGGCATGTAAGAGGAATTGTGGAAAAGGAATTGAGGTCAATTTTGTAGAGCGTCGGGGGAGATGAAAAAAACAAGACCCTCCCATTCTAAGTGGCACCTTGTTCCGTATCTTTCACAGCAATAATAATGGCTGCATATTTTCTGAAGTAAACCGTGGGGTTATGCTGCAACTGTACAGGACCTTGGTGAGACCACATTTGGAATATTGTGTGCAGTTCTGGTCACCTCACTATAGGAAGGATGTGGAAGCGCTGGAAGGAGTGCAGAGGAGATTTACCAGGATGCTGCCTGGTTTGGAGGGTAGGTCATATGAGGAAAGGTTGAGGGAGCTAGGGCTATTCTCTCTGGAGCGGAGGAGGCTGAGGGGAGACTTAATAGAGGTGTATAAAATGATGAAGGGGATAGATAGAGTGAACGTTCAAAGACTATTTCCTCGGGTGGATGGAGCTATTACAAGGGGGCATAACTATAGGGTTCGTGGTGGGAGATACAGGACGGATATCAGAGGTAGGTTCTTTACGCAGAGAGTGGTTGGGGTGTGGAATGGACTGCCTGCAGTGATAGTGGAGTCAGACACTTTAGAAACATTTAAGCGGTTATTGGATAGGCACATGGAGCACACCAGGATGATAGGGAGTGGGATAGCTTGATCTTGGTTTCAGATAAAGCTCGGCACAACATCGTGGGCCGAAGGGCCTGTTCTGTGCTGTACTGTTCTATGTTCTATGTTCTAAATATATTTGTGGTGCACCATAAACCTCAAACCTAATTCTTTCCTCTTTCCAAGCATTTGTTGTGGTATGCTTTAGTTACAGCATACCAGTATAGGGGGAATCAGGAAGAGTGTACAGGTGCTGATATATTGTTATGGTGGAACATTCGTCGCTTTCCTGGTCCAGTACGTCATGCTCTTTTGTCCAGTGTGGGAAAAAATGCTCCAGTTGCCTTGTGTTCCCCCCCCCGACAAAAATTCTATTTCTTGTATCTTTGGAGGAGGTATGTTCTAAATTTGTAATGTACCACTTGACATTTTCTCTCTTACTTCATTACCCTTCAGGGTTCTAATTACAAACATCATTGTGCAGCCAAAACATATTTTAATACTTGTTCATCAATGTATTGCACTTGCTGGATGTAGTGAATGTAGCTGGAGGTGCTGGAATTTACATCGCCAGAGTTCAGCTATCATGAACTGAGTACATTTAATTCTTATTTTTATCTGTATCTGCTATCATTATCAATTCTGCTTGAGATTGTTTTGATGCCATTGCCCATCGATTCAATCTATTAAATTTCCCTTGAAGTTTTTTTTTCGTTCGTGGGTCATGGGCGTCGAAGGCTGGCCAGCATTTATTGCCCATCTCTAGTCGCCTGAGGACAGTTGAGAGTCAACCACATTGCTGTGGCTCTGGAGTCATATAGGCCAGACCAGGGGAAGTACGGCAGATTTCCTTCCCTAAAGGACATTAGTGAACTAGATGGGTTTTTCCGCCAATCGACAATTCGAACCCGGGTCCCCAGAATATTAGCTGAGTTTCTGGATTAATAGGCAAGCGGTAATACCCTAGGCATCACTTCCCCTTAAATGTCCCAATATTGGGACATTTGTGTTTTTCTCCCCATGTCTTCCTAAATTTATAAAGTTTGCTCCATTATTCTGTTCCTGCTGTTTGCTCCTCCTATGCACAGTGTTTATTCCTAAAAATGTGAGAACTTTCGTTATTAGAATCTCTCTGAAGTAAGTCTTGTTGCCCGTAGTCCCGTACACCACACAGTGGGTGAAAAGAGAACCCGGAGGCAGTAACTAGTGACTACCATCTAAAAGATTGGGTGAAACGAGAACGCCATTCCCCATCTCACTGTCACTTGGTCTTACCTGGTGTGGTGCTGTTGTGCCACACACACACACACACACACACACACACATAAGGAAGGGTCCTGCCTCTGTCCCAGGCCAAGGCTGGATTAGCTGATTGCACCCAGTGTTCAGACTCCCCTTCCAGTGTCTCTCCCCAAAAAAGCCAGTGCCTGCTCTGGATACTCCCAAGTGGCCTCAGAGCTCCTGGGCCACAAGAGCCTCAACTCAGAGCAGCCTGTCAATTTCCTCACTGTCTAGACATGAAGAATAATTATTTGGATGAGTTACCGGTGTACTGCCAGCACCCAGGGAACTTGTAGCACCCTTGGTAACCGTAACATTGGCGAAAAAAAGAGTTGAGTGGCCAGTTCAAAGAGGCACCGATTGTACTTTGAGTTTTATGGAGTAACTCGGTTACAATGAGTCCTGGAATGAAACAATGCTGTCTTCTTCATTCCAGAGCCCTTTTGATTCTGTTTAAATCAATTTGATCATGATTTCCTTGTGGAACAGTTTGAATATGCTCCATAATGCACAAGTCCCCGATATCTTTCACGTTGCACAGTTGATGTTTCTCAAACTCGTGTCAGTTTATATTGGCAGATGTACAAATGGAAAGCAATTCTGCAGTTCTCCCAACATCTGGTAAGGGCAAAAATAATCTAACAATGAGCGTCTGCCACAGATAGAATCGGCAAGCAGCTTATCGACACACGCAGCCATTTTCTGTTAACTATTCTGAATGAGGTTGCAGCATTTATTGACAAGTTCACTGATCTGACTAAATAACAAATAAGCCACTTCTGGCATCGTCTTCCCTTCAACTCGTTAAAGCAGCAAATATAGCTGACAGCCGATTAAATGTGTTGAGGATATCTATAGTGGCTGGTGTTGAGCCACTTTTGTTTCTTTCTTTGACTCGGTGTGGCAGTAATTGGAAACAATATTGTTATGCCTCTCGAATCTGGATTTGTATTTGATGTAAGTATAAAAGTCCTACTTTGTTTGACAGCTGCAGGGGCCTTTAGCTCAGTTGGAGGGGAATTGTAGTTCTCTGGAAATATGGGTACTTTCTAACTTCAACCATAAAAAATGATTAGGGTTGGATTAAAAACATGGGGCCTACGTTCAATATTGATGCTTCCATTTACATGTGGAGAACGGGTGCAGCAACAACTTTGAGTGCAGCATCTTGTACTCAATGTATGTTTGTATTCAGGCCACAGCTAAATTGTGCAGTGCTTTGTAGGCAGTGGTGAAATGAGCATAGCCCACATTTCAATGTCTTCCTGCACCTATTCTCGGAAAATTCATTCAGAAAGGTTTTCCAGGCTGCGTAGCGGCGTATCCAGCTGTCCTTAAAGGGACTGCTGGAGACAGCAGAACAAACCGACAGATTGCTTTTCTGGGGTTAATTTGGAGCCGGGAAGAGCAGGAAGTCTGCTTCCACCTTAATACTGCAGGCTGCTGCCAGTTTGCACTCATTCTTGCTGGTCAAAGTTTGAAAGGCTGCATTTGTGCCAGGGAGGCTAGCAAGTGGCTATAGGATGAACATAGAATCCCTAAAGTGCAGAAGGAAGCCATTCACCCATTAAGCCTGCACAGACAACAATCCCACCCAGGCCCTATCCCCATAACCCCATGTATTTGCCCTGTTGATCCCTCTGACATTAAGGGCAATTTTTTGACCTGGCCAATCCACCTAACCCGCACACCTTTGGGAGGAAACCAGAGCACCCGGAGGAAACCTACGCAGACACTGGGAGAACGTGCAAACTCCGCACAGGCAGTGACCTGAGGCTGGAATCGAACCCGGGTCCTTTTCACTGTGAGGCAACAGTGCTAACCACAGTGCCACCGTGGCACCCTTACCTAAGGTGTCTAATACACCTCAAACCTGCCCACTTTTCAGTTTTAATGGAGGTGGAATGATCTTTGAACATCTCTCTTCAAGAGAGTTGGGGGGGTGGGGGGAGTGGAATAATGAATCGGCAGATTACACCAGACTGCTTTTTCCTTTCCATTGACTTCAGTGGCAATAAAATGGCTGTTCTGGGCCTTCACCCAAGAGTAAACTCGCCTCATTTATTCCATATTTAAACCACAGTATTTGGGAGTGCTTGACGCAAAAAAAAACAGGTTTGTTCCATTATACGTCATTCAGACAGCTCTTCTCTTAATAGTCATATGTACACACAAAACCTTTAAGCCGCACAATGTCAACATCTTTTGCAGTTGAGGAACCTCTGCCCAGTTCTCTACTATGTGTGTTGTATGACAAGCGTGAGTTGCTGGAAGTAGCGTACAATACCATTGCACTGAGAGTAATCTTCAACGGCAATTGTTCTGAAATGTATTTTTTTATTTTAATAAATTAGAGAAGTGCTTCTGAATTCCTGCCAGTCTTACCATTTTGTATCTGCTCCAGCTTTCTTCTTTCCATTTAGTTTGACCCAGTTTCCATGGCAGCACAGACCCAGTTGGTCGACAATTATTGAAAGTTTGCTGTGCTATGTTGGCAAACTTTTCTGAAAAAAAAACGATGTTATTTCGGATGGATAAAGATTAATCCAAATTTTGTTTTTTTACAATATGTTAAATGGTGGCTCATTTTAAGATCTCGGAGGTGATTTTCCCACCTTGCCTTGCCCGGGACAGATCGCACCGAACCCGGAAAGTAGTGTGCAGGCCTAAAAATGAGTTTTGCATACCGGTCCCTTTGAACGGAGCAAACCGGACCTGGGTGTGAGGCTGATTAGCATATTTAAAGGATCATTTAAATAGGCATAGACATTCCAAGCTGGATTCTCCCAGATCCCGGGATCTTCTGACCTTTGGGCACAGCGCAAGGCTGACGGGAATCACTTCTGCTCTCCACTAATAGAGACCTTGCGCGATGGCTATGCCCCGGGGGGGGGCGGTTTGGAAGCCATTGAAGCCCTGAGTAGTTGCGGGCATGGCTAGGAAGTGCCCATCTGGCAGTGGCATCCTGGCAGTGCTCACCTGACACCATGGCAGTGCCATCTCGGGAGTGACACCGATTTCGCTAGCAGAAAGGGGCTGGCAAGATCACGAGAGGTGAGAAATCGAGCGCGAACCCAATTTTTCGCCCCTCGCCCTATCTTACCAACTGATCAGGTAAGATAGTTACCAATCAGGTGGCTATGATCGGTAGCCATAGCCACCGATCATAGCCGATCAGGCGGCATGGTGAGCCAGTAAGATTCTGCCCGAAGGTCTTTGCGGGGCGGGGGGGGGGGGGGGGGGGGGGAGCATCACAGTCCATGTCTCAGCAGTCGCATAAGATTGAGAATCCTGCTGTGGGGTGGTACGGAACTTCAGTGTATTCACGATGTGGCACTGCAGTGTCTGATTGTATTTAAAGAATCAAAGATAAATAGCCACGGTAAAGTGATAACCAGACAGAAAGCAGGAATTTATTTCCGATTTGAAGCAAACTGCCCATTTTCTGTGAATGAAATGAGGAGTTTGAGGACTTGTTTTAATGGTGTTTGGTGAAAGTTTACAATTGTCTGCTCAGCTGGAAGTACTTCAGAGATTCAACTTGAAGGTCATTTCTTTTATTGTCAACATAATACATTTCTTGATGCTATTATAATTCAGTGCTTGAAATTCAGGACTGAGTTTTCACTCTGTGGGCAGGATACAGGTGCCGGGTTTCCTAGTCCCAGGGGAAAAGGTTACTTGTTGGAATTTCTAGTGACTCGCCCCCTTAATGGTCATGGAAACAGGTTCTCTGTCTAATTAAGGGCCACTTACTTTCAAGAACGCTGTTGGGATAATTGCAAGTCAGCAATTTAACTGGGCAGCGGCAGACCTTGCCTGGGGTGGAATGGGAATCTCCCCTGCCCCCCCCCCCCTACCCCAACACCCAAACACCCCCCCCCCCCCCCCCCCCGCCCCAACCACTGCTGACAACTGCTGGCCAGTCAGAGGCTGGTGGCTATGCATTGCCAACGTGGCAGTGGCTGCTACGGGCGATGCACCCACCCGAGGCCTGGGATCGCCAAGGGCCTAGGCTCGGGGAAGGACATTAACTTCCTACCCTGGATCTTTCGCATCAGCAGAGAACGCAGCTCCCCTCAATTTGCATTCCTTCCTGCTAATGTTCAAATGCAACACAGATTAGTGAGACTGAGGACAGACAGTATAAAATTTGGATCTCCGGTGTCACTGGTTTTACAGAGGTCCTCATCGTTATATTGTACAGTCAAGTCACCTCAATTTGAAATTGGATCCAAGATGGCGCTGGAGCGTGGTGACTTCTTGCGAGCTGTGCCCAGCATATCCTCTACTAATTCTATCTTTTACTCCCGTTCTATGCTTTTGAAACTCTACACCCTAGCTATGGCTGTAACACTACATTCTGCACCCTCTCCTTTCCTTCTCTGTGAACGGTATGCTTTGGCTGTACAGCGTGCAAGAAACAATACTTTTCACTAATACATGTGACAATAAATCAAATCAACATGAAAATATCTGCAGCAGCATCCCCAGTAGACATTTTAAGTGTGTGTTTTTGTTTCTGTGGTTCATTTTATCTGTGTTTTGCAGCACTTTACCTGATTCTCGTTAAATTATGGCTGAATGTGATTTGAGTAATACCAGTGCTTTTCCTGGGAGTTTTTAATTATACTGAAGGTCGTGAGGAGAATTTTCTCATTCCTCGCTTTGTACTGGAACCAGAGAATCGTTTCCAGTCCTATCTGAATTTCAAGCCCCAGAAGCAAATGCTTAGATATTTTCCGTAACGACATTTCACACTTAAAAGCCTTGTCTTTGTTGTGTGTTAGAGATATACTGTACAGCATGTGTAAAATTGTTCCTCCGGGCTGTATTTAAGATCTGCAGTTTACCATTTATCATCGCAGCTATGCTGAATCAAATTTACAAAGTTTGGAAAGAAGGTTTCAGTTAAATCTGGGACAAAAACAGTCGAGGGAGAGGACGATTTTATTTATTCATTTACTATAGGCACCGATAGCGCAGCATTAGGTGTCCTTTCTTCTGTTTATTGTAATTCCCCCCCAATTAGTTGTGGGACACTTTCACAAAATGCACAGACATATATGTGTAAATGCATGCACTCCATAAGGTGAGGGATGATGGAAGAAGCATTTTCCCGTTCGGTGATGACAAAGGAGGGAAATTTGGTGTCTTTGAGAAACGCCGCCCCCATCCCCAGGACAATGAGCCTTCACCTCCCTGCATGGGCGCCACTTTCTGTTAGTTGGACTCTTGTTTTTAGTCCATTATGTGGAAGTGAAATGATATACATCACTCCACCGTGACGTAAAGTTCATACTGTGACATGATAATGTTAGCTTCAAGGTTTGAATGTTAGAAATATAAAGGTACCTCAAACAGGAATCGAATGAATTGTTCTATTTACATGGGAAATCTTGGCATGAAGTTGATATTAATATTTAAATATCTGCAATAAATATTCCCGATTAAATTATTAGTGTATAGTCATTATGCCAATATACCCCTTGGCTCTGTCTCTTTGCTGGTGGTAGACAAGTGAATTTGTGCCAATATAAACAAAATATGTAGATATACAAGGATACTAAATGCTTTTTAACCCTGTTTTGCATTCAGCATTCTCTTCCTATTTTTAGACTTTACCTTACTGACTCTCAGGTTGTGAACTATATAGTTCATAGAATCCCTCAGTGCAAAAGGAGGCCACGAGTCTGCACCAACCACAATCCCACCCAGGCCCTATCCTCATAACCCCATGCATTTACCCTAGCTAGTACCCCTAGCACTAAGGGGCAATTTAGCCTGGCCAATCCACCTAACCCGCACATCTTTGGACTGTGGGAGGAAACCGGAGCATCTGGAGGAAACTCACACAATGTACAAACTCCACACAGACAGTGACCCAAGCCGGGAATCGAATGCAGGGTCCCTGGCACTGTGAGGCAGCAGTGCTAACCACTGTGCCACTGTGCCGATAGTTGAAACTGGACTGATTAAAATATTACTCTAGTTGTTGCTGGAGTATTAGTCCTGGGGCAAATCGCTTCTCGGCCTTTTGGCTAAATCAAGTGTAGTATGGATCGGATGCTGCACTTGGTTGAGGTCATTAGGTTACATTTCAGTTTTTAAAAGCGGCATCTCGGCCTTTTGGCTAAGATGCAAATGAGCTCAAGTCTTGGAGGAGGAACCTCCCCCTTCTCCAATCAGCTTGGCTCATGTAGATCAGGCCCAGGACAGGGTGGTTTGGTCGCTCGCCCTGTCTTGTCAGCCTGGATCTGAAATGTCTCAACTTGTTGAGACTCTGAATTGGACTTGATTTGATTGAATTGGAAAAGTATTTTTTTTTAAAATTAGTCCTGGGGCAAATCGCTTCTCGGCCTTTTGGCTAAGATCAAGTGTAGTATGGATCGGATGCTGCACTTGGTCGAGGTCATTAGGTTACAATTCAGTTTTTAAAAGCGGCATCTCGGCCTTTTGGCTAAGATGCAAATGAGATCAAGCCTTGGAGGAGGAATCCTCCCCCTTCTCCAATCAGCTTGGCTCATGTAGATCAGGCCCAAGACAGGTGTGAAGACCCTGTCTTGTCAGCTTGGATCGGAAATGTCTCAACTTGTTGAGACTCTGAATTGGACTTGATTTGATTGAATTGGAATAAAAACACAAAAAAAAATTAGTCCTGGTGCAAATGGAAGTGCAGGTCTGGTTCCACTTGTTCACAGATGAAACTTGTAAACTGGAACCAGGTTTACAGCAAAAGAGTCCCCAGTGCAGAATGTCTCTGAAAAGAGTTCCTTAAATATTCAGACTCACCCTCCGATGTATTGTTAACCAAGGGCTTCAAGATAAATAATTAATTGAAAATGAGTAAGTGTGTTTTTCCTTCACACCCTTAATATTTTAACCAAATCCAGGATTGGTTTTAAACCTTAACGGTGTAATATTAAGCGCTACTAATCGGTATAGTCCCATGTTGGTCTCTACTCCATGCTGAATTAACCAGCCTCAACCACAGGGGCCCCTTAATTAGCTTTAGGATCCCTGAGCTTAGGGAGTTAAAAACTGCCGGGGCTCCAGCACCTTGACTGTTACTGCTGCTGGAAAGTGTGTGTTTGTCAGTCTGGATCTGATTCCTACACCCTCTTTCCTAGCTGACCTATCTTTCACACTCTGTCGTTTCAGGGTATTTTTATACACCCTTCATAACCAGCTATCAGATTCTGCATTCGGATTCCGCTTTTAAATTTCAGCAGGCTTTTTATTACCTTGTGGTCCCATATAAAAGTTCAGGTAAAGGGTTGAGCATTGCAAAAGGCTGCGTCTCTCACAAGTGACCTTTCTCCAAGGCGCACACAAGATAAGTGCACCCAGTAATTCGTCCGATTTGGGACGCGATACTCAAGGTCTTGCATTATTCTGTGTGGAG
The DNA here is from genome assembly GCF_964213995.1 of Mustelus asterias. NCBI lineage: Eukaryota > Metazoa > Chordata > Chondrichthyes > Carcharhiniformes > Triakidae > Mustelus > Mustelus asterias. The sequence goes on along the minus strand of NC_135811.1, from coordinate 33,539,258 downwards.
CACAAGCTCAGTGATGATCTCGCCCCTCCAAAAGACCACTCGGCTTGCAGGAGACTGGCGTGAATAGGTGTTGGTGGAGCTGTCGGCAGGGTTTTGGCACATTCCCTACCTCCTGCGGAGCTGCAGGAAAATTACAACCTTACTGGGGGTGGGAGGTGGGACTGGAAAACACACAATGACTTTTGATTCTGTTCCTTCGAGCCCTGATGTTACATTTTAACAGTTGAATGGAGAGGAGAAGCCGAGAATGCTCGAAACCCTGCAATAAAAATACAATGCCGGGACAAACAATGGGTTAATAGGTGTATGAAAAGGTTAACGTTTCAGAATTGTCACTGTAGGAGAGACCACGCTTCAGCCAATACGTTTTAATGTTCTGACAATACTCGTTTTGTTGTGATACTCTCAATCCATCATCTCAAATTGTTCCAACCAAACAACCCCTCAAGTAATAAATTTGTTGTCACCATCTAATCTTTTATATTGACCTTGTTTTAACTCAGATTCTTGGAGAGCAGTGCCAGCGAGCCAACTGCTTGCTTGTACACTGTTCTAACTGCTGCTTGATTCCAGAGGTAATAACGTTGACACAATTCATTTTTGTAGGCTTGCTAGTCTGTCATTAGGGGTAGTTGGGGGAAGGGTGTTGTGGGGCGGGGTGAGGGTGAGAAAAAAAGTGTCCCAGGATCACATCTGAATAAGCATTGGTGTCAGAGTCCCCTATTACTCAGTGCTTTTCACAATTCAAGTGGGTACAGCTTTTTAAAAAAAAACGCACAGACCTACCTTCACTTTACTGAAATCCTAACTAGCCTGGAATGTGATCCTTCATTGGACCCATGTCAGGAGTCACCTGCCTGCCCTTGGGAAGTAAGGAAGAGAGTTGGGCACGTGAGGACACACACTGCTGGTGCAGCTGGATCCAGCTAGGCTGTAGCCCCGATGGTGAACTGGTTTCAATGTTCATTCCGCTTTACAAAGTGGGCTTTGGCGAATTTTAATGCAACACTTAGGACTGGCACTGTGTCAGCAGCAAGTTATTTATTGAGCTGATAAAACTGAACTGAATGGACCTACTCCAGAATAATATAAAAGAAACTTAACTGGCTAATGTGTGGGGTTACAGTTCCAGCTCACCAGATTATGAGTTTGTGGCATTGGCTGGAATGGGAGTTTGTTTATTGGGCAGATTGAAGATTCCTGAGTAGAGTTACCCCAAGCAGCCGAATTTAATAAGTAGTTTCTAAATGAAGAGTACAAGGCACTGTTCTAATGGTCTGGTAATTAAGAAAACTATTGTAATAAAATGAGAAATTAATTAATTTATGTCCAACAAATGGCCTGGGCTATTTTATGGAAATAGTCTCAAATGAACAATTGTTCACAGGCTTCAGGGCATTTAAGTATGGCAAATGTAGCAGCCCCTCTTTGATGTAGGTAGGAAAAGGGTATTACAATCACAAGTGTCTAGACAGAAATTAGTAGCCAGATGTTCCTTCATGTGGAGGCCATTTAGGGGTCTTGAAAATAGCCTGTGTCTGGCGTGATTGTCCCATTATTTAGC